>NW_026294551.1:98690139-99225139 GCF_007827085.1 Peromyscus californicus insignis | reverse complement strand
TAGCTCTGCTCCTCTACACAGAGTAAATTATTTTGAGGCACAGGATTCAGAGAAGACATACAGTGGAAAGGGTACCAGGGTCAGGGTGGGGAGGCTGGCAAGCTCTTTGTAGAATGTTTAAAAGAAAGTAGGAAATATGGGTGTTGTATTTCAGTGAGGTCTAACTAATTTGTGCAATGATTTCGTTAATTTAGCTCCCAAATGGCTTGTCCTGTGTACCAATTGACATTCATTGGAGACAAATAAAACAGTAGCGGAGTAGTGTCAGCAAAATTATAAATTAATGAAAGGGTGACTTGTGAGTTGGATTCCCAGGACTGCCACTGGTCTAGGCTTTCCAAAGACCAGAAGCACTTAGATTGATCCATACATCACAGTTCCGAGATACCTCAGCGAAATGGGGACTGAGGATTGATGACACTTCCCAGGCTCATTAGAAAGCCTCAAGTTGATGAGCTGGGTCGCTTGGAAAGCTTGACTGTGGAGTGCTGGCAGGGTGACCCCAGGGGACAGGCTGTGTCAAAGTGGCAGAGAAGGCAAAAACTGAAGACAACTTTTCACGCAGGAGAGAGAACTCAAAGCAACGAGGCAGGAGGCAGTCTGTAGGGAAGTGAGGTGAAGGGACTGTGGGACATAACCCTCATGACCATGTAAACCACACCCTTTCCCCCTCTAGGCCATTAATATCCTGCGACCACAGGAAACTGTAGAGCTTGTCAAAGCTTTGTTTTTCTTGTCTCAACAGTAAGCCACAGTGTCCACCTGCCAGGAATTGCTATCAAGTTTTTGTTTTAAATTAATGGAATTGATTTTTAAAGGTTTATTTGAATATATTAATTATACATAATAATAGGTTTCATTATGAGATTTTCATACAGGTAGTAATGTATTTTTATCATATTAATTCCCCCCCCACACACACTCTTTTCTTCCACTCACTTAATCTACTTCCTTTCCCTAACTAGTCCCTCTTCTACTCTCCTTTTCTCTCCCCAGTGACTTTCCTTAGGGATGAAGGGTTACTTACAGGAGGATGGGCACTATACCAGCAGCTACACCACCAGAGAAAAAGTCTCTCCTTCTTTCAGCAACCATTAACTGCCAGTAGATTCTCAGGAATGGGGGTTATCATGAGCCCTTGTCCCCTAGCAACTGTTATTTTACAAAAGACTCCAGCAGAGAGTATAAAATTCCCACATGCCCCTAACCCTAACCTGGTGCCCAACGTGTTGGCAAGAGTTTCCATCTAAAACCTGAGTAAAAAGATTCCAAAACGGAGATAAAAACAGTTCCTAGTTGTCTCTTTCAAGTTAGCGGCAGCCTGCGTGTTTGACCTACTATCTACTATGGCAGGTTCCTGACGTGTGCGTTTGACCTGCAGTATGGTGGGAATGAGGCCTCTGCAAGTGGCACATTAAACTGCGTGGTGGATTTAGCCTTTGCTAGTACAAAACAAAAAAAGAGGTTTCTGGACTTCATGTTGCTTTGATAGAAGCATAGACCCACTATTTCTGAGAGTTGATGGCTCCCAGAGCTGGTGGAAAACATACCACCACCAAGCTGAAGTGGGTGGAGCCAGCAACCACAGCACCTTTTCAGTCTTAGAATGCTTCAGTTTAAAGCAATAGGCTCAAGGTAATATAAAAAATAAGCCACGTAAAGATGGCTACCACACAGAGAATCTGGATTATGTTCTCTTTGATATTTGTAACTGAAGAGAAACATTTGATTGCAAAAGCTGTTGAGTTATGCCAAAATGTATATTTTAAAGGTACCTTGACTTCAAAATTTGGATGTAAGGATATTTTGCTTTGGAAAGGAGGCTCTGCTTTTGTTTCCACAGAAAGCCAGAGGCTATGGATTTGTTCCAGATTAAGATACATCAGGTTTGACCAGCCAAGACCCCCTGAAAGGTCTCCGATGACACCAAGGCCCAGATGATCCAACATCCAGAACCGTTTCAAGGCAACTGGCTCAGACGATACACCCTCACAGACTACTCCATAAACCTAAAATTTTCTTTGTGTCCCCATAAGATACAGCACCCCCCTCCAGCAGGAAGTAGTATGAGAAGTGATGCCCAAATTCCCAAATTATATGTAATTTTACTACGTTAAGGTTAAAACCTTCCTTTTTGAAAAAAAAAAAAAAAAAGATAAAGGGAAGTGCTGTGGGATGGTCTGTATGTCAAATTGCTCTGATTGGTCAATAAATAAAGTACTGATTGGCCAGTGGCCAGGCAGGAAGTATAGGTGGGACTAACATAGAGGAGAACAGAGAAAACAGGAAGGCTGAGGGAGTCTCTGCCAGCCGCTGCCAAGACAAGCAGCATGTGAAGATGCCGGTAAGCCACGAGCCACATGGCAAGGTATAGATTTATGGAAATGGATTAATTTAAGCTATAAGAACAGTTAGCAAGAAGCCTGGCATGGCCATACAGTTTGTAAGCAATATAAGTCTCTGTGTTTACTTGGTTGGGTCTGAGCAGCTGTGGGACTGGCGGATGACAGAGATTTGTCCTGATTGTGGGCCAGGCAGGAAAACTCTAGCTACACTAACCCTCACATTTACTACTGCTTGTTGAAAGTGTGGATCTCTAAGGGACTTTTGTTACAATGGATGAATATCAGCCCATGATTATTAACCAAAGTTCATAGTTTACATGAGGATTGATGTTTGTGCTACACAGTTATATGGATGTAGACAAATGCATGGCAGGTACTAACCATTTCAGTATCTTACCAGATGGCTTCATTGTGCTAATGCTCTCATGCACTGCACCTGCTCATGTGCTCCACCTGTCTCCAGATCCTCAGCAGGCACTGATCTTTCTGCTGTCATTATGTTTTTGCTTTGGTGATAAGGTTTTGACATAATGGATTGGAAGTGTAGCTCAGTTGGCAGAGTGATCATCCAACATGCACAAAGCGATGGGTTCAGAAGTGGCAGTACACACCTGTAACCCTAGCACTTGGAAAATAAAGGCAGAAGGATTTGAGATCATCCTCATCTCAAAACCTCAAGTTAGGGGTCAGCCTGAGCTACTTGGGACTCTGTATTTAAGGAACAAAAAGGTTTGAGATAGTCCAGTGAAAAATCTCTTTGCTGAGCTAAGAGCAAAGAGAGTACCACCACTCCATTCTGGTTAACATGAGTTTCAAACTGTGTATTTAAAAGGCAAATTTCAGATAATTGAACCAACCATCTGAGAGCCTGTAAAAGAAGTGACTGTATTAGGTGGTCTGTAACTGTGTCCACAGATGCAAGTGACTCAAAGAGCTAGAGGGTGGCCAGCTCTCTTCCAAGGCACTGAGGACTAGGAGGGTTAATCCAGGTTTTTCCCACTTCCTGAGGGCCTCCTGGAGGCCTTTTCTAGGAGAAAAATCAGAATGTCCAACTGCTGTGTCTGCAAATCCCTGTCCTGGGTACCTCTAGGTCTCTGGAGCAGGTATGCCTCACCACTAAAACAATTCCTGACTTCCCCACTGGAATGCATCTGGGGACAGAGGTATGGCTGTTCTTTTTTAATCAGTCACACTTCCTGTTTCTAGGAGAGGAACATTTACAGCAGGAGTGCAAGAAGTGATTTGACAGAGACATTGGTTATCTGCATTCAAAGCTGGGCATTGGCGATGCATTTGTGGCCTTAACTCTGAGAAGCCAAAGACTCTCCTACGATAGATAGCTATACTGCATAGAAAAAGCTTCTGTATCTTCTTCAAGGTTTCTACTAATGCTGAAAGAGCTTATCCATCCAGTACAGCCTGGAATCATAGAATAGATGTCTCTGGAAAATACCTTCAAGTGAAGAGCTGTGGACAGTGTTGGCTAATGTCTCAGCCACCTGTATTTATAAGAGATTGGTCTGAGGCCAGTCTCCCATTGACACACTGAGCTCTGACTTCCTCAGTGGTACCCAGATGGAAGAAAAAAAGTATCTTCTTCTTTTTCCTTTTCTCCTTCTACCTCTTATTTTTTCTTGCTTCTTCATCTTTATTTCCGGAGACATTCTCTACCCAGTCAGCCCACTCCAAGCCTTGTCTCATGTGCAGCATTTGTAAGAACCCAATCCGAGCCAGTAGAGCTGTGTGCAGACGGCTGGCAGAAGGTAACGTGAGGTAGAAGCTAGAAATTTCATGCAGCTAATGAATGAAAATGCAATTTCCAACCACGATTACAACAATCTGAGCTGGCTTTGCCAGGCTGTTTGCTGAATATTAGATGTTGTACATGAATTATGTCACTTAATCCTCATACAACCATATGAAGTAGAAATTACTCAAATAACTACATTAAGAGGGAAAAAAAATCAAGGTTTAGAGAGAGATGCTAAGTGATTTGTCTAACTCCAAATAGCTAAGACGGTCAGGAAGCAGTAAGCTGGACTAACTCTCAGCTTGTCTTTTAACTGTAGTTCTCTGCTTCTTGATTTAGGAATTTAGGAATTTAGATGGTGCATGCGTTACATACAAGTTCTTTTTTATTTTCGGTATTTACTTATTTACTTTTGAGTGTATATGTTCAAATGTGCACACATGTATTCAGGTGTGTGTGTGTGTGTGTGTGTGTGTGTGTGTTTAAGCCACAGGTTAATCTCGTGTTATTCTTCATGAATTCTCCACCTCGCTTTTTGAAATATGATCTCCCAATAGAACCCAGTGCTGACTGATTAGAAGAGGATGGCTGGCCAGAGGGCCCCATGATCTGCCTACCTCTGCCTTCCCAGCACTGGAATTACATACATGTGCCATCATATCTGGCTTTTCATGTGATACTGGAATTGGATGAAGGTCCTCATGTTTGCCCAGCAAGACATTTTCTGCCTGATCTACCTTCTCAGCCCAGATATATAAGTTTTTAAGAACACATCTTTATTTTTTATACAGGACCTCAAAATGTAACACAGATTGGTCTCAAATTCAAGTCTCCCCCAGCTTGTCTCCCAGTTCCTGAGATGACAGTGTGGTCCACCACATCCAGCCTATATATATTATTTTTGTAAAGGTAAAATTATGGATCATATAAAATATAAAATGAATATGACGCACAGATTTTATTTACCGTGGGAATTAATGAGGGAACCTGTAAGATGTTACAATAAGGTTTGGGGTTTATTCAAAATCCCATATTTTCATAAGCAATCAAAAATGCTGAAACAAACTTACAGACAGACCCTGAAACAGCAGCAAATTTAGCATCCGTAAGCCAACATCAAAGACAATCGCATTACACTGGATCAGAGTCACTAGTCCACATTTTTCTTGACCAGGTGTGTAGGCTGAATGTGCTCAGGGTTCTTAGAACACCACTGATCCTGGAGAACAACAGAGGGGACAGACTGAAGGGTCAGAGAGCGAATGCTGGAAGCTTAATGGGCTGTACTATCTGTAGCAACACTAGTCAGTGCGGCCCCAGAGCAAAGGAGGAGCCAGAGATGATGTGTAGATTGACAGTCATGGCTGCATTCCCACATGACCACAGAAGCAGGTGGCTAGCCTGCAGGCGGTTGACCACCATGCTTGGGATAGAATGCAGACCATGAGCACTATGGAACCTTTGGCTGAGAGTTGTTCCCAGGCCTGACACGTTGAATTAATGCACTGTAGTTATGAAATAGCTGCCACCAAAAAGAAGCACAGGTATATTGTTGACATATAATACTAAGGAAAACAAAATTTACTTTTAAACTGTCCCATTAGTTTCTGTATTTATTAAAAGGATATGGGAATCTCCTATCTTCATACCACTCACATTTGGGTGAAGGATCTGAGAAAAAAAGATGGGGGAAGATGCTTGTCCAAGGGCTGAGAATAGGACTCAGTTGGTAGAGTGTGTGCCAAACCTGCACAATGCCCTGGGTTCCATCCCAGGACTGAATAAACTGGGCTTGGAGGTGTACACTTGTAATCCCAGCACTAGGGAGTTTGAAGTAGGAAGATCAGAAGTTCGAGATCACTCAGTCATTCTTGGCTACATGAGAAGTTGTAGGTCAGATTGTGCAAGAGACCATATCTCAAAATGAGAGAGAGAGAAACTTATTTAAGGTGATACAGAACATGTCAGAGGTTACCTTAAAACCCAAACAATGGCCGGGCGGTGGTGGCGCACGCCTTTAATCCCAGCACTCGGGAGGCAGAGCCAGGCAGATCTCTGTGAGTTCAAGGCCAGCCTGGGCTACCAAGTGAGTTCCAGGAAAAGGCGCAAAGCTACACAGAGAAACCCTGTCTCGAAAAAACAAAAAAACAAAACAAAACCCAAACAATGGGCTAAAAATAGTCATTGATTTATATCTATGCAAATTGTATGCATGTGTATGCATGCAGCATTTATACTTGTTTCTTATATATTAGGCCATCTATTAGTTCACTAAAGAAGACCCACTAATATAATGTTTTAGCAATTTAGTCCTTTGACAAGACCAACAACACCTATCCACACATCAATTTAGCAATTTAATGTTATTATTAATAACATTTATTAATAAATAAATTATTAATAAAAAAGAACACTCATTAATAAATTCTAGACTCATCCCTTATGGAACACTGTGTGACACTCAGGGCAAGCCCTGACTTTAAAGATCTCATTCTGAGGCAGGCAAGATGGCTCAGTGGATAGACACCTGTTGCAAAACCCAGTGACTTCAGTCTGAGCTCAGGGATCCACATGGTGAAAGGACAGAATGGACTCCAGTAAGTTGTTCTCTGATGATACACACACACACACACACACACACACACACACACACACACACACACACACACACACACACACAGACTCCCCACCAGGCACACATTCCAAATGAACAGATAAATAAATCAATGTAACAGCCATTGATCGGTCACATTCTCTGGTGAGAAGAGGACATTTACAAAGGTTCAACCACTTACAGTGTCATCCGTGGTGGGAGCAGACGAGCTCAGGGACAGGAGGAGGAGGACCACACAGCCAGAGCTGGAGGGAATATTTCTGAAGGAATGTTTGAGTTGATATTAAAGCTTGAATAGAAGTGTTTGGGAAAATGTCCGTCTCTTTTGGTGAATGAATGACTCTGATTTGGATCTTCTAAAATAGTTTATAAACATGGCAAAGTGCTTTGGTATTATCTTTTGTCATTGTAAGAGATGACTCCAAGGGCTGAATTTGTATAGGTGGAGTTCGTGAGGAGCGATGGCTGGTGGATGTTCAAGGCAGGTGTCTGCACTCCAGATCCCCCTCATTGCTCCAATTTCTTATCCCTGAGTTGGAATCTTTACCTTTGGCTTCTAGAAAGACCACGATGTGAAGCAGTTGGAGGAACCCAGATATGTCAGGATGTTTTGTGGAGAAGTCTTCACTTGACCTTCACCAAGAGAGGGAGCCACCCTGATTCCTGAGCTCAGCAGAGATGCTGGGCATGAGCCAACATCATTCTGTGCTGCAAAGACATGAGGCCTCAAATGTTCATCCAGAGTCATTAAGGGCTTGTGATGATGTTCTGCCCAAGAATAACAGCCATGAGTCAAATGGCTTTGGTGGCTCAACTTAGAGAGTAAGATAATATTTTTCCTCTTGGTATATTGACTTCTTATAGAAGCCATATTTCTTGCCCTCACCTCACCTGGCTAAGGTTTCCCTGTGTTCATCTTCATGTTTCATCTTCAAATTTCTGCTTGTTAAGTTCTGAATCTCACAGGGTTTGTTGCTGCCATGACTCCCATTGCTGGGCTTTTTCGACCTTTGCTCTGTAGACATTGATGGATTCCTGGGGACCATAGACTGGCTGGAAACATGAACATCCAAGATGCCTCTGAATCTCAAACTTCATTCCTTATTGTCTGGTTCCAGCTTCCAATGGGATGCTTGCTCTTTCTAGCATCTGGTCCTTTGCTCTCCTATGCTCTTTTCCCCAATGCTCATTTATGTTATCAAATCCAGGATATTGAAGACCTGAGTCCATGATGGTTTGACAGGCCTGATGGAGACTCTGATAGCTCTACTGAAAATCAAACATAGGAAGGCCTTCATAGAAACACAGCACTACATTCTAATCTAAAGAATCAAAGATTCTTATAAGGTAAGCAAAGCAAACCTTGTGTAGCTTCAATAATGGGGAAAAAGGGAGGCTCCTGACAAGTAGCTCTATGAGGATGGAATTCCTGTTCTGTTTATTTGTTCTTTTGTTTCTCAAAGCTAATCCACCTTATGTCATAACTTATAATTTAGAAGCTGATAATCATTTTATTAAGACCATATTCAAGCATCCTTCCTTGACTCTCTTGAATCTCCATGTCAGATTTCGCCAAAATCACTGATTCATTCAGCCAACAATTCCTCACTAGGTGTTTACCATTGTTTAGTTAACAGGTCACAGGCACGAAGAACCTAACCTGTCCCTTCCAAATTCCTTCACCAAGGAACTTATATTTGGGGAGGGATATCTAAATTAAGATAAATAAATACCGTGTGAAGTTGTGCCATGATTTACAAATACCTGTGTGTAGATCCTTTTCCCCCACTGCATCATCAACTTACATACATCAAGGAAAGAACAGCCCTGCGGTATAATTTTGTTCTACAGAGCACCTGGGACAGTGATTAGTCCACATCAGATTCTCAGTCTACTTTCGCTTGATTGAAAAGAAGCTTTGCCAATTTCATCTGCCGACTCTCCTCTCAACATACATCTCAGATTGGAGAAATCGAGAACCAAAATGATAGTTTGCAGCCACCACTTGGTTGACAAGAGCTGCCAGCAAGACACCTGAGCGCCCCTGTTCTGTTTACCTGTGTGGATTGCAGGTGCAGGAGGCTTGTCAAGGGGAAGGTAACTTCAGTCATCACTGCCATAATCCTCAGCACTTGATCACAATCAGGGCAAGAGGGAAATGCAAAAGCTGTGTTCCCAGATGTTTCTTATTCTTTTAGACCACGCTAATCTCTTTGCAAACTCTGTGGATACAAAGCAAAACTCTTTGGCTCTCCTGTCACAGAGCTGAGCCTTCATTACCAAGTGGGCTTGAAGACAAAAGGCAAAGCTGTCCGCGTGGAGTCAGGGTTGGAATGGGCTCTTCACTGCCATCCCAGGAACGCCCATAAAACTGTTCTTGCTACCAGGTGTGCATTTTAATGCAAACTTGAATCTAGATGTGCCTCTATCTATGGAGTAAATGCCAACTGCTATCTTATGTGTTTTCTCATTAATTTGTCATTTGTCTTTTTTCCCCCTTGTGTTTTATAATCTGGGATGATCTGAGTGGTGAACTGAACAGGCTTTTGTCTCCCTTCCTGCTGAAGCTGTATTTATTTATTGAGGTTATCTTGGTGAACTGTAATGTATCTTGAATAAAGGATATATCAATTTTGCAAGAAAAATTTAAATCAGAAGGAAAAAAAAGCTAATTCCTTCTTCCAAGGTAAGCTCTTTTGTGAAGACACAGCGTCTCGTATAATCGGAGGCACCCTGATCACTGCATGCTCAGCTCAGAAGCTAGTATGGGGAGAGTGACTTGTGCATTGAGAAAGTGAAGATTTTGTTCGCAACAAGAAGGGAAAATAAAAAGAGAGAGAAGAAATGCTCTCTTTATATGGATGCTGAGCTTTGGAAAGTCAGTTCCTCATGGAAGAATGTAAGCTTGTATACTTCTAGAAGGCACTCTTACTGAAAGGAAGAAAGGGAAGGGGGAATCGAGAGAACACAGAGGGGAGGATTAGACAGCAAGAGAACCGCAGGTGAACAGGAGTCTTTAACCCGTAGCATCACTTTCCCTGTAGGGAAATAGTTACCAAGTAACCTGCTTTTACGTCTCATCATGAAGAAAGGAGAGCTGTTGGGCTGGGGAAAGTGTCCACTGAACAAGCTCTCAGACCTGAGTTTGGATCTCCAGAATCCATGTAAAAAAGATGGGTGTGGCCACATGCAACTATAAGTCAATTATAGCAGGGGTGGAGACGAGTGGATCTCTGGAATTCACTAACCTGACCATCCAGCCAGTTACTAAGTAGCAAGTTCAGTGATAGAGCTTGTCTCACAAGGTATGGTGGAGAGTGATAGAGGAAGGTATCCACATGCATGTGCAGACATGTGCATTCATAACACACACACATGCATGCAACACACGCACAAATACACATGTACACACACTCACATGTGTGCACACACACATTAACACACACATGCACACACACAGATACAAGTTTTCCTGTGCTGGTGTGCTCTTGTCTGAATTAATAACATTTAAAGAAAGATGCCTCTTATTAGTGTATAAGAATTGTTGCAGACTGCTTGTAAAAAAAAAAAAGTGAGAATTACTAAACCTTGGAGTTTTTCTTTGATTGAAAATCAAGATTTTTCAGTGTACCAGTTTTGTGATACAATCAAGACAGGGATATCAATCTCTAAAATCATGAAGATGACCAAAAAAACAGGCAGACAGTTTTAAGAAGCTATTGTGCAAGACGATCCTCATCAACAAACTGCCACAATCTTCAGGAGTTCTTTTGGGCCTGCTTGCCAAAGATCTTCATGGCTTGACCTATTGACTATTTACCTTCCCACACAGAAGGAGGGGACAGGCTGAGGACCAGCTTTCATGGTACCAGAAAAAGTTATGTAAGCTTCCAAAGGAAGGAGGCAACTAACAGTCCTACTCAGCTATGATGCCTGTGAACCACATCAATGAGCAATGTAGAATGGTAACCCTACAGGTACCGTAGTGGCATACATACCCTGGTGGTAACCAACTGCTCTCTAATTGTCTTAAGACCTGCTCAACAAAAGAGAAACTGTGACCGGTACCAGAAGCCTAGCTAATTACTCAATACTAGTGATATCATGGTTATTGAAGGAGAACCTATAACCACAAATTTACTAAAGGAGCTTAGTCCCTAACAACAATCTATAAAAATTTGTCCTTACACCCAAAAATGAGTATAGTCTCACTCTTCATCAATGAAACTTCTGTTTGCAAGTGATGGAGATGGTTATGGAAAACCACAACTCAAATATGCAGAACTATGGAGCCTAGTCACAGTGGATACATCTATACAACATTCCCACACCTAAGGCTTAGAGAACATTGTGGCAAACATTTCAGAAATACTTTAACAACCAGAGACTCGGGGCCTTACCACCAAGATTGTGTCTCCTAGTAACATCAAAATCTATACCCTTAAAGTCTCCTCAACATGACCACTCAAAACAAACATGAGTTGAACAAGGAGGACACCAATGAATATGCCAAACTGCATGGGAAAAAGCCCTCAAGGAAATCCTCATCCCTACACAAAGAACTACAGAAAACTGAATAAAGCTCAAAGTGGGAAAGGTGTCCCTCCCCAGGAATGAGCACTTCAATTCCAGGTGATCATCCAGGAAAACAAGTAGGTAACATTATATGGACTCAACAGGTTGTATTTAGTAATGTACTTATATATACAAATACATATACGTATGCAATAACAATTGATGAAAAAAAGGAGGCCATAATTTTGAAGAATAATGGAGAAGGGTACATGGGAGGATATGGAGGAAAGAAAGGGAAGGGAAAATGTTGTATTAAAATACAATCTCAAAAATAAGCATTTTAAAAATGGGGGTGGGGGAGAATCAGGAGACCCTCAGCTAAGTGTCCAGCCAATTCTCCCTCCCAATGCAGTTCTGACTCTAGGCTCAGATGGAGAAGGATGTGGGGAGGGGTGTCCATCTATGCAGCCATGGGGAAGACATCATCCTTTCTGTGTGCAGACCTTCCAATATGGCTGCTTTAGGGTCATCTACACTTCTACCCATTACCCCTCACCATTGCTCTGTAAGTAAACCTAAGAAACTTACTTGTTCTTCCAAATGAGACTGGTGAAATTGTACCTCAGTTTGTCCCTGGGGCCTTACGAGGAGGGGAAGAAGTTCCCCTTGGGAAGGAATTTTAGCAATGAAAGGGAAATCCCAAATATAGCCTACAGGTAAAACTAAATACAGGTGTAGGTGTTGAGTATGGAAGTATCACTAAAAAAGCAATAATGTTATTTAAAATGTAGACAGTAAATTCAAAATCCATCCCTATTTAAAAAAAAAACTCATATGCAAGAAAAAGTGCACATCCTTCATTCATTTATTTAAATCATTGCCCTGCAGGATGGCTCAGTAAAGGTGCCTGCTGCTAAGGCTGAGGACTTGAATCTGATACCTGGAGCCATCATGGTGGGTGCAGAGAAACCTATGTGCTGAGTTCACAGGATGGGAAGGAAAGATGACCTATAGAAGAGAACTGCATTTCCAGAATAGGAGGAAACCTCTCTGTCTCTCTGTCTCTCTGTCTCTGTCTCTGTCTCTGTCTCTGTCTCTGTCTCTCTCTCTCTCTCTCATGCACACACACATGTGTATACACACACACTGCTGTGACATATTATCTGACATAAAATTTTTTTTAATTTTAATTTATTATTATTTTTTAAATTTTTATTTTATTTTATAATTTAATTTTATTTTACATATCAGCCACGGATTCCCTTTTTCTCCCCCCCCACCTTCCCCCCAACCCATCCCCTATTCCCATCTCCTCCAGGGCAAAGACTCCCCTGGGGATTGAGTTCAACCTGGTAGATTCAGTCCAGGCAGGTCCAGTCCTCTCCTCCAAGGCTGAGCCAAGTGTCCCTGTATAAGCCCCAGGTTCCATACAGCCAGCTCATGCACTGAGGACAGGTCCCGGTCCCACTGCCTGGATGCCTCTGAAACAGATCAAGCTAATCAACTGTCTCACTTTTCCAGAGGGCCTGATCCAGTTGGGGGCTCCTCAGCTATTGGTTCATAGTTCATGTGTTTCCATTTGTTTGGCTATTTGTCCCTGTGCTTTTTTCAATCTTGGTCTCAACAATTCTCGCTCATATAAACCCTCCTCTTTCTCACCAATTGGACTCCTGGAGCTCCACCTGGGGCCTGGCCATGGATCTTGGCATCCGCCTCCCTCAGTCATTGGATGAGGTTTCTAGCACAACAATTAGGGTGTTTGGCCATCCTTTCACCAGAGTAGGTCAGTTCGGGCTGTCTCTCGACCATTGCCAGTAGTCTATTATGGAGGTATCTTTGTGGATTTCTGTGGACCTCTCTAGCACTTTGCTTCTTCCTATTCTCATGTGGTCTTCATTTATCA
The DNA here is from genome assembly GCF_007827085.1 of Peromyscus californicus insignis. NCBI lineage: Eukaryota > Metazoa > Chordata > Mammalia > Rodentia > Cricetidae > Peromyscus > Peromyscus californicus. The sequence goes on along the minus strand of NW_026294551.1, from coordinate 99,212,012 downwards.
TGGTCGCTTATTCCTTGTTCTCCCTCTCTGTTCTTGATCCAGCTGGGATCTCCTGCTCCCCTAAGTTCTCTTTCCCTTGACCCTTGCCCTTCATTACCCTCACTCATGTCCAGGTTGTTCATGTAGATCTCATCCATTTCTCTGTCATTGGGCAATCCCTGTGTCTTTCTTGGGGTCCTGTTTTCTAGATAGCCTCCCTGGAATTGTGAGTAGCAGTCTAGTCATCTTTGTTTTACATCTAGTATTCTCCTATGAGTGAGTACATACCATGTTTGTCTTTCTGAGTCTGGGTTACCTCACTCAGGATGATTTTCTCTAGATCCATCCATTTGCCTGCAAACCTCATGATGTCATTGTTTTTCTCTGCTGAGTAGTATTCCATTGTGTATATGTACCACATTTCATTTATCCATTCTTCAGTTGAAGGGCATCTAGGTTGTTTGTTCTGGCTATTACAAACAATGCTGATATGAACATAGCTGAGTAAGTACCCTTGTGGTATGATTGAGCATTCCTTGGGTATATGCCCAAGAGTGGTATAGCTGGGTCTTGGGGGAGATTGATTCCCAATTTTCTAAGAAAGTGCCATATTGATTTCCAAAGTGGTTGTACAAGCTTGTATTCCCACCAGCAGTGGAGGAGAGTTCCCCTAGCTCCACATCCTCTCCAGCATAAGCTGTCTTCAGTGTTTTTGATCTAGCCATTCTGACAGGTGTAAGGTGGTATTTCAGAGTTGTTTTGATTTGCATTTCCCTGATGATTAAGGATGTTGAGCAATTCCTTAAATGTCTTTCAGCCATTTGAGCTTCCTCTGTTGAGAATTATCTGTTTAGTTCTATAGCCCATTTCTTAATTGGACTGTTGGGCATTTTGATGTCTAATTTCTTGAGTTCTTTATATATTCTGGATATCAGTCCTCTGTCAGATGTGGGATTGGTGAAGACCTTTTCCCATTCTGTATGTTGTCGCTTTGCCTTGTTGACTGTATCCTTTGCTCTACAAAATCTTCTCAGTTTCAAGAGGTCCCATTGATTGATTGTTTCTCTCAGTGTCTGTGCTACTGGTGTTCTATTTAGGAAGTGATCTCCTATGCCAATGCGTTCAAGACTACTTCCTACTTTCTCTTCTATCAGGTTCAGAGTAGCTGGATTTATGTTGAGGTCTTTGATCCACTTGGACTTAAGTTTTGTGCATGGTGACAGATACAGATCTATTTGTAGCCTTCTACACGTTGATATCCAGTTATGCCAGCACCATTTGTTGAAGATGCTTTCTTTTTTCCATTGTACAGTTTTGGCTTCTTTCTCAAAAATTATATGTTCCTAGGTGTGCAGATTAATGTCAGGGTCTTCAATTCGATTCCATTGGTCCACATGTCGGTTTTTATGCCAATACCAAGCTGTTTTTATTACTGTAGCTCTATAGTAGAGCTTGAGGTCAGGGATCGTGATGCCTCCAGAGGTTGTTTTATTGTACAGGATTCTTTTGGCTATCCTGGGTTTTTTGCTTTTCCATATGAAGTTGAGTATTTTTCTTTCCAGGTCTGTGAAGAATTGTGTTGGTATTTTGATGGGGATTGCATTAAATCTGTAGATTGCTTTCGGTAAGATTGCCATTTTTACTATGTTAATCCTGCCTATTCATGAGCATGGGAGATCTTTCCATTTTCTGACATCTTCTTCAATTTCTTTTTTCAGGGACTTAAAGTTCTTGTCATATAGGTCCTTCACTTGCTTGGTTAGTGTTACCCCAAGGTATTTTATATCATTTGTGGCTATTGTAAAGGGTGCTGTATCTCTGATTTCCTTCTCAGCCTATTTGTCAATTGTATATAGGAGGGCTACTGATTTTTTTGAGTTGATCTTGTATCCTGCTATATTGCTGAAGGTGTTTACAAGCTGTATCAGTTCCTTGGTTGAATCTTTGGGGTCACTCAAGTATACTATCATGTCATGTGCAAATAGGGAAAGCTTGACTTCTTACTTTCCAATTTGTATCCCCTTAATCTCCTTATGTTGTCTTATTGCTCTGGCTAGAACTTCAAGTACTATATTGAATAAGTATGGGAAGAGCGGACAGCCTTGCCTTGTTCCTGATTTTAGTGGAATTGCTTTGAGTTTCTCTCCATTTAACTTGATGTTGGCTGTTGGCTTGCTGTAAATTGCCTTTATTATGTTTAGGTATGTTCCCTATATTCCTGATCGCTCCAAGACCTTTATCATGAAGGGGTGTTGGATTTTGTCAAATGCCTTTTCTGCATCTAGTGAGATGATCATGTGGTTTTTTTTTCTTTGAGTTTGTTTATATGGTGTATTACATTGACAGACTTTCATATTGAACCACCCTTGCATCCCTGCAATGAAGTCTACTTGATCATGGTGGATAATTGTTTTGATGTGTTCTTGGAGTCTGTTTGCCAGTATTTTATTGAGTATTTTTGCATCAATGTTCATGAGGGAGATCGGTCTGTAGTTCTCTTTCTTTGTTGCATCCTTGTTTGGTTTAGGAATCAGGGTAATTGTAGCCTCATAGAAGGAGTTTGGTAATGTTCCTTCTGTTTCTATTGTGTGGAACAATTTAAAGAGTATTGGTATTAACTCTTCTTTGAAGATCTGGTAGAATTCTGTGCTAAAACCATCTGGTCCTGGGCTTTTTTTGGTTGGGAGACTTTTAATGACTGATTCTATTTCCTTAGGGGTTATTGGATTATTTAAATCTGGTCTTGATTTAACTTAAGTATGTGGTACCTATCCAGAAAATTATCCATTTCTTTTAGACTTTCCAGTTTTGTGGAGTAGAGGTTTTTGAAGTATGACCTGATGATTCTCTGGATTTCCTCATTGTCTGTTGTTATGTCCCCCTTTTCATTTCTGATTTTGTTAATTTGGATGCTCTCTCTATGTCTTTTGGTTAGTTTGGATAAGGGCTTGTCTATCTTGTTGATATTCTCAAAGAACCAACTCTTTGTTTCATTAATTTTTTGTATTGTTCTCTTTGTTTCTATTTTATTGATTTCAGCTCTCAATTTGATTATTTCCTCGCGTCTATTCTTCTTGGGAGACTTTGCTTCTTCTTGTTCTAGAGCTTTCAGGTGTGCTGTTAAGTCACTAGTGTGAGATTTCTCCAACTTCTTTATGTGGTCATTTAGTGCTATGAATTTCCCTCTTAGCACTGCTTTCATAGTGTCCCATAAGATTGAGTATGTGGTGTCTTCATTTTCGTGGATCTCTAGGAAGTCTTTAATTTCTTTCTTTATTACTTCCTTAACCCATTGGTGATTCAGTTGAGCATTATTCAGTTTCCATGAGATTGTAGGTTTTCTGTAGTTTTTGTTGTTGTTGAAATCTAACTTTAAACAATGGTGGTCTGATAGAATGCAGGAGGTTATTCCAATTGTTTTGTATCTGTTGAGATTTGCTTTGTGGCCAAGTATGTGGTCGATTTTAGAGAAGTTCCATGGGGTTCTGAGAAGAAGGTATATTCTTTTTTGTTAGGATGGAATGTTCTACAGATATCAATTAAGTCCATTTGAGTCATAACATCAGTCAAGTCCTTTATTTCTCTGTTAAGTTTCATTTTGGGAGATCTGTCCAGTGGTGAAAGTAGGGTGTTGAAGTCTCCTACTATTAATGTGTGGGGTTTTATATGTGGTTTAAGCTTTAGTAATGTTTCTTTTACATATGTGAGGGCCCTTGTGTTTGGGGCATAAATGTTCAGAATTGAAACTTCATCTTGGTAGATCTTTCCTGTGATGAGTATGTAATGCCCTTCTTGATCTCTTTTGATTGATTTTAGATTGAAGTCTGTCTTGCTGGATATTAGGATGACTACACCCACTTGCTTCTTAAGACCATTTGATTGGGAAGTCTTTTCCCAGCCTTTTATTCTTAGGTAGTATCTATCTTTGAATTTGGGGTGTGTTTCTTGTATGCAGCAGAAAGATGGGTCCTGCTTTTGTATCCATTCTGTAAGCCTGTGTCTTTTTATAGGTGAATTAAGTCCATTGATATTAAGGGATATTAATGACCAGTGATTGTTCATTCCCATTATTTTTCGGTGGTAGTGTGTGTGTACTTCTCTTCTTTGGGGTTTACTGCTGTGGCATTATCTATTGCCTGTGTTTTCGAGGGTGTATCTGACTTCCTTAGGTTGGAATTTTCCTTCTAGTGCTTTCTTTAGGGCTGGGTTTGTGGATAAGTATTGTTTAAATCTGGCTTTGTCTTGAAATGTCTTGTTCACTCCGTCTATGATGATTGAAAGTTTTGCTGGGTATATTAGTTTAGGCTAGCATCCATGGTCTCTTAGTGTCTGCATTACATCTGTCCAGGTTCGTCTGGCTTTCAAAGTCTCCATTGAGAAATCGGGTGTTTTTCTGATGGGTTTGCCTTTGTAAATCACTTGGCCCTTTTCCTTTGCTGCTCTTAATATTCTTTCTTTATTCTGTACATTTAGATGTTTAATTATTATGTTGCAAGGGGACTTTTTTTGGGGGTCTAGTCTGTTTGGTGTTCTATGAGTTTCTTGTATCTTCATAGGCATTTCCTTCTTTAAGTTGGGAAAGTTTTTTTCTATGATCTTGTTGAATATATTTTCTGTGCCTTTGAGTTGGTATTCTTCTCTTTCCTCTATCTCTATTATTCATAGGTTTGGTCTTTTCATGGTGTCCCAAATTTCTTGGACATTTTGGGTCGTGACTTTGTTGGCTTTAGTGTTTTCTTTGACTGATGAATCTATTTCTTCTACCGTATCTTCAATGCCAGAGATCCTTTCTTCCATCTCTTGCATTCTGTTAGTTCTACTTGCATCTGAAGTTCCCGTTCATTTACTCAGATTTTCTATTTCCAGCATTCCCTCTGTTTGTGTCTTCTTCATTTTTTCTATTTCCCTTTTCAGGTCTTGGACTGTTTCCTTCATCTGTTTCATTGCTTTTTCATGATTTTCTTTCAGGGATTTATTGTTTTCTTCTGCTTTATTTGTCCTTTCCTCTAGTTTTTTATAGTGTTCTTTTTTTGTTTGTCTTTTCCTCAATTTCATTTTTGATTTCTTCTATATAAGGCTCTAGTCTTCTTCATGATGTTATTCATAAGGTTGCTTTCTTCTGCTTCTTCCATTTTGTGATGTTCAGGTCTAGCTGTTGGAGGAGGGCTAGGTTCTGGTGATGCTGTATTGCTCTTCATTTTGTTGTATGTACTTCTGCCTTGACATCTGTCCATCTCCTTGTGGATTCATTCTTGGTCTTATCAGCACTCTTGGTCCAGACAGAGCTGACAGATTCAGGAAGCCTCTCTCTGGTCCAAATGAAAGCTCTCTTGTCCAGATGGGAGCTGGGGGCTGGTCTCTAAGTCTCAGGAAGTGGTTGGAGTCTCGGGCAGATGGGCATGGGGGAAGGATGTGGAGATTGCAGTGTCTGCTGGTGTCTTGGAGAAGGGGAACCTTCCTGGTGGGGGTGGAGGGGATCCTGCCCTATGGCCAGAACCTGGGGCCAAGTTGGGCAGGTCTTCCCTGGAATGGCTGGTGCCCAGGGATGGGATCTAGAGGCAGGCCTCTCTGGGTATGAGCCCAGGCACTCACCTGCTGACATAAAATCTTACCAATGAAGAGATTCATTTCGGCATATGTTTTCAGAAGGTTCAGAAAGGCCCCTGGGACAATGTACTGTCAAAATTCCTCTAGACAATCTCCACTCTCTAAAGTTTCCAGAACCACTCAACATAGGGACCACCTAAGGACCAAGCCCCCAAACACATGAGCCTTTCAGGAGTAGAATTCATGTGACTTCTATAACAAAGACTGAAGTGTCCTGTTCAACAACAGAATGAAAAAAAACTGTGTCTCATAAAAGTGGCTGGAATGTGGAGGAGAACATGGAACTTCCTTGAGTCGAGTAGATCTTGAAGAGGAGATGGACTTCTCCTCACAACTGTCTAGTGGTGGACTTTTGCAGGCAAGAACATGGAAGCCTACATTATTAGTTACAACCAAAACTTTTCCAAATTTTGTCTCTTCAATGTTCTCACTAGAGAACTTTTGTTCTATTAAGAAATTACTTGAAAATAATGCAGACACCTGCGTCTCATGATTGTGGCATCAACTAGTTGATGAAGAGCTAAGAGATGGAATGACCCATTCTGGCCCACCCTTGTTCAGTGCCTCTGGTATGCATTGTTTTCTACTAATCTTGTCTTAGACTGTCATCTTCTCTAACTAGTCTGCCCTGTCTTCTAAAGTTACCCTTAGAGCAGGCTTCTTGTTTCTTTATTTTTAAATTTAAATTGTTTTTACAGATAAGTTCCCAAGTCATGGGTTTCATATGGAATCTTCATCACAATTTCTGGGGGTAGGGTGCAGACATCTGCATTTTTAAGAAACATCCTGGAGATAGCTAAGCACATAAGCATCCAATAGCATTGCCTTGCCTGCTTCTCCCCTGACTGGAGACTGCACAGTGTGGGGAACAGATTTGAGTGGTTTCCTTTTGTTTCAAGTTCAAAACTGCTTGTGTGAATGACATACCAATATTGTTCTTATACAGCAAAAACTGCCACCAGGATTGGGTGGTGTTTTCCAGGATGGCTGCATCATAGGCTTCCTCGTTATGAATTCTGCAGAGCTGAAGTCAGATGATGTCAAGTTCCCAGTGTATGTCACTTATGGGAATCAGCCATACCTCAGAACCTGTGTAAATGTTGCATCTTTCCTAGATGACTATATAGAGGATGATGCCCCTATGTGGAGTCTTGGCCTGTGGAGGAGTGAACTCTCTGTCCCCACTTCAGATGCAAGTGGTTCAAGTTGAAATGAGTTGGGATGGAACATTCATTTAGTGTGAGTGTCTGTATGTGCCTGCATGTGCATGTGCATGGGTGTTGGTATGTGTAAATCAGAGGACAATTTGTGGGAGTTAGTTCTCTCTTCTTGCTATCGGGGTCTGAGAATCAAACTTAGTCATCAGGATTGGTGACAGATGCCTTTCGCTAATGAGACATCTCCACAGCCAAAGCTGGAATTTTAAGCTGCACATTGAATGTCAACCATTAACAAAAGAAATGGGTTAAAATGTCTCATTAAATAGTTTTATATTGAAATGACAATGTTGTGAGTATATTTGGTTTGATAAAATATATTCTTGAAATTAATTTTATTGATTGCCTTTTTCTTTTAGAATGTGGTGACTAGAAAAATTAAAATCAAAATTTTCACATTTCATTTTTTCTTTTGTTTTTTTTAATGATGTATAATCAGAAATAGTACAGTAATAAAATGTGAAAAAAAACCTTTAATTCTATATTTTTTAAGACAGGGTCACATTATGTAACTCTGGCTGGCTAGCACTCTCTATGTAGACCAGACTGGTCTTCTCATAGGATTTCTGATATGAATGTTAAGCTATCCTCCTCCATAGGTAAAGAGCACTAAAGTCACCTAATGCTGCAACTAGGTAAGTGGCTTAGTCAATCCTTAGGCAAACATGGAGCTCTGAGTTCAGGTCTGCAACATTCACTTAAAGGGTAGGTGGGGTGGGCTGGGTTTTATAATATCAGTCCTGGGGAGACAGTGGCAAGAAGATCCCTGGAGTGCATTGGCCAGACAATCTAGGTGAGTCAGCAAGTTCCAGGATTAGTGAGATATGCTGACTCAAAACCACAAGGTAAAGAGTGAGTGAGAAGGACATCTAGTGTTGACCTCTGGACTCCACATACACACACACACACACACACACACACACACACACACACACACACACACACAACACACACACACACACACACACACACACACACACACACACACACACACACATTGTATGGGTGAGGGGGCTCCACTAGTAAAGCATAAACATGAGAACCCAAGTTTGGATTCCCAACAACAACATAAAAATCAAGCAAGGGAGTGCACAATTGCAACCCTAATGCCTGAGAAGACAGACAGATGGACCAAAGGGTCTTGCTCAATATCTAAATGGCAAACTTCAGTTTCAATGTGATGCATTGTCTTAAGAAAATATAAGGAGAAAAGAAATAGGTGGAAACATCAGATGTCGATCTCTGGCCACACATATACATACATGTGCACATATACCTGCACAAATGTATATATACACTGCCATGATGCTAAGTGATGAAAATTGGACCTACAGATTCTGTAAAACTTCCACTTGTCCTTCAAATGCACAGAAACACACATTAATGTAAATGAAAGTTTCTTGTCCCAACTGCCTGTTTCCAAATAACCAGTCTGAGGCTTATAATAATTGTAAATGATCAGCCAATAGCTCAGGCTTATTAATAACTAGCTCTTACATTTTAAGTTATCCCATGTTTCTATTTATTCTTTGCCACATGGCAGAGCCTCTATTAGCGTGGCACGTTCATCTCCTGCTCCCTCTGCGTCTGGCTGGAGTCCCCTGACTCTGCCCTTCTCTTTCTCATCATCCTTAGTTTGGTCGCCCCACCTATACTTCCTGCCTGGCTACTGGCCAGTCAGCATTTTATTAACCCAATTTGAGTGTCAAATCTTTACAGTGTACAAGAGGATTATTCCACAGCATTTCTCCCTTTTAGTCTAATTAAAAAGGAAGGTTTTAACTTGAACATAGTAAGATTATATACAACAAAAACAGTTATCAAGAAAGAATTACAGTTACAATATCCAGTCTATTTGTATTTGACAAAATCAGAGAAAACATCTAATCATTCATCCTATCTTGGTGAGTCCAAAGTTTTATATCTAATTTACCCTTTTATCATAATAAAGAAAAATTATAACTACCACTATCTAGTCTTCAACTCCATCAAAGACTCCAGAAGGATGAAATGTTACCTAATGACAGGGATATCAGGCTGCCTGGATAGTCATCCAAAATTTCTCTGTAACATTGGGGCATCCATCTTTGCCCCACAGGCTTAGCATATCTGACAGACTTTCCTGTGAAGCAGAGACTTTTGAAAAACTATCCTACTTTGTCCTGGCAAAGTTTGGCAGTCACTTTTTTTTTTTGTATCCCGCTGATCTAGTTTGGACAGAATACTGTCAGCAGTTTCTTTGCCTACATGGATAGCTTTTGACATAAAGAAAACAAACTCCATATGGAGTTTCTCTGATGCAGAGCATCTTCTCTGGAGTACATTGGTGCTGCCATGAGCAGATGTATCTCATTGCTGTGAAAAGTCTAAGTTATTAAAACATTTTAAATGCCATATTCTGTAGGTCTTTGAAGTGTTTGAAGATTACCTATCTATCTGAAATATATCTTTTTATACCTAGAAAACCCAACTAACATGACTATAAGTTTAACTACTATAGATGACTATTAATCTGTATTTTAATTATACATTCATTTTTTAATTGAGCTGCATAAACATAATATCTTAAACAAGCGTAGAAATATGCATACAGTATAACAAAAATAACTTTAAATTTGTGTCAATAAACTAAAATCCATACCAATGTAAAATATGTAAGATTAATAGTTTTTTGGATTAAAGTAGATTTAATAATCTACCTTTTATCCTATCATTTCTATATCCCCTCTTTTCCTTTTCAGAACAAGATCCTTGAATCTAATCTCCTTTGTTTAGCTCTTATTCTGATCTTTATCCATAACAACTTACAACCAACCCCTCTAAAATGATAGTAGTATCCATAACACCATTTTTGGGATTGTGGGTATAGTTTTCTAGACTACTTTCTGTTGATTGGGGGCACTTGGTAATATTTGGGGACCCTGAGAAAATTCATGATTATGGTCCAGTCTTGACTGGAGAATTCTGTGAGGCCAGATCATCTCAGCCAGCAGCCTTGAAGCCTTTCAGATACAGAACTCAGAGGAAACTGCAACAGAGGCACTCTGAAATGTTGGATCATCTGGGCCATCAGTTCCCACTGGAGATTTTGCAGGGGGGGTTCTTCCACAATCAAATCTAATTTTCCTTAACCCAGAATGAATTCACAGCCTCTCATTTTCTTTGGAAATAAAAGCAGAACCTCTTTCCCAAAGTAACATATCTTTTGACTTAAGTTTTGAAGTCAAGATATTTTTAAAATACATAGGTTGGTTTTTATAGCAGTTTTCATAATCCAAGGTCTTTCAGCAGCCTAAAATTTTAAAGACAACACAATAGTATACATAATCCAGACTCTCTGTGTATTTTCTATCTTTACATGGCTTATTATATTTTTCATTACTATATTTCTTTTTAAGGACTTTCTTTTACCTTTTTTCTTTTCTATCCCAAGCATACATATATATATTTTAACATATTGTAAACCATTTAGAGGGTTTTTTTCTTCATCTGTATCTGTCTTTACTGCATGTCTCTATCTTTTTCTGACCACATGAGCCTTTAAACTGCTAAGCTGTGTGGCTAGAACCAAAGTGTTGGCAGCTTTGGCAGCTGGCTCCACTCCACTCCTTGGATCTGAAAGCCTAGCTTCCTGGCAGAGGTACCAGAGGAAGTAACATTTACTGCAACAACTCTGGGGAGTTTCTAGATTCATGCTGCTACTGAATACTGTGCCACTCGCTGCTCATAAACCCCATTTAAATGCTAGGTAGCAGGGCCTCTTGAAAGAGCTGCCTGTTTTTGCTGCTAATGCTGAGCCAGGAAGCTGTCTCTTAAAGGAATCCTGTCTCTGTTCACAGGGAGCAAACAGAACCCAACTGAGAAAATGCAGCTACCAAGAAGCCATTTGTGGTGATATTGTGTTCCCCAATATATTGTGCATTCTAATAAACTTATCTGGGATCAGAGGACAGAACAGCCATTAGATAGACATAGAGGCCAGAAAATGGTGACACACATGCCTTTAATCCTATCACTTGGGAGGCAGAGATCCATCCAGATCTCTGTAAGTTTAAAGCCACACTGGAAACAGCCAGGCATGGTGACTCATGCTTTTAATCCCAGGAGGTGATATAAATACCCAGAAAGATATATTAGGCCTGAAAACCAGGAACTAGAGCAGGTTAAGCTTTTAGGCTTTTGAGCAGTAGTTCAGCTGAGATCCATTTGGATAAGGACACAGAGGCTTCCAGTTTGAGGAAACAGGATTGGCTGAGAAGTTGGCCAGGTGAGGTTAGCTGTGGCTTGTTCTGTTTCTCTGATCTTCAAGCTTTAACCCAATATCTGGCTCTAGGTTTGATTTTATTAATAAGACCTTTTAAGATTCATGCTACAGCCATGCTTGACTCTGTTCTTGTGTGTCTAAGATCCCTCTATAAGCTTTTGTCACATATTATGTGGAAATTCCGGCTCCTTGTTGGAATGTCATATGTAAATGGAAGTTTCTTATTCCAAATGCCTATTCCCAAATAACCATTCTGAGGCTTATATTAATTGTAAATGTTCAGCCAATAGCTAAGTCTTATTAATAACTAGTTCTTACATTTTAAGTTATCCCATGTTTCTATTTATTCTTTGCCATGTGGCAGTACCTTTATTAGCATGACATGTTCATCTCCTGCTGGTGATTTCTGATTCTGCCCTTCTCTTTCCCATCATCCCTAGTTTGGTTGCCCCCCCTCTATAATTCCTGCTTGGCTATTAGCTAATCAGCATTTTATTAAACCAATTCAAGTGACAAATTTTTACAGTGTACAAGAGGGTTATTCCATAGCACATCAATATACACATGGTATTCAAATTCAGTATTCAAAATTTGTATCTTTGAGGATCTTTAAATATTTCATATTTCATTTTAGGGCCTTAGAAGAAGGTACAGTGGTTCAAGAGTACTTGCTGCTTCTCCAAAGCACCGAGTTCGGTTCCCAGCACCCATGTTGGGTGACTCACAAACACCTGTAACTCCAGCTTCAGGGGATCTGATACCCCCTCCTTTCCTCCATGGGCACCCACATACCAGTGGCATGCATTTCCACAGTTATACACAAATGCACATAAATGAAAATCTTTCCTCTAACTAGTATTTCATATCAAATCTATAATGCAATGATGTCCACATTCCTGTAAGGGACATTTTGTACATTTCCTCAGGAGAATGATGCCTGAAAAAAGTGACCTCTGATGCTTGTGAGTTACTGCACAAAGTAGTTAACTCAAAAGGGGTTCAAAGTCACTTCTGAATACAAGGGTTACCAGGGGCTAATATTAGATGGTGAAATACTAAAGATTCAAAAGCATATTTTAGTTTAATGAGGTACCATTTATTAATTGTCAATCTTAGTGTCTGTGCTATTGGTGTTCTGTTCATGAAGTTGTCTCCCATGACAATGTATTCAAGGCTATTTCTCACTTTCTCTTCTATCAAGTTCAGTATATGTAGATTTATGTTGAGGTCTTTGATCAAATTGGACTTGAGTTTTGTACAGGATGATAAATTGGGATGTATTCACATTCTTCTATGTGCCAATGTTCAATTATATCAACACCATTTGTTGAAGATGCTTTTTTGCATTGTATAACTTTGCCTTCTTTGTAAAAAATCAGGTATCGAAAGGTGTGTGGATTTACATCTGGTTCTTCAATTCAGTACCATTGATCTACCTGTTCAATACCATGAGGTTTTTATTACTATAGCTCTGTATTAGTGCTTGAAATCAGGGATGGTGATACCTCCAGAAGTTCTTTTATTGTACAGGATCATTTTAACTATTCTGGGATTTTTGTTTTTCCATATGTAGTTGAGTATTGTTCTTTCAAGGTCTGTAAAGAATTGTGCTGGAATTTTAATAGGGATTCTATTGAATCTTCAGATTGCTTTTGGTAAGATGGCCATTTTTACTATGTAAATTCTACCAATCCATGAGCATGAAAGATCTTTCCATCTTTTGATATTTTCTCCAATTTCTTTCTTCAAAGACTTGAAGTTCTTGTTATATAGATCTCTCACTTGCTTATGGCAAAGAACACCATTAATAGGACAAAGTGGCAGCCTACAGAATGAGAAAAGATCTTCACAAACCCCATCATCTGGCAGTTTGCTGATTTACAAAATATATAAGGAACTAAAAAAACTAGACATCAAACAAACAAACAATCCAATTTTTAAAATTGGGTACCAATTTAAATAGAGAATTATCAACAGAAGAATCTTAAATGTCTGAGAAATACTTAAAGAAGTATTCAATATCCTTAGCCATCAGGGAAAGGCAAATAAAAATGACTCTGAGATTCCATCTTACACCTGTCAGAATGGCTAAGATTAAAAAAAACACAAGTGACAGCTCATGCTGAAGAGGATGTGGAGCAAGGGGAACATTCCTCCACTGCTAGTGGGAGTGCAAACTTGTACAGACACTTTGGAAATCAATGTGGTGGTTTCTCAGAAAACTGTGAGTACCTCAAGACGCAGCTATACTACTCCTGGGCATATGCCTAAGGGATTCTCTATCCTACTACAAGGAGCTTTCTCAACTATGTTCATAACAGCTTTATTTGTAATAGCCAGGACCTGGAAACAACCTAGATGCCCCTCAACTGAAGAACTGAAAAGAAAATGCACAATTGAGTATTACTCAGCTGTTAAAAACAATGACATCAGGAAATTTGCAGGCAAATGTATAGAACTAGAAAATATCATTCTGAGTGAGGTAACCCAGACTCAGAAAGACAAACATGGTATGTACTCACTTGTAAGCTGATATTAACTGTAAAATAAAGGATTACCATGCTACAATCCACAGATCCAGAGAGGTTAGGTAACAAGGAGGGTTCAAGAAGGGACACTTGGATCTCCCTGGGAAGGGGAAATAGAATAGATAGGGTGGACTGGGGGTGGGTGGGGATGGGAACATGAGGGAATCAGATGGAGGGTATGGAGAAGAGTACTAAATGAAATGACTGGAAGAGGGACATTTGTGGTCAGGTAGAAATCTGGTGCAAGAGAAACTCCAAAGAATCTACAAGGATGACCCCAGATAAGACTCCTAGCAATAGGGGATATGTCACCTGGACTGTCCATCTTTGGTGATCAGACAAGACTTCCAGTGGAGGGATTGGGACCCCAACCCAGCCACACAATTTTTGGCCTATAGTCTGTCCTGCCTATGGAATGTGCTGGAGTAAGGGTGGCACAGAGATTGTTGGAGTGACCAACCAGTGACTGGTCCAGCCTGAAGCCCAGGCCAGGAGAGTGAGACCACACCTGACATTGCCTAGAGTGCCAGGAACCAGAGGCTGGATGGCCCAGAGACATAGGATAGAACCAAACATGACTGAAAAAAATATGTCAATGTAATGATGTCTAATGATATTCCACTATACTCATAGATTGGTGCCTAGCCCAACTGTCATCAGCAACTAATGGAAACAAATGCAGAGACCTACAACCAAACATTATGCTGAGTTTGGGGAATCCTGCTGAAGAGAGGGAAGAAAGGATTGTAGGAGCCAGAGGGGTCAAGAACATCACAAGAAAACCTATAGAATAAACTGATCTCATAGGGGCTCACAGAGTCTGAATTGACAATCAGCGAACCTACATGGGAGTGACTTAGACCCTCTGCATATATATATGTTACAGTTGTATAGCTTGGTCTTCTTGTGGGACTCCTAACAGTGGGATCAGGGATTGTCTCTAACTCTTTCACTGGCTTAGGACCCTATTCCTTGTACTGGGTTGACAAGGGGAGGTTCTTAGTCTTCCTGAAACTTGATATGCTATATTTTGTTGATATCCGTGGGAGGCCTGCCCTTTTCTGAATAGAATGGAGGAGAGGTGGTTGCAGGGGCAAAATGTTGGTGGGAGGAGAGAATGGGAAGAGAGGAGGGAGGGGAAACTGTGGTCAGTATATAAAACAAATAAATATTTTTAAAAAGCCTGTTTTTCAACTTGAAGTTGTCCAAGCACACAAAACATACCTGTGTTGGGACTATGAGCATTATAGTACACAATTTTTGTATGTTAAATTCGTTTAAAAATAATGAAATACATTCATTTTTTTCATACACAATATGTAGTCCTATTAATTAAAGCCTCATGTCCCAAATTTGCTCAATTAGCATGGCTATATCCCAGAAGCTATATAGATGGATTGCAGGAGACCAGATCCCCGAAGACAGAGGAAGAGGACCCAGTAAGTGGGATCCTGTGTAAACCAGGTTCCCTATTGCTACTCAGAAGCCAGAATGAGACATTGAGTGTTAAGTAAACATGAGAATTGAAACAGTATCTACCAGACTGCCCTGAGCCCCAGGCATTGGTAAGACTCAGACTATTCCTTCCTTCTCTGCCCCCCGGTCGTGCTTGTTTTTCTTTGAAGAATAATTAAGATTTAATGGCATATTTTCACAGTTTTTTGTCTGCCTGCTTTCTCAGTGCCTACTGTGCAGAACGCCCGTGTTTGATCCTGGTCATTACAAGAACAGTACAGTAATTGCCTATCTGGTGACTCGTTAATGGAGGTCCCCAGAGAGCAGAGGCGCTGCTCTTTTGAAGTTCGTCTTGTTTACTGTTGGCCCTTCTGTTTTAATCTATATCATCAGAGAGCTTGGCTCAATTACGGGCAGCTCCATTTCTTCTCATGGAGACACCGCACCAGGAAAACCGAGGCAGCTGCTTTCCCACTTCTTCCTTTTTCTCCTTTGTTTCTCTTTTGCTGTTCCCCCTCCTTTTTGGACCTCTTAGCCTATCCACATGGCAGGCCTACTTCAGTCAATCAGGAGGTTTCTTTAGAGCGGGGGAGCTGCAGGTTGGCTATGAAGCCGCTCTTTTGATCTGCCCAACAGACCGCCGGTTGGAGGACAACCAGCCTCCCGAATGTTTCTGCTTGTCACTTAAAACCAATGATTTCCCTTCACCACCCAAGACCTAGAGCAAGACCCAGAGGAGGAAGTACCTCTCTCCTGCGACCCTCTTGGATGCCCCAAATACACGATCACTAGCTTACTTGCCTGACCATGGAGTGCTTTTGATAATGGTGTCCGGCAGGAGCCCTGTGCACTCTCTTCAGGTCCTGAAGCTCGGAGTTGAGAGGAATTTTAAGTCCGTGCTTTTGGTTAACATGGGGGCAGAGTAAGTAGACAATCTACAGATTCTCCTAAAATTGCTTTGTCCTTTCTTTCCTCTGCTTTTTTTTTTAAAGATTTATTTATTTATTATGTGTACAGTGTTCTGCCTGCATGTATGCCTGCAGGCCAGAAGAGGGCACCAGATCTCATTATAGATGGTTGTGAGCCACCTTGTGGTTGCTGGGAATTGAACTCAGGACCTTTGGAAGAGCAGCCAGTGCTCTTAACTGCTGAGCCATCTTGTGGTGGTATTGTGTTCCCCAAAATATTGTGTACCTTAATAAACTTATCTGGGGTCAGAGAACAGAAAAGCCACAAGATACTTGGGCTAGAAAATGTTAGCTCACACCTTTAATCCTAGCATTCCAGAGACAGAAATCCCTCTGGATCTCTGTGAGTTCAAGGCCGCATTGGAAACAGCCAGGCATGGTGACTCACGCCTTTAATCCCAGGAAGCAGCCTTTAATCCCAGGGAGTGGTGGTAGAAAGCAGAAAGGTTTATAAGGCGTGAGGACCAGAAACTAGAAGCATTTTGGCTGGTTAAACATTCAGGCTTCTAGCAGCAGTTCAGCTGAGATTCATTCTGGATGAGGACTCAGAGGCTTCCAGTCTGAGGAAACAGGACCAGCTGAGGAACTGGCAAGGTGAGATAGCTGTGGCTTGTTCTGTCTCTCTGATCTTCCAGTATTCACCCCAATAACTGGCCTAGGGTTTGATTTTATTAATAAGACTTTCTAAGATTCATGCTACACCATCTCTCCAGCCCCATTACTGAACTTTTTACAGATTAAAAAAAATCATTTAAAATTTATTTTAAAACAACTTTTTTTAATTAAGAAAAAATTTTCCTTTATTTTACACACCAATCAAAGATCCCCTTCTTCCCTCCTCCTACCCCCCCCCAATCTCCCCCAAACCAACACCCACTCCCCCCCACAAGAAGACCTGTCAGAATGGCTAAGATCATTATTGAACTTTTGAACATAATTACTTCGTTCAAAATTATTTGATTCTCCTATCCTGTGATCAACAGCAACCCCTAACGCCTACTCTCAGCCCCCTCCAACCCCAGTGGTGACTTAACCATTTCAAGTTATACTATTCTGTTGCCCATCACACATTCCCTCAGACAATACCTTTTTTTCCTCTCATGGTACCCTTTCTATAGTTTTATCACTTATGCCCCCATTCATACCCACATACATTCAAAGCAGGGATCTTCATATGAGAGAACATGCAGCATTTGTTTCTTTAAATCTGGGTCACTTCTGCATTAATAATTTCCTGATGTATCAATTTTCTTTATGGATGAATAATATGCCATTGTGTATATGTACCACATGTTTATTATCTATTCAGTTGTTGGGCATCTGGGATGATTCTATTTTCTTGCTCCTGTCTAAGGGAGGAAAACATCAACATGATATCCAAGGGATCCAGTCCATTCTGCCTAATGCCTATTGTCAGAGTGACAAGAAATAATCTAAAGTGTTTGAGACAGGACTTTGAGGTTTGTATAAGTAAGGGGCATGCCACAGTTTCAATTTTATTTCAATTTTTAAAACAAACTTAAGTTTATGAGTTTCTTGTCAGTAAAAAAGAGAAACTCACATTGCAGTCAGAGCTCAAAGGTTTACAAGAAGTTCCATAATGAAGAACTGGGAGACAAAGAAAGAGATGAGCTGTTATAGATGGTATCTGACCTACTAGATAAAGTTCCATAAGGACTTCACTTTAACCTTAACTTCACCTTGCTATGGAGAATCAACATTCTCTCAAAGGCACATAATTGTTTCTAAAAAACATCTTACTTCATAGAATTACATAGCACTGTCAATATTCCAAGTGTCAACAGGCTCTATGTATTTGAACATCAAGTTGGAAAACATGGACTACAAATATGAAAATAATTACACCTACAACTGCTTTGGAAGTGTTTTGGAAGGTCCTTTCCTGAGTCGGGGACTGTGGTAGCTCCACCCATGCGTGCCTGTGTTTAATCCTCATCATATCACGGGATACACCTGTTCTTGCTATTTTTATTCATGTTTGAAGAGAGAAATCAAGGCTAGATCGGGAAATAATCAATTTCGAGAATGAGGTTTGTTCCACTTCTATTTCCGTGACTGTGATAAAATATCCTGACAGAAAGCAGCGTGGGGGAGAAAGTGCTTCTTTTCCCTCATAATTCCAGGTTCCAGTCCATTGACGGAAGGAAGTCACACTGACAGGACTGGGCACAGTTGGTCACCTTCATACTAACAGTCAAGAGCAGAGAGAAACAAATGCATGAGTGCTTGCTCCTCTCAGTTAGATTGCTTCACTCTTAGGAGCCACTATCTGGGGAGTAGTGCTACCTTCAATGGGCTGTGTCTTCCTAGGTCAATTAACAATCAAAATAGTACAAGACACACCATCAGACCAACCTGATTTAGATCATTCCTCATTAAGATTATCTTCCCAGTGAGCTCCAGGTTGTGTCAAGTTGACAATTCAAACCAAGGGACACAAGGCTCAAGTCTCTGTTTTGGTGTCTCCAATGCCTTCCAGGATTGTGAGGTCTTTCTAATAATACCATGATAGACACATTTTGTCTTTTATCATGTAGCATGGTTAAGTAACTTGTCTAGGACAAAGCATGAAAGAGTAATTAATGTAGACTATCACTTAATTGTCACTGTGATCCTCTCAATGAGTGGAGTTAACATGACCAGTTATGGATAGGTTTGGGGAGAGCCCAGGCTTGCTAAGGTCCAGCACTTGCTGAAGAACGAAGCAAGACTCTAAAGCACACTATAAAGCCCACTCTTCCTGGACACAGCCAGCTCCCTTCTAGCCAAGGTCAACACTTTTGCTTAGGTAAACTCATTTCAAATAGCTGGGCGACTCTCCTCAGGAATATGCACACCACCACGAACCCCCAAGTCCAATTTAGAAAACCTTATTAGTCTAATAAGACTTCACTCCCATCAGCATAATTGGCAGGCACCTCAATCACATACAGTCTAATTACTCTACCCTGGACTCCTCATTACTGGATTTTAGGGGAGGCAAATGAGAAGATGGAAGAAAATGAATGTCAAAAGTGTCTGATGGCCTGAGACCTCTCTGCAAGTCCTGGAGCACTTGCCCAGAATCATGGGGAGGCTACTAATCTGGAAGGTGACATCAGTTACTGCTCCCCTGTGTTCATGCATGCATGGGGCTAGACAGCCAGGTCAATATCTAAATTGTATGACAGACATTAAAAGATTCAGTAAGGAGAAGCCCACAGTTCAGCTGCACTCCTTACTTCTCTTCAGGCTACATCTCTTTATATGGGTGTGAATCTCAATTGTTCTTTAGGAATCAAAGCAACAAACGCAAAATTGACACTATATATATTGAATTAAATGTTCTTTTTTTGTTTTGTGAAATATCATTGCATACTTTCTTTTCTGTCTTCAAAATCTAATGCAATATTCCCAACTGTTTTCTCAGAATCAACTCCTGGAAATAGAAATGATAACTCACAGGTCATGCACACTCTAAACTAGCTTTCAACATGTATTACCCAGGGGTATATTATGTACAACTTTGGTGTTCTGAATAGCCTTTATTTTTATCATTTTATTTGTATCTTTGCTCCTATAGAAAACAAAATAGCTAGGTTTAAATTTGACCTTATGTATTTACTTGTTGCTTGACTCTGAGCACTTCAGGGAGAGACTAAATATTTGCAAAGTAATGATGATTTAAAAAATAGGGTGTTTGGCCATCCCATCACCAGACTAGGTCAGTTCGGGCTGTCTCTCGACCATTGCCAGCAGTCTATTGTGGGGGTATCTTTGTGGATTTCTGTGGGCCTCTCTAACATTTTGCTTCTTCCTATTCTCATGTGGTCTTCATTTACCATGGCCAAACACCCTAATTGTCGTGCTAGAAACCCCATCCAACGACTGAGGGATCTGGATGCAGAAATCCACGGCTAGGCCCCGGGTGGAGCTCCGGGAGTCTAATTAGCGAGAATGAGGAGGGTTTATATGAGCAAAAATTGTTGAAACCAAGGTTGGATAAAGCACAGGGACAAATAGCCAAATGAATGGAAACACATGAACTATGAACCAATGGCTGAGCGGCCCCCAACTGGATCAGGCCCTCTGAATGGGTGAGACAGTCAATTGGCTTGATCTGTTTGGGAGTGGGCAGTGGAACTGGGTCCTGTGCTCATTGCAAGAGTTGGCTGTTTGAAACCTGGGGCTTATGCAGGGTCGCTTGGCTCGGTCTGGGAGGAGGGGACTGGACCTGCCTGGACTGAGTCTACCAGGTTGATCTCAGTCCACGGGGGAGGCTTTGCCCTGGAGGAGATGGGAATGGGGGTGGGCTGGGGGGAAGGGGAGAGGGGCGGGAGGGGGAAAACAAGGGAATCCATGACTGATATGTAGAACCGAATTATATTGTAAAATTAAACAAAATAAAATAAATAGGAATAAGACTACTGAGATGCCCAGTGGGTAACCATGTTTGCCATCAAGTCTGATAACTTGAGTTTTATCCCCAGAAGCAGCATGTTGGAAAGGGATGGCTGACTTCTGCAACTTATCCTCCAACTTCTACATGCATGTTATGGCACACACACACACACACACACACACACACACACACACACACACACACACACTAAAAATGGCAATAAAGCCAGATACAGTGGTGCCACTCTGCAATCCTAACATTCAAATGGCAGACTAAGGGGGTTGTTGTCAATTTGAGGCCAACATGAGCTATGGAGTTCCAGACAACCCTGGGATATGGAGTGAGATCATTCCAAAAGAAAATAAGAAGAAAGACAATGGTCACAACAATAGCACTATCTCCTAATATAGTAACAAGTGAATACTGGTGCAAAATCCTGACACTCAGTAAAGACTTGGTAAGTATCACTGCAGGCATGTGTATGACAAACATGGAAACTTTCAATAGCAATCTGCCCAGGTATGTGAGGACATGTGGGAGTACCAGGTAAACAAGACTTCCACTTCCAGGAAGGCTTCCTAGAAGAAGGGCACACTAATAGAATGG
This sequence comes from Peromyscus californicus insignis, assembly GCF_007827085.1. NCBI lineage: Eukaryota > Metazoa > Chordata > Mammalia > Rodentia > Cricetidae > Peromyscus > Peromyscus californicus. The sequence continues at coordinate 99,190,986 of NW_026294551.1, read as the reverse complement.
GTTCCAGCTCTTTCAAATATCAGAGGATTTCAGGATCTCAAATTCTATTTTTTCTTTTGTTTCTGAGTTTGTAATTACATCATTTCTTCCTTCCCTTTCCTCCCTCCATACCCTCTCCTATACCCCTCCTTGCTCTTTTCAAATTTACAGCCTTCATTAATTGTTGTTTCTTTCACATTTATATGTATATGCATATACATCAATAAACTATTCAGACTGTATAATCTTACTCATATGCATATCTTTAGATATTGGACAACTGATTGATGAGCTCTTCCCCCAACTCTCTATTTGAAGTCACTTAGAGTCTGTTGGTTTGAAGGCTAATAGCCAGCGGTGTGCAGACTCTACAAAGACTTCAGCAGTGACTACTCAAGTGGTTTTCTTACTCCACATTGAGCCCATACCAGCAGCTCTAAAATTTTCACATTTTGGTCTTTACCATCATGTACTGTTTTGTGTTTTAAACTGCTTTGTGATTTAAAAACAAAACCTTTCCTGTGGGAGAAAAAAAAGACCAATTTGGCAGTGAGGGGCACTTAACTACACATGTCCATGTGTTTTGTTCCTGCTTTGTCTAGAACAACTGTACATGTTCATGTGGGAGCATCGCTATGTTCCTGCTTCCTCTGGAACAACCTTCTAAAGGAAATTTCCCTGAAATCAACACAACTCTGCAAATACATGCACCTCTGGGAGTCCACAAAAATTTGAGTTAGTCTACTTAATTACAACTCATGACTGGCTATATCAGCCAGTCAACAGTTATAATTGCTTGGCACCAGCCATTTTAAAAGAGTCAATAAGGGCTGATTGTCTAATCTCTCAGTTTGCTTTAACTCATTCTTACCAAAAGAAAGAAAGAAAATGGGAGGAGAGATCTGTTCATTTGGTGACAACCACAAGCTCTAGAATGTCACAAATAGGCTCAGCATCTGCCTGTGACTGTCTTGTTGTGTCATTGGTTACAATCCCCTGGTAATCTGTGTTGTATGTGTCACACGTGCTCAGCACTTGCTTGACCTTACCCAGTATTAACAAAAGGAGCCTGAAATTTTTGGAAGAGAATGTTTACTTCAAATCAGAGGAGGTAAACTCTAATCAAAGTCAAGCCAGTGAGACTGTGGATAAGTTGCCCAAGTTTCCTGAACTTTTTCTTTATATTTCAAATACAAGTGTTCTGAAGGCTGGAGAATTGGTTCAGGGGTTAAAATCACTTGACTTTATTGCTGAGCACCTGGGTTCAGTTTGCAGCACCCCTGTCAGAAGGTTCACAACCGTCTGCAACTTCAGCCACAGAGGATCTGACACCATCTTCCAGCTTCTAGAGCACCACACTCACATTCACCTACCCGACACAGATACACATGCATATGTGTAACTAAAACTACAACCACATCTCTAAAAGAGTCTTGAAAGGGTCCAGATATATTTAACAAAATGATGTAAGTAGTGGAGGGAGAGAGACCTGCAGAGAGGGAGAGAAGGAAAGATGGATGAAAGGAGGCAGTGAGATAGAGACAAGAAACTTCATGTCCACCCCATGTACAAATATCCTAAACATTCAATACTATCATACCATTCCACAGCTTTGGGGACCCAAGCAATTTGTGTCATGTTGATCCACTCTCTCAGCATAAAAACTTCATAATACCATAAGGTATCTCAGCTCCTGCCACCACCATTAGGTTCCAGTCTTCAAGAAAGATAAAGAACGTGGTCTTTCCTTTTAATCAGACTCCAGAAGTATGCTCATGATACCTCTATCTCTAAACCTTAGGCAAAAATGCAGACATGGGTTTTTCGAGCTGTGAGAGAGTCAAAGGAGTAAATTTCCAGCTAAAGGATGGTCTGCTTAGTTGAAGACCAGTCTTTTGACTAAAAAAGAAAGACAGGTGTTCAAGCTAGGAAGCACCTGGCAGCATTTGCCCCAGAGCATTAGGTGGCTTACCAGCGGGAAGAAAAACAAAGCCCCGCCCCCCCCCCCCCCCCAAGGTCCAATATTTTAGTATTGTCGTTCCAACAATCAACTTCAGTATAGAAAGGACAATTAGGCCACTTTTCCTGCCTGTTCCTGAATGTACATATCTGACCATGGCACACAGACATCTGAAAAATGCTTCCCCCAATCTCTATACCGTGTGAAAGGGATGACATGGAGCCATGACCCAGACACAGGATTCTGTAGCTCATCTCAGATGAGGCTCTCTTTGGAGACTGGGGAGTGGGAAAATGTTGCTCTTCAAACAAGAAGACCTAAGGTCAACACCTAGCAATGCCTAGTAAAAATCTGGGCATGGTGACATGTGTTTGCAATCCCAGAACTGGAGAAATGGGGAAAGGAGGCTCTCTGGACCATACTGGTTGGCCAGCCTAGGCTAGTTGGCCAGTTTGTGGTCAGTGAGAGGCCAGGTCTCAAAAAACAAGGTGAGCTTCTCTTGAGGAATAGTACTTGAAATTTTTCTCTGGCCCCCGTGAACATGCCTGCAGGCATATCTCTGACTTTTTCTTCTAGCATCTTGTGAACTAAATTCTGTATTAAAGCACTGAGTATTATCCAACCCTCTCATCTACAAAGCCTAGCTCTGTGACAACATAGCGTAAAAAGTCCTTCATCCACCAAGAGGGAAATGAGGATGGCCCCTAGGGAAGACTATAGCAGCACTGTCTGGGGCAGCTATGTGGAAAGGGTAAGAAATGCTGTCCAGTGTGACACACACTTCTCATAAAGCAGTCCTTCCTATGGCCCCAATACTGCCTGCCATCACATTGATTGTATTGACAGAGCTGCTAGATGAGAGAAGAGGATCAGAGAGTCAAGTCCCTTGTCAAACATGAAAGCCACTGCCTCACCACAGAGGCAGTGTTAGAAAACTCCAAGTCAGTTCCTGCCAACCTTGTCTGCCATTGGATCACCAACACTGAATGAGTGCTCGTCAAGCATGGTCAATAAACTGCTGCTTGATGAGATGAATGAGGGAATGAATGGGTTCCTACAAACCCCATGCTCTTCCCCAGTATTCTTCTCCTACCAGGTTGAGCTTATGTTCTACTCTTTCTGCTAGAAATACTTGGCAAATGGAAAGGCGATAAAAACTCAGGACACAGATGATTCCAACAGAGCAGCACAATCAGAAGTCAGGGCCTATCACTGCATAATAACCCTGGCTCTGTTCCCCATAGAACAGAGAAAGCAGCCTAAAAGAGATTGAGTCATTCCACACAAAGACTTCACAGGAGGCAGAAAGAGGGGAAAAAAATCTTGTTTTGATTTGCTACCTTTTTTTTCTATTTCAAGCACAATAATGCACATTTTCATCAGAAGCTAAATGATAGTGCTTACAGTATTTAATATCTGAATTCAATTATGTGTTTGAAGGCTTATTACCATAGCAAAAGGAAAAGGATTTCAGAGTTTCCAAAGGCATCAGGTTACAATTGTTGGGGGAAAGTACACACTGTTAAGGAATGATGTATCCACATAAAAGAGAGATAGCAGGCAGAGCCCAGAAACAAAGCACACACACCAACAGTCACATAAAAAGCAGAAACACAGAAACCAAGAAGCATGAGTGTACACAGGAAGGACAGAGATGTAGAGTTTCCAGAGTGTGTTTTCCTCTATCTGTACCACACAGTCTGTGTCTCCCCTCGTGTTCTAACCCATACACAAAAAATCGACTCTGGTGGACTCAAGCTTTAAACACAAAAAACGGAAACTGCAAAACTCCTAGAAGAAAACCTGATGGGGAGGGCCTTCCTGACACAGTTCCTGCCAGCAGATGCATGGAGAAGCCTCCAAAACAGGCTATAAAAGGAGAGAGAGACAAGTGAGACGGCCTTCAGAAACTAAACAAACCTTCACAGCAAAGAACACAGGAGAGTGGAGGGCACCTGTGGAGTGGGGGAGAGTGCTGAAAATCATGTGTCAGATAAGGAGGACATTTTTAAATATGTAATTAATTCCTGCATTCAATAACAACCTCTTCAGATATCTCACTGTCTTAGTTAGGGTTATTATTGCTGTGATGAAACATCATGACCAAAGCAACTTGGAAAGGGATTATTTCACTCACAGTTCCATATAACAGTTCATCATTATAAGCAATAAGGGCAGGAACTCAAGTAGGTCAGGAGCCTGGAGGCAGGAGCTGATGCAGAAACCATGGAGGGATGCTGCTTACTGGCTTGTTTAGTCTGCTTTTTTTTTTTTTTTTTTTTTTTTTTTTTTTTTTGAGACAGGGTTTCTCTGTGTAGCTTTGCGCCTCTCCTAGAATTCACTTGGTAGCCCAGGCTGGCCTCGAACTCACAGAGATCCGCCTGGCTCTGCCTCCCGAGTGCTGGGATTAAAGGCGTGTGCCACCACCGCCCGGCTAGTCTGCTTTCTTATAGAACCCAGGACTACCAGCTCAGGGTTGACCACACCCACAATGGGCTGGGTCCTCCCCCTTTAATCACTAATCAAGAAAACGCACTATAGGCTGGCCCACAGCTCAATCTTAAGGGAGGCATTTTCTCAATTGAGGGTCCCTCCTCTCAGATGACTCTAGCTTGTGTCAAGCTGACATAAAACTAGCCAGCACATTCACTCTCTTCAAACCTTGACAACCTACTTGGAAGATGAATGGGCAGAAGGCTTTAACAGGCATTGCTGTAAATAGTCATCATGTTGATGAAAATTAATCTTGTGTCAATGGTCACCAGAGAAATGCAGGGCAAGATTGTAACGGGACAATAGCTCATATCTGTTAGGATGGCTACTACTTAAAGATAGTGATTGTCATTGAAGATTTGAAGAAGGTGGAACTTTTACAACTTTGCAAAAGGAAACAGTACAGAGGTCCCTCAAATAATTAACATTGGGGCAAATGAGATGGCTTAGTGGGTAAAGGTGCTTGCCATTAAGCCTGCTGACGTAAGTTTGATACCTAGAATTCTGTGGTTGTTTAAAAGAAAATGGCCCCCAAAGAGAGGGGTGCTTTTAGGTTTGGCCTTGTTGGAATAGGTATGACTTTGTTGGAGGAAGTGTGTTACTATGGAGATGGATTTTGAGGTCTCATATAAGCTCAAGCCATGCCCAATGTTTCAGACTACTTCCTGTTGCCTGTGAGTCAAGATGTAAGAATTCTCAGCTCCTTCTCTAGCACCATGTCTGCCTGCATGCTACCCTGCTTCCTGTCATGATGATAATGGACTAAACTTCTGAATTGTAAGTGAGCCGCCCCAATTAAATGTTTTCCTTTATAAGAGTTACCATGTCATGGTGTCTCTTTACAGCAAAAGAAACCATAACTAAGACAGAAGTTGATATCAGGAGTAGGGTATTGCTGTGATAGACCTGACCTTGCCTTTGTTTGAAAGAATATGTATCTTGGAACTGTGGGTTAGAAAAGCAGTTGAACACTTCAAGTGCTGCCTAATGGGCCATCCTAGTAGGAGCCTGGAGGACAGCGGTGCTGAGTGTGATCTGAACTGTGGGTTCCTGGATCAAGAGGTTTCAGAGGAGAAGAATGTCAGTGTGTGGCCTAGAGATCGTTCTTGTGATATTTTGGTGAAGAATGTGGCTGCTTTTTGCCCTTATCCCAAGAGTCTGCCTGAGGCTAAAGTGAAGAGTTCTGGATTAATTCCATTGGCAGAGGAAATCTCAAAACAGCCTAGTATAGACTCTGTGGTACGGTTATTGGAGTGGTCACTCTAATGAAGACTTATAATGAAAAGGAGCAAACTGAGCAGGGTAAATTACAAAATGTAAAATTTGAAGAGAAAAGGAGCACCAGAAAGTGGAATGGCTGTTCAAAGAGGTCAACAGATTAAAAAATGGAATAAAGGGAGTGGTGACTTCAGGGGAAGATCCCACCCAGCTAACTTTCCAACTTGTGAAAAAGAATTAAAGAAAAGCTTAGAGCAGGGTATGGTGGTACACGCCCTTTAATCCCAGCACACCAGAGGCAGAGGCTGGTGGAGCTCTGAATTTGAGGCCAGGGTGGTCTACACAGCAAGATTCAGAACAGCCAAACTTAGGCAGTGAAGGAAACCATGGAAAACAGAAAACTGGTAAAGATGTAATTAAATGAGGGGGCCCATGTTCCAGTTCCAGCAAGCAGCAGAACTTGGCAGCTTCAGCCACATGGTTCTGGCTTTAGAGTCAAGGATGAAAGAAAGGGATTATGGAATATTTCTTCATAACTAAGGAAAGCCACTGAGGCCAGGTATGTCTTTGAATAGAGACCCAGAAAGGCCATTATGTGAAGCTGTGAAGGAGACGCCTGGATTGCCTTGGAGACTCCAAGATGTTGGTGATGCCAGAGCCATGGGATACCTGCTAAGAAGAGCTACTAACATGGAGTGGAACCAGCCCTAGAGAAAGAAGTGTGTTGCAATCAACAAAGCTGAAAGGAGTTGGTGTTCTGAAGAGCACTTTGACATCAGACATGGAGACGCAGAGTTTGGAGTTTGTGCAGCTGGTTTTTAGTCTTGCTTTGGTCCAGATTTCCTCATAGGCCCTTCCCTATGTTTTGGAATGGTAATGTATGTTCTGTGCCATTATATGTTGGAAGTATGTGTAATTTGCTTTTTGACTGATTTTACAAGGGATTACAGTTAAGAGATTGCATGAATCTCAGAAGAGACTTTGAACTTTTAAACATTGTTGAGACTGTGATAGACTATGGAGACTTTTGAAGTTGGACTGAATGCACTTTTGCATTGTGAAATGGCTAAGCCTTTGGGGGCCAGGGAGTGGAATGTGGTGGTTTGAAAGAAAATGGCCCCTGAAAGGGAATGACACTATTAGGTTGTGTGGCTTTGTTGGAATAAATGTGGCCTTGTTGGAGAAAGTGTGTCACTGTGGAGGTGGGCTTTGAGGTCTCATACATGCTCAAGCTACTCAGTGTCTCAGATCACTTCCTGTTGCCTGTGAGTCAAGATGTAAGAACTCTCAGCTCCTTCTCTAGCACCGTATCTGCCTGTATGCTGTCATGCTTCCTGCCATGATGAAAATGGACTAAACCTCTGAGCTGTAAGTGAGCTACCTCAATTAAATGTTTTTGTTTATAAGAATTGCCATGGTCACGGTATCTCCTTATAGCAGTAGAAACCCTAAGACAAATCCTCACATTGGAATGAGAGAATGAACTTCCCCAAGTTGTGCTCTGATTTCCACATTTATGCCTGCATTCACACACATGAACAAGAATGCACACACACATAACATGTACATAAAATAAAATAAGTCTGTATACTGAACTTGGACAGTGGTTTACATTTCATTCTCTGAATGATGTAGTATAATAATTTTTATAGCATATTAGATAACATAAGCAACCTCTGGAGGTCATTTAATGCATACAGGGTGTAGGTATATGTAAATTATGAGAAGCAGATTCTTATATATTTCAAGGAATGATTGTGTATGTCCATGAGTGTGTGTATGTGCATATGTGTATGTTTATGGGCACATGTATGTATGTATGTATGTATGATGCTTGTACATACACACACACATATATATATGTATATATATGTTATATATACATATAGACAAATGATTCTCCTAGGTTTAATCAGAGAATCTTCTCTGTGTTATGTGTGGTGGCAAATACAGAGCTGTACAGTTGCTTGAGATGCTAAGAATAAGTGACAGCTGATTGCTCAGCTCAGACAGGACATTCATCCCACCCCTTTAAGGCTCAGGGGATATTGTGGAGGAGGCAGCTGAAAGAATGTAAGAGCCAGAAGATAGAGGAAAGGCTGTGAAATGCTGTCTTCTGGGCACGACTGATATGGTTATGAACTCACAGTACCTGTGATGCTCTGCTATGAGCCTATCAATGGTCTATTATGGATCAGGGGAGTTTGGAGGGCCCTTCCCTTCCTTGCTGAACTGTTAGCTACTAATGACTTCACAGAGAAAGGCAGAGTTTGTCTTCAGTTGTGGAGTCCACTGGGCTCCAGCAGATGGTTCCAAACCACAGATACGCAGATGACCCTGGGTAAACTTTAATGGGTCTCAAAATCATCGCCACCAACAACACAAGAATTCATGGGGGTTGGGGGTGGGGGTGGGAAAGACCTACAATACACAGCACCTAACTCCGCTTTCAGGTGAGGGAGGGTGTTTTCTTCATTAAGACATAAAAACAGGAAGGCAGGAAACTAAACCAAACTGCCACACTCTAGCAGAGATAGGCGAAGGGGATAGGACTGGTCAACATTGATGCAGAAACCATGGAGAGAGGACTCTACATGGAAGGCACAAACTTCCCAGTTGGACCACTGATCTGCTTTCATGATAGGTGTTTCCTGATCACCCTAGAGTGGAGGTGTATCATTAGCAACAGCCACTCCGAACTCTTCCACTGTCACCTCAATTTTAGCAGTACCTGGGAGAGAGCAAGTGGGCTGCATTTTCCTGCTCTGTGAGTGAAATAATTTCTCTTCCTTCTTTATTGACCGTATACTGATACAATGTTCAAAGACTACTCCAATGAGGAACTGCACTGGGTCAAAATATTGTGTTTTTTGCTTTGTTTTGAGGCAGGATCTCAAGTAGACCAGGCTGCCTGGAGCTCATTAAGTAGAAAAGGATGACATTGAACTCTTGATCCTCTTAACTCCACCTCCCAAGTGCTGGGGATACAGTCCCCTGCTACAACACCCAGTTTTATGTAGTACAGGGGTTAAACTCAGGACTGTACATGTCAGGCAAACAGTCTCCCAACTAAGCTACATCCCTAGCTTCTGATTTTTCTTCTGTTTAAAAATTGTTTAAAAAGCCTCTATACAACCTTTCTGTCTGTACACCATGCAGGCCACTGTCTGCTCATTGTAAATAGAGGGGAGCTTTGCACTTGGGAAGCCTTCTCTAGCATGCCTTCCAATGTGAGCAGGCTCTCAGAGGCCCATCAATCATTTATAGCCATCATGGGCAGAGGTTGATTACTCTCAGACAGTAAGCTAGAGTTCAATGATGGAGGAATTTGGGGACTCAAGGCTCCTCTTCATCTTTCTTTGGATCTCCTGATGCAATACATTATTCAAGGTTTCCATCTCCTTTCTTTGCCTAGTTTAAAATGGAGAGACATTTAATTTCATTTGTGCCTTTATTCTTAGGTTTCAACCACAGCAATGATTCCTGTTGTTTGGTTGGGATACTGCAATGAAAAGAGCTTGATCCTATCAGTTGCTCTCAGGATGGTAGCTTCAGAGACTAAACAGAAAATTCTAATGCTATTCAATATGCCTGTATGCTGTCATTGTAAGAGAATATTTTGTGCTAGTGGAATTGGCAAGAGCATTAGATCAATATGATCTGGATTCTAGTTTCACCAGAAATGGTAAGGAGTCACAAACTATCTCGGAATGGGACATTGCAGCCCATGGGACTGCCTATGGGCTGCAAATAGCACAGACATTATTCATTGATTGTCACTTCCCTTTAAAGTTGGATTTGAAACTATGTCTTAAAACAGTTCTTCAAAATCCTTGAGTCCTCTTTATAAGAGAGATCAGGGCCTTGGAATCAGTAGTAGGCCTTTATGACTATGCAATGTATAACCTGTGCCCTTAGCAGACATTATTAATAAATTCTTATTTTATATTGAAACTATATTTGAATTCCCTCCTTAAAGCAATTCTTCAAAATACTGAAATCACAGCATGATGTGAAAACAATACTTCAGAATCAGTCACCCTTGATTAAAATTTCACCTCTATGATAATGTAATATGTAACCTTGGCTAAGACAATCTGCCTGCCCTGTTTGGTCTCATCCTCTTCCCACTGAGCTCAAGTGATAACTAAATGAAGGGAGACAGATAAAGCTCTACCTCAGATACTTCTGGTGGCAATGGAAAGCTATACAGCCATTTGGGGAGACTGTCAGTTTCCCTAAAAGTTGAACATAAGTTTGTGAGATATCCTAGAAATTCTGCTCTGAAGTATCTATTCTAGAGAAAAGAAAATATATATTCATAGGAAAACTTGTATGTGATTCTGCAGCATCATTATTCATGCATCCCGAAGGTTGGAACACTCAAGTACATACCAGTCTGTGCCTGGATACATGAGGTAAAATCTTATGGACTAGCAATGGAATATTATACAGAAATAAACGAGAACTAAGTCCTTGTAACAATGGGGTTTTGTATATATATAATTATAATAGATAAATCTCAAATTTATTATATTAAGCTACTCAAAGAAAAAGATTAGAACAATGATCAATTGAAAATAAGATTAAGAGTTTTCAGGGTAATGGGGAAGCTGTAAATTTGTATTGGATAGTGGTTGTGAAACTGTATATTCACTTAAAAATGAATCATTTACTTAAATGAATTTTAGGTCGCATAAATACATCTTCTAAAAGTTTGCATACAGCTTGAACTTGAAACTTAGTCATGCATGTCATGACTGGTCCTAATGGGACGTGTCCTCCACAGGCTCATGAGTTAGAACACTTCATCTCTAACAGGTGCTGTTGTCTGGAAGGTTATGGAAACTTCAGGAGATGGGGCTTAGAGGGAGGAAGTGGGTCACTTGAGCACTGGCCTTGAGTTTTTCCTGCTTCCTGCTTTCTGTTCTTCTGATGTGAGGAGGGGAAGAATCCTTGATGCATACTCCTGCGGTCATGATGGATTGGGAACCAAAATAAGTCCTTCCTCCCTTGATCTGCTTTTCTCAGGTGCCTTGTCACAGTAATGAGAAAATGGAATAATACCAGTGATGTCCACCCCTCTCCTTTCAAAGTCTTCTTACACTGTTTCCCTGTTCAGGTGTGATCATCCACTTCCACTTAACTCTGTGTGGAGTTACTTCTTGGCAATGAAAACCATCGTCTTGCCATATAACACTGCTTGTTTGTTGTCTGGTATTGTATAATTTAACTTTTGGCATATATATTTTAATAACCCTCTACCCCAAAGACTGTGAACTCCCTTAGGAGAGGAATAATCTCTTATTTATTTCCCCATCCCTGGTACTAACAGCCTTCAGCTTGGCCCCTGGCACAAATATCCACATTTAAAAATTTATTAGTGTATTATCAAGTGCTATCCTTAAAAACTTGGCTTTCTTGCTGACTTTGATTTCTGATTGAGAAAGGAAGGTATTAGAAAGAAGGCCTACTTTTCAGGGTGAACACATTTGGAAACTGAGTGGTATAAAAGCAAGATCAATTTAGAGGCACTGCTGATTCAGGCTCAGTGTGACTAATTAATTTACACTGCCATGGTCACTGCAGACACATCTAAATTTTAGATTTTTTTTCCTATCTTGGCAAAGAAGCCCTTGTTCAAGCCAGCCTTTTGTTGCTAAGCATTTAGCAAAGCAGACATTAAAGGAATTAAGGAGAAAAAATTAAAGCTACTGTATGCTATTTCCTCTTTTAACGACAAATTGATGTCTTTTAAAACAATCCAAAGAGTAGCATTTTATGTAAGAATAACCCTTAAGTCAATTTAATTAATTGATGTGTGTGTTAAGATCAGCCAATGAGTTCACTGCCTTTCATCTAAACAGAAGAAAGAGGTTGGAACAGCTTTGCGGAATCTGATATGAAGGCTGCTTTGAGCACACAAAGTGCTGCTCAAACTTTTAATGGCGGTTTAAGGAAAACATTGAGATAATGCTTTGGAACTTTGCAGCTTTGTCTTGTAATGAAAGGGCTGGGGAGGAGGCTCAGTTTGCAAAGTACTAGCTGCATGAGCATGACTAGCTGAGTTGGATTCCTAGAATCCACATAAAAGCCAGGTGTCACATCATGTGTCTCTGATGCATGTGTACTGAAGAGGCAGATCTTTGGAGCTCACTGGCCAGCTAGTCTGGTTAAATTCATGAGCTCCAGGTTCAAGAAAGACTGTCTCAGAAAACAAGGTAGAGAGAGCTTGGGGAAGGTACCCATGTGGTCTTCATATTCATTCATACACATATACACATGTACGCATACTACTTCTACACATATGGAGTCATGGTCCAGATTGCTGTGGCCTACTGAGCATTCAGCAAATGATGTCACAGTGAAAGTTACTGTAGGTCCCCATTGTGACTGGTGTTGACTTGGTAAGAAAGTCTTCTTACACTGTTAAATGTACTAAAGTGAGGTGCATCTGACCCAGAGAGAACCCCTGCTGAACCAGAGAATAGGATGACACAGGGATGATGCACAGTTAGGGCCTCTTGGATCCAGACTGTGCTACTCCCGAGGCAAGAGCTGTGGCTCCTTCTGAGGTTTCCCTCTACTGGAGAGGTGCTGCTGTCTGCTGATGAGCATTCTCTAAATATACAGTTGAGGAACTTCCTTTCCCCAAGAAGGCTTTCTTCCCAGTTTTAGGATGTGTATTTACACAGACTTATTCTTTCTACCCCAGCCCACCATGTATGCATACCACAAGACGTATGAAGGTACAGTTTACAGGCATTAGTTCTCTCCCTCCATCAGGTGTTTTCTGGGATTAAACTCAGATCATCAGGATTGGTGGCAAGCACCCTTTCCTACTGACCCATCACACTGGCCCTTTAGGCTTATTAATGTGCACGGTATGTTGAGAAGAACTCTCATTAGGAGCTAGGCAACAATGGGCTTGCCCATCATTTCTGTTAATTTTTTTTTTCGCTACATGCTTGATTTCAGGACTGAGTAAAAGGAAACAATAAAATATCCCAGTTTCTATTTTGTTTTATCCATAAAAATCAAAATAGTATTATCTGCATCATAACATCTGTTTCCTGTTGGGAACGTTCTGAACTGAGAGAGAAATATATAGAGAGAGGCAGAGACAGAGACAAGAGACAGAGACAGAGAGATAGACAGACAGAGAGATAAGAGACAGAGACAAGAGACAGAGACAGAGATACAGAGAGGAAAAGACAGAGACGGATCTCCAAATTTACTTTCTTTGCTTTTTGTTATTTCTATGGTTTATATGACCCCCAGACTTTGGTCAGGACATATGAGAGAGGAGTCCAAATGAAACTAATCACATTCACAAAGTCTTCCAGGCAGTTTGCTGTAAAAGCTCAGTAGCCAGAGACCGCCAAGAAGGAGGTTCGCTGGGCATTTGCAGCCTGAGCACTGAAGCGTGCTGCCGAGATCAGCTTGAGTGTGGACTCGGGGTCCTGTGTGCCAGGGTGGGCAGGCCTGATACATCTTTCCTCTGATGTCGTTCTCCGTTCTGGACCAGAGTGACTCCGACACGCATGCCAGCCTTGGCAACGGCCCAGTGGGCAGCTGCTGCCAATGTGGATAATTTTTTTTCCTAATTTTAATTTTTAAAAACTTCAGATTTAAAGGCAGAAGCAATGTCAATAGCAGGACAAAGTCTTCATTTTGTCTGTGAAGGTTCTGTTCCTTCGTCATCATGATAGCACAGCCATTTGTGACCTCTTCTGCTCTTCTAAGCCACTTATCAGAAAGTATGAAGGAGTGAGACATTAAGTGAAAATTAATCTTGGAATAAATGCATTTAATCCCTTTAAATACTTGGAATATTGGCTGTCACCTTAGCTTTTGCGTGTGTTTGTGTATGTGGGTGCACGTGTGTGTGTGTGTGTGTGTGTGTGTGTATGTGTGTGTGTGTGTGTGTAGGCCAAAGGTTGGGGTTGGGTGTCTTCCTTTATCACACTTCACTTTATTTTTTAAAACTTTTCTTTTTATTATTTTTATGTATGTGTATATGTGTGTATGCATCTATGTAAGTAAATGTCACAGTGTTCTCAAAGGCCACGAGAGAGTGTCAGATCCCCTGGTGCTGAAATCACAGGCAGCTGTGCACTGCCCCACATAGATGCTGAGAACTAAGGTCTTCACTGGAGTTACAGGTGCTCCTCAGCGCTGAGCTCTCTTCCCAGCTCCTCACCTTGTCTCTCTTTGGGCTTTAGGATAGTGGATTCTGATGTGGTTCCCAGCCAGTCAGCTCCTGAGACCCATTTACCCAGCACTGTGCCTACTTTCTCATCAAGTTCAAGTGCTTCTGTTTGCATGGCAAGTGCCTTGCCCGTTGAGACACCCCCCAGGCCTCCCCCACTTTGTTTGAGATGAGACCGGATGTGTTCAGGCTGTGATAGCTATAGACCTCACCCTCAGTCTGAATCCTCCTATCAGTGACTGGGAATGGTGGAGTACAGCTTTAATCCTAGTGCTTGAGAAGTGGTTCAAGCCAGCCTACACAGCGAGACTTAATAAAAAACAAATAAATAAAATAGGTATCCATCAGGTTAAGATACTGGGAGGACTAAGGGAGACAAACATTTTACAAGTCAAAATTTACAATGAAAAAATTCACCAATAATAATAATAATAATAATAATAATAATAATAATAATAAAGTAATTTTTAAACCTTGCTCCCAAGGCCAGCTCAGCTTAGTGGGTAAAGGTGTTGCCACCAAATCTGAAGGCCTGCGTTCGATCCCCAGGACCCACGTGGTAGAAGGAGAGAACCAACTCCTACAAGCTGTCCTCTGGCCTCCACATACATGCCGTGACAAACATGCCCCCCCAAAATAAATAACTAATAAATAAATAAATGGTAGAACACGTCATCTGTTTCCTGGCAGTATTTCCTTAGCCTCTCTCTCAAGTCCAGCCACTCTCCACGTCACATCTGCTGCTTTCCTGCTGCTTTTCTCTCATACCAGAACTCCTTGCAAGTGTTTCTTCTGACCTTCATCCACTCTCACACGGCATTCAGATTTATTTTCTATATGGAAACCTGATCTCACTTCTCTCCATAAATCCACGAGAAGGGTCACTGGAATCCACATATTGTTCTAAAAAGTCCACTGTGGTTGCTACATGCTAGGAACTTGCTCATAGCCAGCCCTACTGACTATGTATAGTGTTTTGCCATCTTCTTGGAAGCACAGTGCACACCCAAGCATGACCAGCATCAGCTGCTGCTTTGTTGATTAACTGTACACCTATCAGTTACAGATAATCAAGTTCAGATATCATTCCTTATATGAATCACATTCTGAATTTTCTTTAAATAAGATAGTGACTTTGAAGTTATGATCCTACTGCTTCTACCTCCTGAGTGCTGGGATTATAAATATGTATCATTCTACCCAGTTTTATGCTGTGTTGGGGATTAGACCTAAGGTTTCATGAATGTTCTACCTACTGAGCTCCAGCCCCAATCATTGCAGAGTTAATTTCTCTTAGGCTTGCAACAGCATGTATACCCTTTAGTTACAAAATGACCATAATGATGATAGAACTGTTAATGAAAACAATAACAATAGTTTTTGATGACTCTCTTAAACTCTAGAACCTTCCACAGACTATTCTAGCAACATTATAATAATTCTATTGTGAAAATTGTCTCCATTATATAGATGGCTGTTTTAGGCTTGGTTAAATTATTTAACTTCCGCCAAGGTCATCTAGGAAACAACCATGGTGAGCACAATTCCCAGAACCCCCCAAAGCCCTGAGATTACAGTCATCTGTCCTGGTCATAGGTCTACTCTATTGAGGGAGGCCAACTGAGAGACCTCCCAAATTTTATCCCACGGTACTCTTGAGGAGAGGGATAAGAGATTTAGATAGAAGGCTAGAGGGAAGAAAAACAGAAACACAGGATAGCCTCAGGAGGACCTAGATCCTTATCAACTGGTCCCTTCTGTCTCTGCTAATGGGCTAGTTATAGGATTGCTAAGGGGTGGAGCAAAAGACCTTCCTCCTAGCTCAGCCAAGTGCAAACCCTTTCTAATCACCTGGAAACCACGCACATGGTCAAGCAATCCTCTAATGCAGCCCTGTTGGGTAAAGCAAGCTCACCTCTCTCTAGGAACCTTTGTGGGCCTCCACACCCTATTTCATTTCTTAGGACTACGTTGTGTGGCATGAAACAGATTTACCATAGATGTCTAATTAAACTAAAATTGAGTAATAAAGTGAAATCAAATTTTCAGTTTGTGATATGTACATTACATTGGTAAATTGTCATGTGGTGTTTGCACTTGTAGCAGACTCCAGGAGAGACCTACTGTCCTAGACTCAAGCAATTATAACTCATGTATCCTCCACAGCCGCCTGACCAGTGAGATTGGCTCCTATCCTGTCACAGGAAAAAGGAGAAGGTGGACAGCTAAGGTGTGAAAAACACAGCACACTGAGAGCAGCTGAAAGGTAAACCATTTCCAACAAGGCTCACCATTGGTTAGTCCATAGCATAAAATGCGGGGCTGCAAAGATGGCTCAGCACTTAAATGTTCTGCCTGCTCCTCCAGAGGATTCAGGGTCAGTGCCCAGCACCCACAACAGGTGGCTCACAAGAGCCTGTCATTCCCACACCTGGGGACCTGATATGTTCTTCTGACCTCCTTGGGCACCAGATATTCAGATGTCACATATACAAAAATGCAGGCAAAACATGTCCTCTGTCCTTTGTTCTTTTACTTGGGAGCATCACCTAAAGGGACATGCTCTGCCCAAAATTCCCTCTTTCGGGAACTCCGCTGGCTTCCTCAATGGGGCCTCCCATTGAAAGACACGTTAAGCACCTGGTTTACCGATGTTCGCTCTCTGCTGCTCACTACTTTCTCTTTTACTTTGCTCCCTCAGCTCAACTGGGCTCCTCTAGTCATTTCTGCCAGATGTTGCAAGGATCCAGTTTGATGATATTTTGCTTTTTATTTACTACTTTTTATCTGTTTAAAAAATTGCTTGCTTCAAGCCGGGTGGTGGTGGCGCACGCCTTTAATCCCAGCACTCGGGAGGCAGAGGCAGGCGGATCTCTGTGAGTTCGAGACCAGCTTGGTCTCCAAAGCGAGTTCCAGGAAAGGCGCAAAGCTACACAGAGAAACCCTGCCTCGAAAAACCAAAAGAGGTCTAGATGAATGCTGCTTGCTTCATGCCTAATGAATTCAATCATTAGAAACCGAAAGCACAGCTATCATAGATCATTTTGCATATAGAACAGTTCATCAGCTATACTGATGTATAGATCAGGGGCTAGATAGCGTTAGTGGGTCACTCTGCTCACATCATCAGAGAAAGAACCATTGGGCAGTTTTATCTTCAAAAGAGAGCCTAGTGAAGGCAGAGATCTTGACCTCATACTGGAATGCCCTATATTTATGACTTCAACTCAACAGTGGTATCTATGGGGATCCAGAACCTCACCACACTGGCTTAGTTTTCTTTTACATTGATTGTAATTTAAATGTGGTTTCTACTTATCAGATGATCAACTTGGTGTTAGACCTATCAGCCCACCAGAGTAAACTACTTTGGTACAATAGCTCCTCCCAGGATGGATGTCCTACACCCTCACCCTGAGGGTGCAGGGAAGAGTATTCCTGAATTCTAGAAAGCACATCTTCAGTCCCTCCCTGGGTGCAACACAGTACAACATCCTGGGTGCAACCTCCATACAAAGGCCTTGACTTTTTGACCTCTTGGAACATAGATTCCAAAGTGCAATCGCTAAGTCTGTAGTAGCCATCAAAAGACTTGGGAAAGAGATATTTCCATGTTGAACACTTCACTAATCATAATCTCCCAGCCATTCTGTTAGTCTGGTTTTTATCATTTGCTTTGGATTTTAGGTTGCTTTTCCTCTGCTGAGGATTGAAGTTCCAGTCGCAAATGCTAGGCTACCACCTTGGAGTTGCATCCTTCCCCAGTTCCGTTACTCTTATGTGCCACTTCCTTCCAACATCCCCAGAAGAAATGCAAATGTCAGTTTCCCAAGCATCAGTATCATTTCATTTATGAATCTTAGCAGCTCACCACTTTGGTCCGAAGGTGTGGACAATGTCTATCTCTCCAGCTCTGGAATAGAACCCTGGTCCAGGAGGGACCGTCAACCCCAGACTATGTACTTACTTCTCTCGGTATCTTTCTGCCAGCTGTAACTCAATCAACACTGTTCCCACCAGCAAGGACTGTGGTGAAGTTAAATCTAAAACAAGAACATGTATATTAATTACTGGACAGTTATGGAAAATGAGCTCAGTTTTGTGGCTAATAAGAAGTATCACTGATTTTTCAATCATTTTTTAAGATTTTATTTTTATGCATATGTATGTACCTATCTGGGTGAGTGGGTGCCAAATGATTGCAGGTGTCCTCAGAGGCCAGAAGAAGGCATCTGCTACCCAGGAGCTACAGTTAAACGTGGTTGTGAACCACCTGGCATGGATGGTAGGAACCAAACCCCTTTTTCCTCAAAGAGCAGGAAGCTTATACCATCTTCATCTCTTCAGACCCTAGGAAGTTTTATTCTTAAAAACCAGTGTCTCACTATGTAGCCTTGAATTCACTGTATAGAGCAGGTTCGACTTGAACTCACAAAGATCAGCTTGTTTTCTGAGCACTGGGATTAAAGGCGTGGGTCACCATTCCTTGCCAGATTATTGGTTGCTTTAGCCCATGTTCTATCCCTTCATAGCCTTTGATCTTTTCAAAGTCCTGATGAAGTCTGTATTAATCTCCCCTCTATCTAGACAAGGGAGAGGCTCAGAGCAATTATGGGCATCATTCAAGGTCTTGGTGAGAGAATGGCAAAGTCTGTTTTCTCCCTTAGGTCTCATGAGCCTCAGGACCCAAACCCTCACAGTTCCTCCTCTGTACATCAACTCCCCTTTAAAAGAACAGCTCAAAACCCAGAGCAGTCCACACGGCCCAGGGGCATCAATAGATAGCAGCTTGGCTTGTGTGGAAAGTGCCAAGCTAGCTGGAGCTTCTGTGAGGCACATCCTTCCTCTATCGGCAGAATCCACTGGGGAGGCTTAAACTGCAGGCCTTCCGGAGGCAGGCTGAAAGCCATTAACAGAGAACATTCCATTCCGTGCTACCCGAGACATTTAGATGAACACTTTGGAAAGGAACCAAGAAAGTAAATATAAGGGGGAGTCATTTTCTCTAGGCGACTGGGATCAGGTAATGAGAAAAAGCGAAGTGCAGTCATCTTTCCACTTCCGGATCCTTTCTGTGTTCCTGTGGCAGCCTTAAAATGGCCCGGCATTGACAGCTGGATAAAGGATTTGCCATTCCAGACGCCGGAATTCACAGTGCAGCCCCTCCCCCACACAAGCAAACTAGAAATTATACATGTATGTAACACATTTTGACCTCAGCCCTTTACTCTCTTCCCTCGCCTTCTCTTGCCAACCCCCCCCCATCCCATACACGCACACCACACACACAGAGCACACATATCCCACACACGCGCGCGCGTGCACGCGCGCACACACGTCTCCTCATGTCTTTTGTTTTGTTTTGCCTTTGCTTTTAGTGTGTGTGTGTGACATGGAGTTTAACCTGGGCCGTCTGTGTGGGCATGGCTGTGAGGCTGTGTAATGGAGCGTGGGGGATTCACCAATGGCTGCATCACTGAGGCAAATGCTACATTCCCCTCACTTGATATCCTCTTCCGTGGATCTAAGCTTGTCCTCCAGAAGTACAGCTGTTCATATAGAATTCAGAAAGTCAGACCTTATTACAAAGTATTTACAAATAGTATTTCTTTCTTTCTTAAAGGCAAAACTGGTGTGGGGAGATTGCCCAACCTGAGGACCTGAGTTTGAATCCCTGGAGCTCATGTAAAAAGCCAGGCGTGGAGATGGACAACAGCAGCCCCGGTGTTAGGGGGAGCAGAGACCACGGGCCCCTGGTGCTCACTGGCCAGCTGGTGTAGCCCATCTGTGAGCACTGAGTCCATGGATGACCCTGGACAAAAGATGGTAGAGAGTCACAGAGGAAGACAACAGAGACTGTACAATAGGCTTCACACATACACCTGTGCACCCCCAGAGGCGTGCACACAAACACACACTACACATGTGCGTGTACACATATAAGCAATTTTAGTACAGGCAGAATTACACAGGGAAAAATTTAACATGTAGCGAACACTTTGAGAAAGACAAAATTACATACATACCTTCACATGTGGTTCTTACCTGGAAGCATGGCTACTCATTTCCATAAGAAATAAATTTGTGGTTGATGTTGATAAAGGCTGCTGTGTATTTTATTACTAATAAACGACACCAGAGGCCTTATTACAAAATATTTCTAAACATACAAAATTCTATAATGGGCCCCACAGGGGCTGGGCCCACAAACTGTGTACTCTGTCTGATGTATACGCATGGCCACATGTTCCCACGGTAACTAAGGCAGCGATTGCTGGCATGCAGAAATCCCAAAGCCTGCTGACTTTATTTTTAGTGTGAACATTTCATCAGCATTAAGCTTGCTTCTGCTTCCTAACGAACGCCGCACGCCCATGCCTGCTCCACCAGATGTCTACAGTTTATCATGCAAATATTACCTAGAAGCGATTATCATTATTAAGGAACACAATCACCCCAAGTCAGGAGGGATATCCTTCAATGCCAGTTTGTGCTCAATTCCTTATGTTCCAGGGTGAAAAGAGAAAAGAAGGGAGGAAGAAAGCCCTGTCTGTGAGTAGATGAATGCCTTAACAAAGAATATAGCTCACGGCCTGCCAAGGAGCTGTTGGTATGAGATTTCTTTGTATTTTGACAATACTTTTTCTGTCCAAGAACAGAGTGCACAAGGCCAGTGGTTGCCAGGCTGGGCCCCTGGTTATTCTTCATCTGTTGGCTTCTGAGTCCATCTTCCAGGGTGATGCCAACCTCCTTTGGGTTCTGAGTTGTGGACGGGAGGAGGACCAAGCAGCATTCATCTAGACCTATCCTCCCTGCTCTTCTCTTTGGCACTAGGTCCCTGGCTATCTAGCCTCCTCCTGCCCTTTTGTTTCTCAGAAGCCTCAGATGTGGGGCTAGTGAGTTGCTCTGGGCTTGCAGGCATGGTTTGCTTGGCCCACATTGTGTTTATACAATAAAAAGAATTAGCTGTCTCAGAAATCAGGTTTCATATACAAACCCAGATTTTCAACAAGAAAGAACAAAGAAGGGAAGGAGAGAGGGAGGGAAGAAATAAAAAGTAAGGGCTCGGGGGACTCTGCACCTTTGGCCAGCCTTCCACTTTGCTCCTGACAGGCTGAATGGGCACATTTCCACCTTCTCCAAACCAGTCGAGCAGAATCCTCTCACTAGCTCCTGCTTCCTCTTAGATGCTGTGCCAGGCTCATATCACATGTTCGCACATTTGGGTCCTTGTTTAAATCCCTGATACACAATAATTCCCTTTCTCCCCTGGGGCAAACAGACCTCTTCTTCGAGCCCCTCGACAGTTTCTGACTGGATGGGAATCTTACACGTCTCCCTCTTTCCTTCCATTCCTGCCTTATGTCCTTTCCCCTCTTAAGTAATTACTGCACATTTCCTGTGTTTCGAACAGCTGTAAGAGATGTGAGGAAGGCCACGCAGTTCCTTTCTCCGTGATATGGCTGAGGTGGTGGGAACATGGTTACAGACTAAGCAATGGTTAGTAGAACCAGACATTCTACAGCTCACTGGTTATCAGTGTATCACAGCCCTGCGTCCCTGGACCTCTAAAAATATTCAGTATTTGTCTCCTAACTGACCCCTTGGCCAAAGGCATAACTCCCACCATATCTTCAGAGACAAATGAACATCTCCTTCTCTTTGTTCACAGGAGTTGTGTATCTCTGATGTAGCATCAACCAATGAGAACCCTTCTGGCTACATGAAGACTCTTCACTTTGTACCCCAGTGTCTGAGTACCAAGCAGGGGTGCCAAGAAGATTTGTACTGGCTTGGGGCAGAATCTGGAGAATGTTTCAGTGGATTTTAAAAAATGTATGATAGAGAAGCAAGGAAAAAGAGAAAGAGAAAGGGAAGAGAACAAGGAGGAGGGGGAGAAGATACCAGTTCAATTAAATTCATTAAAATAATCTTCTAAGAACAATGACATAAAGAAAGAAAAGGACAGAAGGCATTCAACACTGAGAAAAATAATACAATTCAAGGTTTCTATATGTTTGGTAAACATAACTATGCCATCTTTTTTCCCCAAAACTTTTATACTTTAAAACTTTATTGGACACTTCAAAAGTTTCAAAATCAGCACAAAGAATTCCCAAGGGCCCTTCATGCTCCTCCCCCTAATGAATGCATCTTAATTTTAGACACAACTTGGTGGTGGTGACCACTGGTGATCACAGACAGGAACTCATCCACATGTACCTTTTTTTGAACTTTATCTACCTTCCTAATTAATGTCTCTTTTCTTTTCCAGGCTCTGACTTAGCTCCTAAGCTACTTGTTGGTCTTCATCATCGGAAGCCTCTGACCAACCTTTGTCTTTTGTGTTTACATGCAAAGTGGACAAATAGAAATCTATTTCCATTAGGATTAACCTGTTGTTTCTTCATGCTTAGATGGTGTGTTTGCATTTGGAGTGCAGGTGTATGTGTGTGCAAGCACGTGTGTGTATGTGTATTTGTGTGCCAGTGTAAACCAGAGGACAAACACACATGTTGTTCTTCAAGTGTCTTCTACTTTGGTTTTCGAGATAGCCAGGCTGCCCAGGATTTCCCAGAATTCTGTCTGCCTCCGCTTCCCTGGCACTGAGATTGCAAGCACCTGCCACAAAACCTGACTTTTCACATGGTTCCTGGGCTCACACCCAGGTCTTCATACTTGCAAGCCAAGCACTTTATTTACTGGATTGTCTCCCCAGCTTCCTCCCTTTTCTTTTTCCTTTTTTTTCTTTTGAGGACAGGGTCTTTCTACTTCACTATGTAGCCCAGATTGGCCCAGAATTCTCAAACCTTCGGCCTTAGCCTCCCAAGTGTTGGGCTCTCATTGTACATGGTCCTCTAATCCTGGCACCTATTAATGGGTCCTACTTATAGTTCTACTTCTGTGTTTATATAATGTTGGCCATCGTCTATGAATACGGACAGTCAGGCACAAGGCATTAACTTCTCACAAGGAGGTTTCACATCCTCTAAAACAGTCAATTTTGAGTCTAGATTTGGTCCTATTATGCTTCTGCTCGGCCAGCCTTACATCACCAAAGAACAGCCTCCCTCCAACTTGACAAGCTCTCCACCTGGCCTCGGTTCTTCCTGGGTTACACTCCAGGCCACATATTAGGGACAGCATGGCAGGCAGAAGGTGGAGAAATTTACCACATGTCTTGACATAGATATGTGTCTTCTATTTGACCAACAAAATATAAATGACTCTATATTTTAAATGTATACAAATGGTTCAATTAAAACAAACTCTCTGCCTGTCACTTAGAGTCTATGACCACTGACACCCTCTTTGTATAATCCAAGATGGTGGTCACATTTAGGAAGGTTATGTTCACATGTGGATCATGTTCAGAGTTTTCAAAATGTATTGTAGAAATCTTCTTACCCTATCTCCCAAGCACCCCTGTTTCTGAACACCTGAAGGTTCCAAGCAGAGGCTTGGATCTGAGAACCAGAGCCTGTTATCCAGAGACAGTTTCATTGCACCAGATTCAACTCTGTCATATTTTTTGCAGCTCATAACTTTGGCCAGATATATAGAAAATGAATTGAATTACCTCAGCCACGTTCTTACCTGGAAATGTTTCACACCATATGGTATCAGTTCTTGCTGTGAGCTTTCCTCTCTGTCTCCAAGTCTGGAAAATCTTAAATATTATCTTAATATTTTCTAGACTAAAATATTAAGCCAGACAACCCTTTGACACCAATCACAATCCTAGTGCAACTGACTTTGAGTTTGTTTAATTTGTGCATCACTCATCACTCCCTGTCTGTGCTCCCAGGAGATAGGTGTAGAATAGTCTATGGTGAAGTAAATTAATTTGCTGGACATCAACATGCAGAATGTCACTCAAAGAATCAGACACCAGGGGACTTAGGGAGGGCCCAGCCAGTGAAGTAATCACTACACAGACACAAGGACCTGCTTCCCATCCCCAGCAGCCATGTAAAGGCCAGATGTGACCTTGTGAACTCAGCTCTTGGGAGGCAGAAGCAGAAGAGTCTCCAGGCTTGTTGGACTAGCTGAATCAGTCAAGTCCAGGTTCAGTGAGAGACCCTGCCCACAAGTAGGAGGTGGAGAGCAATTGAAATTATCCCATGTTGACCTCTGGCCTCCATATGGATGTGCACTCACACACACATGCACCTCCCCACACACGTATGCACATACACAGGCACAAAGACAGAATGGGATATTTAGGGCATGGCCAAGTGGGTGGGAATAAAATAGGAATTCTGAAGCCACATGACTCGATATTAGGCCCCAGTTTTGTCACATGACATCTGTATAACCAGGGACAAATTAGTAAGTACTTACAATGGGTAGATTTTTTTTAAAATCAACTTGACACAAATTAGTGTTACCTGGGAAGAACAAACTCCAGTTGAGGAATTACCTCCATTAGATTAGACTGTGGAGACTTTCTTGATGAATGGTCAATGTGGGAGGGTCCATTCCACTGTGGGTGATGCTACCCTTGGGCAGATGGTCCAAGGCTGTGTAACAAATCAAGCTGAGCAAGCCATGGAGAGCAAACCTGTAAAGCAGCACTCCTCCATGGCCTCGCTTCAGCTCCTGCCTTGGCTTCCCTTGACTGGAACGTGTGAGCCAAATATACACTTTCCACCCCAACTGGATTTTGGTCATTGTGTTTATCACAGCGGGAAAGACAGAAAAAAAAAAGTCTAGCACTCTATGACTCAATTTCTGATCTTTGAAAGAGGGCTAATCCTGGTGCCCACTTTATGATACGGGAGCAAATGCCTAGAATGTACATAAAACCATCAGAGGGACCTCAGTAAATATTTGGTGGTGTTGATTTCTTCTCAAAAAGCAGTAACTCGTCAGGGAAAAGAAACAAGATGGGCTGACAGGCAAACAATGCGCTGACTGAGCTGAGGAAGAAAGCCTTTGTCTTACTTTATTTTTTTCGGAGTTGCAGGAAGAACAGAAAGATCCAGCACACACTTCCATCTCAGACCAAGCTGCCATCTCTTGTTTTCAGCTTTCATGTTGAGAGAGTCTATGTCTCCAAAGACAATTGTGAAGGGATTGTGTTTGACTGATCAATCAAAGGCAGCCCCCTTGCTTGTCTTCAGAGACTGTGAATTAAAACCTCCAGGCAGGATGCTGGCGAAGACCGCGTGGCAACGGGGTGGGCAGTACTTGGTGTTGAGTAGGCTTTGATGGCAAGGGAGCAGCAGAGATAAAAGGGCTCCTCCCAGCAGAGTGAAATTAAAACGGGAAACATTTCATTAGACCAAGTCCCAGGAAGGAGCCCTGGGCAGCCAGAGGAAGCAGCAGTGGGGACAAATGCCAGGAGGAGCTAGCTCCATCAGAGGGAGGGAGCTGACATCCACTTGCAAGTCAGTCCTTCTGTCCACCCCTGCTGGGGTTATCATCATCCCTGCCACTTGGCTTCCTTTGCTTTAGTAACACAGCAAGTGTCAGCTTCCAGAGTTGGGCATTCATAGCCTTACCTACCCGGCTTCATTCTCTTCCCTGCCTCTATTTCTCCTTGTTCCGTATGCAGATTCCCCAAATGCTGGCACATTCATGACCTCAACCCCACTGTCATCTAATAGGCCTTCCAGCAGTCCTGCTTAGACTGTCTTTCTCCTCACTTGTCTGTCAAGGTTCTAGACATCCTTCAAAATCCAGAGGCAATATAAAGAGGTTGTTTTATAAACAAACTCTTGCTCCTATCAGCCAGGCCTTTCTTGGATCTGTCTTTAGGGGGGGGCTAGCTTTTCCATTCCATGGATATTAGGATATGAAAGAGACAGTTTACTATCTGTCCCCCATCCACAGTGTATTTGTAAACAGGACAAAAGCAGGTCATGGCTTATTTTTCATACCAGATGGAATCAGAGAATGCTGGAGTTGAAAATAACCAGGTTTCTATTAGTTCGGAGATTGCAAGCTTACAGTCCACAGAGTACACCCTCCCCATCTGTGCCATGACAGGTGCCATGACTGACCCAGTGTATCAGCTCAGCCTGGCTTCTGATTCTCAACAACACAGTGTCCTGAGGATGTTCTTTAACATCATCAGATTTGGACTTTGGGGGCCATGGGGCACACACACACAGTCCGCAACACAAAGTGGTACAATGACCACAATGAGCCATGGAAATCAAGTAGTAGCTTGTCTTGTGATCTGGAACAATAAAAAACTGATCACAAGAGAGGCAGGAGAGATAGTTCGAGTGGTATGAGCACTGGCTGTTCTTCCTGAGGACTTGACTTAAATTTCTAGCATCTATATTGTGACAGAAACATCTGTAATTCCAGTTGCAGAAGATCTAGCATTCTCTTCTGGCTTCTGTGGATGGGTAAAAGGCATACATGTGCTGCACAGATATATATGCAAACAACCATAGACATAAAATTTTAAAAAAATGTAAAAAAATGATTTTAAGATCTTAGACATTAGACATGAGGTTGGTGGCTATTCATTTATACTGGCTACAAATTCAAAGAAAGGCACATAGACATAAAATAAATAAAATAAACTAGGATAAAAATAAAGGAAAACCAAACCTATTTGATTGGGGATAGGAGATAAGACCTGCCCACCACCCCTAGGGCTAATGCTACACCACCTCCATTATAGAAGACAAAAACAAAATACAAAAACAAAACATTCCAACTATGTCTGAGCAGCAGATCTGTCTCCAAAATTCCTTGGCTAGCACCATTGTGATGCACCAGGCTGCTTCCTCAAACAGTGTTGTAGACGTAATAATGCATTTTATATGCATAGTGTGGGTGTAAAATTAAATTCCAAATGGGAAACACAAATGCTGAGAGAGAACAACTTTCTTGAGATTTATTTTAGTTCGGTGTATTGAATATTAATATGTATAGTGGAAAACAGGAAACTTTTAGCTAATTGGTTTAATTGAGCTCTTTAAAACCCAGCTCCTATGTTTTAAGTCTCTGAACTCTGCAACTCTTTCCAGAGAAAAACACGGTGTTGAGAATTGTTTCATGCATGTTAGCTTATAATCCTGTGTTACCTGCTGTCATTTTCATAAGAAGAGAGCCTGGCATGGGGTTGACTTGAATAGAACAGGTGGGAAAAGGAAGGTTTTGCAGTCTGTTTTTGGTTTGCACGTTACTGCTGTAACTTATTTGCTGTGTGTGTCTGTAATGGCATCTTCAACTCTCTGAGTTTCAGTTTCTTTATCTATGAAAACAATGTAATAATTACAGCATGCAGTGATTTAATGAGCCAATGTTTTCCAAGTAACTGAGAGTCATGCATTCTTAATAAATATTAGTTTCCTAGTCTAAATCCTGATGCATGGGCCTGAGAGCTATTTTCTCAACAGCAATGCTAGTCTCTTAAATTAAAATTATGTTTTTCTGCTGTTTAATTGCTGTGTAAACATTTTGGCTCTTGTCCCTTATTTATTCAGCATTTATTCAAAATGGACTTCCTGTGCATGCCAGTGATGATACCATGTCCTTCTAAAAAAGACGGAAGGCAATATCCCAGCCCCCTTAAGTCTTGTGAGTTTTTCACTACTGAAATGTGGCCATTGGAATATAAATGGAGAAAGTGTGCATTGTTTCTAGACTTGGACCTTATGTGACAGCCATAGTCATTTGTGTTCTCTCTCTGTCTACACAGGTAGGAGCTATAACTCCTGATATGGTAGAGCCCACAAAGAAACTTGAAAGTCTTCTTTGTTTAGACATCTCTCAGAAGAGCTTTCCCCAATGATGATAGTCTACAAATATTTGCATCAGGTCTTAAAGAAATGAGGGGAAAAAAGCCAAAAGTCTGTAGATTGTTAAGTTCCTGAGAGTGCACTGCATGACTTACACTACTGACATTGTGGGCTGGATGAATTCTTATGGTGTTCTGCACAGTGTTCGATGCATAAACAGAGATGTATAGGTCTCAGCTAGAGATGGTAATGGCACATCTTCCACAGCAACAGGGCATGGTCTGTAGGCACTGGAGAAAAGTGGGGAGGAGGGAGGGAGAAAGGGAGGGAGGGAGAGGTATGGAGGGAAGGAGGGAGGAAGAGGAACGGAAGGAGGGAGGGAGGGAGAGAGAGAGACAGAGACAGAGACAGAGACAGAGAGAGAGATCCCAGTGAGAACCACTGGTTTAGAATTTCTAGACCCATCTGTACTAATGATTAATTGACATACTAAGCAAATTAAGCTATGAAATTTATAAGATGGTTTTATATTTAGATGAAATTGAGACTGTCTTTAGCTGTCCTCTAGCTCCCAGCAAAGTCATCAGTAAGAACATATGCCATCTCATCCTACCCATAGAGAGAATAAAAGTAAGAGAACCCCCATAGCTATGATTTGGTTTTAATTTTGTTTAGTTATGTGTGTGTGTGTGTGTGTGTGTGTGTGTGTGTGTGTGTGTGTGTGTGTGTGTGTGTCTTGAGACAGGGTCTCTAGCCCAGAGTAGACTCAAACTCCCCATGTAGCTGAGGATAACCTTGACCTTCTGTTTCTCCTACCCCTACCTCCCGATTACTGAGATTTTCACTGTGCATCAACACACCTGTTTTTATACAGTGCTGGGCCTCTAACCCAGGGCTTCATGCATGCTAGGCAACCTACGAGATGAGCCATATCACCAGCCCTATGATCATCTTTTCAAAGAAATTGAAACACTCTTGCCACACATGCAGTCTCCCATGTCTACATTAGTCACACTCCCTCATCGTACGCTTGTCCCGTGGGGTGTTATTTCGGAGAGAAGCCACAGCCCAGATTGTTCTTTGAATACATTCAGCATGCTCACTGTAATTACTGGAAAGGAAACAACAAACACAACTAACCATCAAATGGGTCTAGAATCAAATAATTTTGAAAACACTTATAAAAGGAACTGAAACTAGATTCTTCCCAAGAGAATTCCTCAGTACCTTTAATTGGGTCATGGGTCTGTAAATCCTAAGGATGGCAGAGAATCATCCATCCTTCCCCCAGCTTCTTTGGTCCTGCCACAGGTTTGCTGTGGTAACACCCATCTCAGGTTATCACACAGGGAGGCACAGAGCTGTCCTGGAAAAGGAGCCATCGCTGTTACTGGCTCTAACTTGGAATCACAGCTGCCTGGAACTTCAGTCTAGAGTCTAGACTCTGGACTCTGCCAACTCTAGACGCATAGCTAAGCATTGCCTACCCTCTTGGTGCCACAGAAAGATAAAAACAAACTAACTAACAAAAACCCTGCTAGCCATCTGAGGACGATATGATGGGGGTGGAGGGAATGTGAAGACCGCACATACTTCGAAGTGAAGCAGACCCTGGCTGATGCTCTGATCTTGACTCAGAAACTCTAACCCTCAGTTCCTCATCTGTGAAATGAAGATAAGGATATCTTCCTCAGAGGGGCAAGAAAGCCATGAACACGGTGTGCACGAACCGCTTAGCACAATCACTGATGCAAAAAGGGCCAGATAAAGGCAGACTATTCCCATCGTCATCCTTGCTACGGGTGCTGCGTTGGATTCTCTTACAGAAAAGAGTTTTCTTATCTAATTTGCCTAGTAATCAATCAAAAATCCGAAGGGACTGTCGAGTAAAATGTTAAATAAATCCTGAGGAATAACGATGAAACATTTATAATATATGCTCTGCACTAAAGCATCTTTACAACTCTCCTAGGGATTAGTCTTTTTAATGTGATATGTGAGGAAATGCTACAGGGGGGATAATATTGATCTGAAGGCCCTTCGGCAGTGACTTTTAAATATGGGCCTTCCACGACAGGGCTCCTGTTGGAAGTTACTGCTGCAGCAAGGGAGGGAATGGAACTGTGACTGAGCCTGGGGCAACACTCCCAGGTTGTTATCAGTTGTAATTTCATTACCCTAAATACTTTGAGAGCTGCCTGGACACCAAAGCTACACTCCCTACAGAGGTGGAGAGTGATAATGATGTGTTGGAGAAGCACAGGCATCATCTGTGGAGGTGCAAGAGGCTCATTTTCCCTAAAGACTTTCTCCCAAATTGGAAGCTTTGACAAGTGGAAATTCAACATTATCACACCAGGAGTCCCTTCACCTTGCAAACATGCAGTAGACCTCCTAAACACACATGCTTATTGAGACTTCTCTGCCATATATAGAGTAGAGAACTTAAAGAGCAACCATGACCATTGGTTTTTTGAGCATTTATCATGATGTGATAGTTTTGATCGTCAACTTGACACATCCTAGAATCACCTGGGAAGAGAGTCTCGATGAGGAATGGTATAAGTCTGGTTGGCTTATGAGCATGCCTATGAAGGATTTTTCTTAATTGATTCAGTTGAGGTGGGAAGACTGTTAGCAGTACCATTGCCTGGGTTTGAGCTTGAAATGTAAAAAAGTCGCTAAGCACTGAGCATGCATGCATTCATTGCTCTCTGCTCTCGGCTGTGGATATGATGTCAAGAGCTGCCTTGACTTCCTCATAACAATGGACTGGAACCTGGAATTGGGACACAAAATAAACCCTTTCTCCCTTGGGTTGCCTTTTGTCGGGGTGTTTTATTTCAAGAGAAATGAAGGTAGGACTCACAGTTTCACTGTTGGTGCCCACTCTGCAGACAGTGCTCACCAACTCAGAGGTCATGGGATTCAGTCTCTCTATTACAGCAGAGAGAATCTCAGCTTATATTAATCAGGGCAAGCATGGTATATGTTGGGAACTCCAAATCTAGAACTTCCTTAAGGTTAAGCAGATCCAGAGCATTACAGCTAGCATAAAGATTATATTTCAACTGGATATGGGTAGCATATGTCCCTAATCCCAGCTCCTGGAAAGCTAAGGCAGGAGCCTCAGGAGTTCCAGGATAGCCTAGGCTATATAGAGAGGCCATGTTTCCAAGGGGGAAAAGATGTGGCTTGGGCAGGGTTTCTGCTCTAGTCTACCACAGTAGGTATACTACATTTGACAGCACAGATTAGCTGATCTCCATCTTGCCATATCTGATAATTATTTTTTAATATTTTAAAATTAAAATATAATTACATTGTTTTTTCTTCCATTTCCTCCTTCCAACCCATCCCATTCATCCAACACTGCTGTCTTTCAACTCCATGCCTTCTGTTTTGTTTATTCTCTCTCTCTCTCTGTCTCTCTCTCTCTCTCTCTGTCTCTCTCTCTCTCTCTCAATTCTTAATAGATAAATACAAATGGCTCCACCTGTATAATTTTATTTGTATGTATAAATCAAAGCTGGGTATTGGGCCAATTTGGGGCTCATCCCCAGGGAACACCATTTCTCCCAGATCAGCATTCCTTACTTGCTTATGATCTTGTCTATGGTTGGGGCCCCATGAGATATCTCCCTCCCATGTTAACATGTCTACTGGTGTTGTCTTTGTTCAGGTCTTGTTTAGGTCGCCATGTTGATGAGACTTCATAAGAGTAGCTTTCCTGACATTTTTAAGAAATGCAACCTCACTGCAAACCTCTTGTTCCTCTCGCTTTTACAATCTTTCTGGCCCCTCTTCCACTATGATCCCTAAACCTTGGGTGCAGGAGTTGAGTTGCAGATGAGTGGTATAAGACAAAGAAAACGAATGCCCATTTCCAGATTTGGACATGAGGGCTAAATGAGTTAGTAAAATATGGTAGAGAAGATGGTCCCGGCAAGTTCCCACTTCCAACACCATACTTCTCCTAAACAGAGAGCCACATGGATGTGATATATAAAAAATCAAAGGAAGCATGGCCTTAGTAAGCAAAACTCCATAGAAGACCACTTTCCATCTTTTCTGTACCATTGTTTTTAATACTGAGACAGTGTTAAGGAAAATGAAGCCCAGGGCAATCAGACATCCAAACTTATCAACTGCTATCTGCCTAGATGCTAACTCAGAAAGAGTCTCCAAGGCACTATTCAACATACAAGTTCTCTACAAATAGAAATCTATGAATTATTTTTATGGGTATTTCATTAAGGTATAAGAGGTTCAGGGGAGAAATGAGGAAGAAAATTTCTGGAAAATTATTTTCTTCATTGTAAATCTGTTGAATGTTAGATATAAATCCAGCTGTATGTGTCTCAATACATCATGACCTGTGAATGGAACTCTTCACCATCCTTTGACATGACTATTTTCCAATGAAGTATCTGAGATGTTCTATTAAAGATGGATCTTAGTTTTATTAACAAAAATCAACCATGCTTTATTTAAGCAGAAAGGGGATTTATGGATGAGTTGTCTGGATTCTTCATGGAATCTTCAGAAACACTGGAGAAGAAGACTTAAAAGAAAAGCAGGAAATTGGAAGTTAAGCAGCCCATGCATTACCCAAGACTATGGCCAAGATCTAGGTTGATGACATCACTGACCTGGGTTGATGATATTATTGACATTAAATGCCACCTGCTAATCCTGCATTATGCTGACTTTCCCTGAAAAGACACACTGACTTATTATGCTTTCAAAACTGGGTGCTACTAGTGGTAGCAGGCTCCCTAGGTGTGGAGACAGTAGACCTTTAACTCTCTAGCTCCCAGCTCTGGACAAGAGATATCTGATTGGCTGCATCTAGATCTCAAGCCACTTTGATGAGGGATCTCCACTGGAGTGATTTGCCTCCAGGGAAAATCTGATGATATCTAGAGTTTTGGTTGTCACACCATGGGAAGGGTTCTTCTAGGATATCATTTATATACTGTTTGACAACCTGAAATGCATAGAATGATCTTCCAGAATCAGTGATTATCTTGTCTAAAATATCAACAGGTTCAAGGCCGAGGAACTCTGCTTTGGCTCCTGAGAGTAATATTAAGTTCTTGAGAACTTCAGTTCTGTTGTGAGAGTGAACCCTGACCCCCAATATAACTTATGGAAGAAAACATTCTTTAAACTGCAGAAGGAGAATCTGAAGGGAAAAAGCACTTTCTCTCAATATGAACAGATGCATCTAAGTCATCCTTTTCAAACTTCTGGAATTCTCCTAGCTTATTCAAGCTTCTGG
The DNA here is from genome assembly GCF_007827085.1 of Peromyscus californicus insignis. NCBI lineage: Eukaryota > Metazoa > Chordata > Mammalia > Rodentia > Cricetidae > Peromyscus > Peromyscus californicus. The sequence continues at coordinate 99,158,134 of NW_026294551.1, read as the reverse complement.
AATCCTCCTGGCTTATCTATTTATTCCAATCCTATCTCAGCCCTTCTGCAAACCCTTTGCCACAAATCCTTCCAGCTATCCTGCTTAGTTTCTATTGGTGTGATAAAACATCATGACCAGGGGCTGGAGAGATGGCTCAGCGGTTAAGAGCACTGACTGCTCTTCCAGAGGTCTTGAATTCAGTTCCCAGCAACCACATGGTGGCTCACAACCATCTGTAATGAGATCTGGCACGCTCTTCTGGCCTGCAGGCAAACATGCTGTATACATAATAAATAAATCTTAAAAAAAAAAACCATCATGACCAAAAGTAACTTGAGGAAAGAAGGATTTATTTCAACTTACAGCTATCAGGTTAGACTCCATCACTGAGGGAAGTTAGGGCAGAAACTCCAGGTAGAAACTAAATCAGAAGCCATGGAGGAGTACAGATTATTGGCAGGCTCCCTCATGATCTCAGCCTGTTTCTTATCCACCCCACCCAGGACTACCTGCCCCGAATTGGCACAATCTACCTTGGGCTGGGCCTTTCAACATCAATCATTGATCAAGAAAATAGCCTACAGACTTGCCTACAGAGAATTTTGCATGAAGGGGTATTAATTGAGGTTCCTTTTCCAGATAACTCTTAGTTTGTGTCAAGCTGACAAAGATCACTGGACATGACACCTATGCACTTTAGCTTGACTGAGCTCCCTGCCTTTTCTAGCTGCTCTAGAGCCTTTGTCCCCTTAGACCATGTTTAAGAATAAGCCAAAGCCACTGTGGAAATCAGTATGGAGATTCCTCAAAAACTAGCAGTATATCTATCATGTATCCCAACTATACCACTTTATAGTATTTACCTCAAAGACTTCAAGTCAGCATATCACAGAGATACTTATACTTTACAATGATTAAGTTAAAGGGCCAACCTGGGTGTCCAACAGAAGAGGAATTAATCAAAAATGTGGTCTACATATGATGGAGTTTTTCAGTAGTAAAAATGAATAAAACTATGTCATTTGCAGGATACAACTAGAGATAATCATATTAAATAAGTTAGTTTTAAAAAGACAGTTATTATGTTTTCCCTAATTTGTGGTTCCTAGACTTTATACATATGCATAATTATGTATGTCATGGCACAAGAGTGGAAGTGAAACTGTCTGGGAAACAAAGGAGAATAATGGGAATAGGAGGGGTCAAAAGTGGTAGAGAATGGTGGTGGTGAGGAGATATACCTAGGGTACAAAAATGGCCTCATGTACACTGTATAATAGTGGGGTTTTTCCATTGTTGTTGATTTTTCCTAAAGAAACTCAAGTTTAGGTATCATTTACTTTCTTTCATGGCTTCCTCAACAAGATTACCAAGCCCACAAAAAGAAAATACCACAGTGATGTTGCATGGAACCTCTTAGAGCACATCTCAGTAATGCTATAGAATGTCTTAGAGCATAGCTCAGTGATGTTGCATGGAACCTCTTAGAGCACACCTCAGTAATGCTATAGAATGTCTTAGAGCATAGCTCAGTGATGTTGCATGGTGTATCTTAGTCAGTGATGCTATGTAGCAAGTCACCCAGAGAACAGCTCAGTGATGCTTCATAGGATGTGTCTTAAATGATACCTCAATGATACTCTGTAGGATATCTCTTAGAGCATAGCTCAGTGATACTGCATGGGATATCTTAGAGCATAGCTCAGTGATACTGCATAGGATATCTTAGAGCATGGCTCAGTGATGCTGTATAGGATATCTCCCAGAGAATAGCTCAGTGATGTTGCATAGGATGTCTTAGAGCATAGTGCATTGATGTGGTATAGGATGCTTCCCAAAGCATAGCTTAGTGATGCTGCATGGGATGTCAATTAGAGCATAGATCAGTGATGTTTCATAGAGTGTCTCCAGAGAATATCTCAATGCTACTGCACAGGATTATTAGAACATAGTTGCCCATGTTGTGGTGCACACTTGTAATCATAGTACTTGGGAGAAGTGGAAGTAAAAAGATCAGGAGTTCAAGGTCAGCCTCAGTTGCATAATGAATTTGAGTACAACCTAGACTTACAAGAAATCTTGTTTCCAACTACCAAGGGAAAAATGAAACACAGACTGTTTTTTGACTTGTAACCTGTAAAAGACCACACAATGCAACTACATCTTACCCCCAAATCATCTTTAAATGAAACTGCACTTCAGACAGCCTGGGATCTCAGAAAATGAAGCATTTTTCAGCTCAGTGAGCCTCTTGGTGTCATCTCACAATTGCAGCTGACACTTTAATATTTAAACAGAACAGAAGAGATGTGGATTATTTATTTTCTTTTACTTTAATTTTACTTCTCAACCAGCTTCCAATTTTTTTTCAAACTTTAAAACAACAAAACCCTCTACTCTAACAGCGGCTTCTGCTCCAAGTGGCAGGTTATGAATGTTAACCTGACAGTTACAATCCACCAAAGCTTTTTTCAGTGCCATTGTCCCCATCTCTGCTTCCATACCTCAAAGAATTTACACTGAAAATATTTTTTGCTCTGGGCGAAACTCATCATATAGAATTTGACTATGATCTATATATTTATGGGGGGAAATTAATCTTCAATACTTCAAACTTTTTATGCCTCGTAATTTTATCAAAAATGTCCAAACACATCATAATGGAGCTGCCAGACACATGAAAAACATCCCACTTTTTTTCTTCAGTTTTAAAAAAAAAAGAGTCACACACTCAGAATGCCTTTTTGGAGGCATTGCCTAGTTCTGCTGTTTTATGAGCCACTCAGCGAGTGTAGAAGAATCTGATGGAAATGTAACACATGGAAAGAACAATGCAGCTGCCTGTTTAAGGTAAGTCATGGATGGTTCTAAGTCTGTAGTGCTGCTCTCTTGTCCACAGCAACTAAAAACTTGCTTATACCATAAACCAGGACTAAACATCTAAATTTATATGAACATGAAATAAAACAGAGCTGATTTGTATCACAAGTGACAGAACTCTAAACTCACACATAAATGAAGGAAAAATACGTACACATTTGTATTGATGCCAGTAAATGTTTTGGGGTGTAAACGGCTTGGGTTCATCTACTTTGTTCAACACAAAGCATTCATTTCTCTCCGGTCTTCAGATGAGCTATGATGATTAGTTTTAAATGTCATCTTGTTCCAACTTAGAATTACCAGGGAAGAGAGTCTCAATTGAGTAGTAATTGTCTTTATCTGATTGGTCTGTGGTCAAATCTGGGAGGGATTAATTGATGGATTGAGAATCAACCCACTGTGGGCAGAAACACTCCCTAGGAAGGCCTCCTGAACAAAATAGGACAGGAGAATGCTAGATGAGAGCAAGCATGCAGCATGAGTGCATTTATCTCTCTCTGCTCTTGACTGTGGACATGATACCTTAAATTCTGGACTTGACTTACCTGCAATAATGGGCCATAACTTGAAATTGTAGGACAAGTAAGCTCCTTCCTCCCCTAAATTGATTCTTGTCAGAGAATTTTTATCACAGTAATAGACATGAAACTAGGACATGAGCCCACACCAGTAGCAGAGAAAGATTCTTGTTCTGAAGGAAATCTGGCATTATGACCTGAAAGATGAAGAAGAAAGACACATAACAGGGGCCCAAACCACTCACTTGGCCCGCTTTCCTTCATTTCAGTCAGGCAAAAAATATAGCTTAGACAATACTTCCAAATTTTATACACACTGAAAAACTTGCACTGAGAAAATAGAGTGGAAGACAAAATAAACAATAAAAAATAGGCGTGTCTTGTCCCAGTTACTCCAAAGTAGTAAGCTATTTGAAAAGCATTCTCCCCAGGTAATGAGATGTTTTCAAACACTGGCATATTTGAATTTGCATCTACACATCACTGTTCTAGAGACCATTTGTGGTTCTTCTGCAGCTAGAAAAGCTTGCTGAAACAGTTCACGTATCTGGTACTCACCCTCTGTTAGCTGTGGTTCTCAGGGTGTGAGCAAGGACTACAGCTGTTGCTTGTTTGTTTTGCTCCACAGCCATTTGTTTGTGAATGCACTCCACACCCTGTGTTAATGATGTACCTGTCAATCAAGAGGCCTGTCTCTACCATCTCAAGTGTGGGTATATCAACCAGGCTGGCCAGAGCATCCTTGGGAAACTGACACAGAGCCAAAAGGAAAGCTTGCTTGCTTGCTTGCTTGCTTGCTTGCTTGCTTGCTTGCTTGCTTTTCTGCAGTTCAATGGATTGATCCTAGTGCCTCATGCATGCCAGGCAAGCAATCTACCAGCACATTTTCTACTTTTAATTTTGATATAGTCTTGCTAACTTTTCCAAGACGAGCTTAAACCCATTGGTATTTCTTCAATTTGCAATCCTCCTGCCTCAGCGTCCTCAGTGGCTGGGGTGGTAGATCTGCACCACTAGGCTTGGCTGAAAACATGCTTTCTTAGGTTCCATGAAATGAGCCTCTCTATATGCCATGGAAGTCTGTGATGCTAGGGTTATCTCTCATTGTTCCTAGGGTGGTCCTCTTTGGGGACAGAACCAGATCCCATAACAGGAAAGATGTGCATAAAGAATGGGGATTTTACATGAGCTGTGGATTCAGTTGCACTGAAGGTCAATTAGCTTCCAGACTTTCAAGGTGGATAAGCTAGTGAGTTCTCTTTTTCTGAACACTTCAAACTGATTTAACTAGGTTTTTTACTACCCAAAACTAGAAGCAACCTGATTATTACTGTACTCGCTGCTAGTCAAAACATCAACAGGTTGGTAAATATGATAAGAGGATACAGTATTACTCAAGGATACTTTTACTACAAAGTCAGTTACTATTCAGAGTCAGTTAATATCCATAGATCCAGTTATTACACTGATGCCAGTTATTGCATGGAGTCATGTATCACCCTGAGAGTCAATTGCCACACCAAGAGCCAATGATCACATAGAGCACATTACCATACCAATAAAGAGATTGTCACAGAAAATCGTGACTACACATTTATTCCACAGGAAGTCAATTATTACACAAAGTCTATTATTATCAAGTCTCATAGGAGTTAATTATCAGAATCAAGTATTACAGAGTCCACTATTACACTGAGACTCAGTTATTACATGGTACCCTTTATTGAACAGAATCAGTTGCTACACAGTTATTTCACTAAAAGTTGGTTGTTAGTCGGGGAGTTAATTATGATTCTCACAGTCAACTGTTCACAGAACCAGTTATATGACAGTGACCTATGATCACACATAGTCATGGTACTTTTGAAAACCCCAGTTTTTTATTCAGATGGACCAAGCATTAGTTACTTTTCTTTTGCTATGATAAAATACACCAACAAAGAGCAGTTGGGTAAAGAAGGGTTTGTTTGGTTTATAGTTCCAGAGAGATAGAATCCACAATGGTGGAAAAGGCATGCCAACAGGAGGAGAAAACAGGCTGGTCACACTTCATTCACACTCGTGAAGCAGAGAGGAAGAGAACAGGAAAGGGGGCAGGCTATAAGACTTCAAAGCCCACCCCCAGTAAATACTTCCTCCAGCAAGGCTCCACCTTCTAAAGGCTCCATAGCTTTCCCCAAATACCACCACCATCCGAGGACAAAGTTTTCAAATACTTGAGCCCATGGAGGGTATTTCTCTTTCAAACCACCACAGAACACCAGGTCACAGTACCCCCTAAATCTGGTCATTTTGCATAGTGTCATTTTTATTTTAAATTTATTTATTTATTTTACATCCAACTGCAGTTTCCACCCCCTCTTCTCTTTCCATCCCTTCCCCCAATCTCTCCTTTTCCCCATCTTCCCGATCCATTCCTCCTCTGTTTCTGTTCAGAAAAAGGCAGGTTTCCCATGGATATCAACAAACATGGTATATCAAGCTGCAGTAATATTAAGCATCCCCCCTTATACTGATGCAGGGAAAGGCAACCCAGTACAAGAAATAGGGTCCCCAAAGCTATCAACAGAGTTAGAGACAGCCCCTGCTCCCACTGTTAGGATTCCCACAAGAAGACCAATCTATACAACTGTCACATATATGCAGAGGGCCTAGGTCAATCCCATGCAGGTTCCCTGGTTGTCAGTTCAGTCTCTGTGAGCTCCCATGAGCCCAGGTTAGTTAATTCTACAGGTTTTCTTTCAATGTCCTTGACCCATCTGCCTCCTACCATCCTATCTCCCTCTATTCAACAAGATTCTCTGAGCTCTACCTAATGTTTAGCTGTGGGTCTCTGCACTTGTTTCCGATGAAGCCTCTCTAATGACAGCTGGGCTAGGCACCAATCTATGAGTATAGCAGAATATCAGTAGGTGTCATCACATTGATATTTTTTTTTCTAGCCATGTTTGGTTCTAGCCTAGGTCTGTGGGCCATCCAGCCTCTGGGTCTTGGCGCTCCAGGCAGTGTCAGGGGTAGAATGGGTTTCAGGATAGACCAGTCATTGGTTGGCCACTTCCACAATCTCTGTGCCACCCTTACCCCAGCACATCCCATAGGCAGGACAGAATGTAGGTCAAGTTTGTGTGGTTGGGTTGGTGTCCCAATCCTCCCACTGGAAATCTTGCCTAGTCATAGGAGATTGTAAGATCAGACTGAGTATCCTCTATTGTTAGGAGTCTTAGCCAGGGCCATCCTTGTAGATTCCTGGGAGTTTTCCTCACACCAGGTTTTTACCTGACCCTGAAAGGAACCTCCCTTTCCAGTCATCTCTTTCAGTTCTCCTTCTCTCTGTCCAACCCCCAACCTGATCCCTCGTGATCCCATCCCCATCCTCCCCCAGAGAATGCTTCCTTTTCCCCTCCCTAGGGAGATCCTAGTGTCCCTTGTTGAGCCCTCTTTGTGACCTAGCCTCTCTTGTCTATGGACTGTAGTATGGTGCTTCTTTACTTTACAGCTAATATCCCACTTATAAGTGAGTACATACCATATTTGTCTTTCTGGGTCTGGGTTACCTCACTCAGGATGATTTTTTTCTAGTTCCATTCATTTGCCTGCAAATTTCCTGATGTTAGTGTTTTTAATAGCTGAGTAATACTCCATTGTGTAAATGTACCACATTTTCTTTATCCATTCTTTGGTTGAGGAATATCTAGGTGTTTCCAGGTTCTAGCTATTACAAATAAAGTATGCATATAGTTGAGAAAGTATGATTCTTGTGGTACAAATGACCATCCTTTGGGTTTACACCCAGGAGCTGGTATAGTTGTGTTTTGAGGTAGATCTATTCACAATTTTCTGAGAAACCACCATATTGATTTCTAAAGTGTCTGTACAAGTTTGCACCAGCAATGGAGGAGTGCTCCCCTTGCTCCACATTCTCTCCACTATGAACTATTTGTGTTTTTGATCTTAGCCATTCTGACAGGTATAAAATGGAATCTCAAGTCACTTTGATTTACATTTCTTTGATGGCTAAGGTTGTTGAACATTTTGTTAAATGTTTCTTGGCCATTTAAGATTCTTCTGTTAAGAATTCTCTGTTTAGATCTGTGCCCCATTTTTTAATTGGATTATTAGGTTTGTTGAAGTCTAGTTGCTTGAGTTCTTTGTACATTTTGGAAATCAGTTCTTTGTCAAATGTGGGGTTAATGAAGATTGTTTCCCATTCTGTAGGCTACCACATTGTCCTGCTTATGAGGTCCTTTGTCTTACAGAAGCTTTTCAGTTTTATAAAGTCCCATTTATTAATTGTCTATCTTAGTGTCTGTGCTATTGGTGTTCTCTTCAGGAAGTTGTCTCCTGTGTCAGTGTGTTCAAGGCTATTTCCCATTTTCTCTTCTATCAGGTTCGGTGTATCTGGATTTATGCTGAGGTCTTTGATCCATGTGGACTTGAGTTTTGTTCATGGTGACAGATATGGATCTATTTGCAATCTTCTACATGCTGGCATCCAGTTATTCTAGCACCATTTGTTAAAGAGGTTTTCTTTTTTCCATTGTATAATTTTGGCTTCTTTGATAAAAATCAGGTATCCATTGGCGTATGGATTTGTGTCTGTGTCTTTGATTCTATCCCATTCATCCGCCTGTCTCGTTTTATGCCAATACCATTCAGCCTTTATTATTATATCTCTGTAATAGAGCTTGACATCAGGGATGGTGATACCTCAGGAAGTTCTTTCATTGTACACATTATTTTAGCTATCCTGGATTTTTTGCTTTCCATATGAAGTTGAGTATTGTTCTTTCAAGGTCTGTAAAGGACTGTATTGGAATTTTAATGGGGATTGTGTTGAAACTGTAGGTTGCTTTTGGTAATAAGGCCAATAATCCTATCAGTTTATTAGCATGGGAGATCTTTTCATCTTCTGCTATCTTCTCCAATGTCTATTTTATATTGTTTGTGGCTATTGCGAAGGGTTGTTGTTTCCCTGATTTGTTTCTCAACTCATTTATCACTAGTATAAAGGAGGGTTACTGATTTTGGGGGTGTAATCTTGTATGTATCCACTTCACTAAAGGTGTTTATCATCTGTAGCTTGCTGGTAGAATTTTTGGGGTCACTTATGTATAGTATTGTCTACAATCTTATCATCTGTGAATAATGATACTTTGACTTATTCCTTTCCAATTTGTCTCTATCTCTTTGGCCTGTCAGTTGTCTTATGGCTCTAGCTAAAACTTAAAATACTATATTGAATAGATATGGAGAGAGTGGACAACCATATTTTATTGCTGATTTTAGTGGAATTGCTTTGAATTTCTCTAATTTAATTTTATGTTGACTATAGGCTTGTTGTATATTGCCTTCATTATGTTTAGGTATGTCCCTTGTATCCCTCATCTCTCCAAGACTTTTATCATGAAGTTGTGTTCAATTTTGTCAAAGGCTTTTCAGCATCTAATGAGATGTGCTCATGTGTTTGTTTGTTTGTTTTTCTTTTGTTTTTTTGATGCAGGGTTTCTCTCTGTAGCTTTGGAGCCTGTCCTGAAACTCACTCTGTAGACCAGGCTGGCCTCGAACTCACAGAGATCCCTGCCCCCCGAGTGCTAGGGTTAAAGGCGTGTGCCACCACCACCTGGCTCATGTTTTTTTTTTTTTTTTAAGTCAGTTTGTTTGTATGGTGGATTACATTAATAGATTTTCATATGTTGAACCAACACTGCATCTCTGGGATGAAGCCTACTTGATCATGAATGATCTTTTTTATATATTCTTCAATTCATTTTGTGAGTATTTTATTGAGTATTTTTTTTGCATCAATGTTCATGAGGGAAATTAGTCTGTTATCCTTTTTATTTGTTGAGTCTTTGTGTGGTTTGGGTACCAGGCTGCTTGTGGCCTCATTAATTGAACTTAGCAAAGTCCCTTCTGTTCCTATTTTGTGGAATAATTTGAGGAATATTGGTATTAACTCTTCTTTGAAAGTCTGATAGATTTCTGTGCTAAAACCATGTGACTCTGGGCCTTTTTTGGTTGGGAGACTTTTAATGACAGCTTCTATTTTCTTAGTGGTTATAGGTCTATTTAAATTGTTTATGTGATGTTGATTTAATTTTGGTAAGTGGCATCTATCAAGAAATTTGTACATTTCTTTTAGATATTCCAATTTTGTGGAGTACAAGTTTTTGAAGTTTGATCTAATGATTCTGTGGATTTCCTCAATATCTATTATTATGTCCCCCTTTTTCTTTCTGATTTTCTTAATTTGGGTTTTCTGTCTTTGCCTTTTATTTAGTTTGGATAGGGATTTATTTATCTTCTTGATTTTCTCAAAGAAACAACTCTTTGCTTCATTAATTCTTTGTATTGTTCTCTTTGTTTCTATTTTATTGATTTCAGTCTCCAGTTTGATTATTTCCTGCCATCTACTCCTCTTGTGTGTGTCCTTCTTTTTGTTCTAGAGTTTTCAAGTGTGATATTACATCACTAGTATGAGATCTATCTAAATTCTTTATGAAGGCTCTTAGTACTATGAACTTTCCTCTTAGCATCGCTTTCATTGTGTCCCATAAATTTCTGTATGTTATGCATTCATTTTCATTGAATGTTTCACAAACATTCTAGGAAGTTTGTCTTTAATTTCTTCCTTGACCCAGTGGTAATTGAATACAGAATTGTTCAGTTTCCATGAGTTTGTAGGCTTTCTGTAGTTTCTATTGTTGTTAAATCCAACTTTAACCTGTGGTGGTCTGGTAATATAGCAGGGGTTATCTCAATTTTTAATAACTATTGAAATTTGCTTTGTGACTGAGTATGGTCGAATAAGTCAATATATATCCACAAATCCAACTCTACAGAAGATACTAGAAGGAAAATTCTAACCCAAGAAAGTTAATTACACTCACAAAAACATATGCAATTGATAATCTCACACTAGCAAACACAAAAAAGGGACACACACACACACACACACACACACACACACACTACCACCATCAACAGCAATGAAAAAGTAACAGGAATTAACAATCACTAGTTATCAATATCTCTCAATATCAATTGACTCGTTCTGCAAATAAAAAGGTGCAGGCTCATAGAATGGATACAAATATATGATCTATCCTTCTGCTGCATCAAGAAACACACCTCAGCATCAAAGATAGACATTATTTCAGAATAAAGGGTTAGAAAAATATTTTCTAATCATATGGACCTAAGAAACAAGCTGGTGTAGATATCTTAATATCTACTAAAATAGGCTTCAAACCAAAATTAATCAAAAGAGATGGAAAAGAACATTTCATATTCATCAAAGGAAAAATCTGCCAAGAGAACATCTCAATTCTGAACATCTGTCAAATGCAAGAGCACCCACATTTGTAAAAGAAACTTTACTACAGCTTAAATCCCCATGCATTAATAGTGGGAGACCTGAAGACCCCACTGTCACCAATGGATAGGTGGTCCAGTCAGAAACTAAATAGATAAATAACAGAGCTAACATGTTATGACTCAAAAGGACCTAACAGATATCTACAGAGCATTTTACCCAAACACAAAGGAACATACCTTCTTCTGATAATATTCTTGATAGTTAGTACTAAGAAAAAAATCCATAGCACCTTGATATGCAGGGATAAGATGTAGAGATTGTCTTTTGAAAATGAAGATATCCATCCAAAAGTCTACTGGATGAGAAGCAGAAACAGAACTTCTTTGGTGTATAGGATATCCTTAACCACATAAACACAGATTTTTGAATGAAGTTTGTAGCTAGAGTTTTCCTGCCTGGCCCACAGTCAGGACAAATCTCTCTCACCTGCCAGTTCCACAGCCGCTCAGACCCGACCAAGTAAACACAGAGACTTATATTGCTTACAAACTGTATGGCCGTGGCAGGCTACTTGCTAACTGTTCTTACAGCTTAAATTAATCCATTTCTATAAATCTATACCTTGCCACGTGGCTTGTGGCTTACCGGCATCTTCACATGTTGTTTGTCATGGTGGCGGCTGGCAGTGTCTCTCTCACTCAGCCTTCCACTTCCTAGCTTTATTCTCCTCCTTGTCCCACCTATACTTCCTGCCTAGCCAATGGCCAATCAGTGTTTTATTTATTGACCAATCAGCAACACATTTGCCATACAGAACATCCCACAGCACTTCACCCTTTTTTTTCCAAAAAGGAAGGTTTTAACCTTAACAAAGTAAAATTACACATAATTTGGGAATTTGGGCATAGCTTCTCTTACTACATCCTGCTGGAGAGGGGTGCTGTATCTTATAGGGACACAAAGAAAATTTTAGGATTATTAAATAGTCCATGAAGCTGTATTGTCTGAGCCAGTTGCCTTCAAACCATTCTGGATGTTGGATCATCTGGGCCATGGTGTCATCGGAGACCTTTCAGGGGGTCTTGGCTGGTCAAACCTGATGTATCTTAATCTGGAACAAATCCATAGCCTCTGGCTTTCTGTGGGAACAAAAGCAGAAACTCTTTTCCAAAGCAACATATCCTTACATCCAAATTTTGAAGTCAAGGTATCTTTAAAATATACATTTTGGCATAACTCAACAGCTTTTACAGTCAAATGTTTTTCTGCAGTTAAAAATCCCAAAGACAACAAAATCCAGATTCTCTGTGTAATATTCATCTTTATGTGGCTTATTTTTATATTAATTTTATTGCCTCTTTAAAGACTTTATTTTTTAAAACTATGTATTTGTTTATATAACTGTACATATCACCTTTTTTGTCTCTTTCAAGCCTACGTATATTTTACACACATTGTAAACTATTACATCTGAATCTGTCTTATTGTGAATCTATTGCTTTAAACTGCAGCAGCTGTGGCTGCTGGCTCTGCCCACCTCAGCTTCCCAACATGGCAGTGGTTTACCGCCAGCTCTATCCAAGCAGCCTGTAGCCCAGAAACCCCTTTTTTTTGTTTTGTACTAGCAAAGTCTAAATCCACCATGCAGCTTAATGTGCCACTTGCAGAGGCCTCATTCCCACCATACTGCAGGTCGAGCGCGCATGCTAGGAACCTGCCAGTAGCTCATACCAGCAGCTGCCGCTCATTTGAGAGAGACAATTAGGAACTCTTTTTAGCTCCATTTTAGAATCTTTTTTCTCAGTTTTTAGGTGGAAACTCTTGCCAACACGTTGGGCACCATTTGTAGCTTGAGTTTTCCTACCTGGCCCCAGTCAGGACAAATCTCTCTCACCTGCCAGTCCCACAGCTGCTCAGACCCGACCAAGTAAACACAGAGACTTATATTGCTTACAAACTGTATGGCCGTGGCAGACTTCTTGCTAACTGTTCTTACAGCTTAAATTAATCCATTTCTATAAATCCATACCTTGCCACGTGGCTTGTGGCTTACCGGCATCTTCACATGCTGTTTGTCATCATGGCAGCTGGCAGTGTCTCTCTCTCAGCCTTCTACTTCCCAGCTTTATTTTCCTCCTTGTCCCACCTATACTTCCTGCCTGGCCACTGGCCAATCAGTGATTTATTTATTGACCAATCAGCAACACACTTGACATACAGACCATCCCACAGCAGAAGTTAGTCAATATTCCATGAACACACATATGCATGCATGCATGTAGACACACACAAAACAAACATATAGATATAATCATGATATATACGGATCTTACTGTGTGTCTATGTGAAGATCACTTTACAAATATACTCCAAGGCAGGTCCATTGCTACTTCCCCAAACTCTAGGAAACAGCACTTGCAGCCATATTGGAAACTCCATATAATCCAGTGCAGTCACCACTAGCTACACATGACTTCTAAGTTCTTGTAATGCTACTGCAGGGCCTAAGGACTGAACTTCTTATTTTAGTAAACTCTGATCACTTTGAATTTAAGTAGCTGTATGTGATTAGTGGGTCTCATCCCCAAAAGTCCAGCTCTGGAGTCTATAAACTTGGATTATTACTTAGGATTTCTGTTGCTATAATGAAAAAACATGACCAAAAGCAACTCAGGGAGAAAAGAGTTTATTTCATCTTGCAGCTTACCATCAGGAAAGGAAATCAGGACAGGAACTCAAGGCAGGAATCTAGAGGCAGGAACTGAAGCAGAGGCCATAAATGAATGCCACTCACTGGCTTGCTGGATTTGGCTTATTCATCACACTTCTTTTATACATTTCAGAACCACCTGCCCAGGGGTAATACCACTCACTCACAATGGTGTGAGACTTTCCAAATTAATCACTAATCAAGAAAAATGCCCCATAGACTTGCTCACAGGTAAACCATATGAGGAAATTTCTCTTTTAAGACTCTTTCCATATGATCCTACTTTGTGTCAAGTTGACATAAAAACTAGCCAGCATGCGTGGGATCACATCACAATGTGGGGCTGGTGAGATGGCTCAGTAAGCAAAGCTGAGATGACTTTGATTCTTGGAACCCACAGGGTAGAAGGAGAGAATCAGCTCCCAAAAGTTGTCCTCTGACCTCCCAGTAAGAGGCATTGAACACAAATACATACTCCAAATAGGTAAACGTAACTTTAAAAAACAAATAAAAACAAAAACTCCCTCACCTATCTCATTGTAATAAGTTGCTTCATTTCTCTGTGCCTCAGTTTCCCTCTCCATAAATCAGGTCTCACAAATTGTTCCTACCTTGCACACCCTGTCTCTCTCTCTCTCAGAGATCAAGAGACCCACAATCCTTTTCTGTGTTTGATTCCAGTTTTTATTGTATCACATTTTTAAAGTTTCCAGACATGAACCATGAACTTCTAGGCTTCAAATGAGGAAAGTATGTGTTACTTCACCAAAGTAAAATGTAAAAAAAATCACAGAACAGAGCTGACCTTTTCTGGAAGTCTTGACACAAACTGTCCTTGTTTTTTCCTGGTTTCTTCTGGTGAGTGGACATGGGTTGCATTCTTTGGCTTGCGGACACATCATTCCTATCTCAGACTGTCTTCCTGTTTTTCCTTCTTGTGCCTCTTGCTGGTCTGTGTTAGACCAAACAGTACATCCATGGAAACAGAACCTAAACCTGGTCCCTGCTGCATCTCATTCCTCAAGCCTTTTCTTCATGTAGACTCCTGCCACGGGTGCACACTTGCCTGGGAATTCTTTATTCTGATTTCATTTGCATATTTCATAGGACCACATTTCATAGCAGCCCTCTTCCAAATAGAGCTGGATTCAGAAGTTCCAGTGATTATGATTTAGTTTAGCACTTGTTTTTGTGATATTGACTTCACTTATTTTATAATCTTTTCCATGAGAAATTACATTCTCTATCTTATGTTACTATTTTTATTCAGTATACAAAGTGCCAGATTTCATAATGACTCTTTCCTACTTGTCTACCAATGCTTTGTTCTTATTCCCCCTCCATAATAAGGTGCTTAGTTTCAGTTCCAGTGATTATGGAGCTTGCCCCCTCCCCTCCCATTGTCCCCTTTATCCCCTCAAATGGTCACCTTTCTGGTTTTATGTCACATGTATGTCATGTATGCCATAATATGATATGTAAAATCTAAAATTTACACACAAGGGACAATATACAACTTTTGCCCTTCTTTAAGAAAAACATTTCATTACGTATTTTCATTTTATAAAAAAAGGAATTGCTGAACACAAGGACTTTGCCCACTTCCCTCATGCAGCTCTCCCCTGCCCTTTGCTTTCTGCAGATCACTGAAGGACCCAAGTCTACTTGTGACGGCTTATATGTAAATCTACAGTCATCGTTGCCTGGGTGAAAAGACTACATGATAAGTCCTAATGCAGCTGCCAGTTCTGAAGCCAAGGACTCATTCTGAGCAGCAGATGGCATTAACCTGCATTCCCGGGAGTGCATTAGGGTTTTCAAAATAGGGCACTTTCTCCTTGTTCTGCATGCATACAAATAGGACTCAATTTATTGCAAATGGTGTTTCTGAGCACAATGGCCACAACGTAATTAAGAAATGTATTCAACCCATTACTAATTTAACACTGTTCATGTTCTATAAAAAAAAAGGAAGCAAAAACCAAAAAAAAAAATCCAACAACTCTGTTGCCCCACAGTGTAGCCATTAGATTTATGTGTTGTAAATACAAGTATATTTTATTCATAGTAGATTCTTGCAACTTTAATTATGCAATAAGTATTTATTTGGAATACATTCTTCCCACTCCTCCCCCATTTGATAGTCATCATTAATTCATGGGAAACTGATTAAGCTTCTTGTAAGGCTCCAGAAAACACCTTGGAAGACAAACTCAATTTGTAAGGACAAAGTTGTTATCATGATTATTTCAAATGAAAGAAAAAAAAACACATCTCTATACTGGCTACTTTCAGAGCTGGTGCCTAGCAAAAGAGTGAACAAGAATTAGTTCAATGATTTTTGGAGTGTCAAATTCTGTTATTATAATTAGTTTCCTTCTCCCTTTTGGCTGGAATTCCAAATGCCAGGATATTTACTTGGCTCCTTTAACATCCATTCACCCCAGCGTACCTACATTAGGTATGTTCTCATTGTTTTGACGAAATACCTGCACAAACTAGCCTAGGAGAGTAGAGCCTATGATGATGGAGAAGGCATGGTTGGGAGAGTGAAGCAGCTGGTCCCACTGCAGCCTCAGTCAGAAGGCAGAGGGAGGAACAGGCTTCTGCTCAGCTGCCTTTTACCTTCTTCCCTATTTATTCAGCCACTGACTCCAGCCCATGGGATGATGGTACCTACATTCAAAATAGGTTTCCTTCTTGTGAACACGCTTCTGGGCATTCTCCACCCATGATGGCCTTCTTTCAAGATTGTTAACAGACCAAGTTCATTACCAAGTTATGACTTTTACACTTAGCCTTGAGTCCCATGGCTAAGTTGGTTAAACACAGTGTTTAGGCAGTTTGTCCTCTAAAAGTCTGGTGAAGATGTCCCTATTATGACACCTTTTTGGCAGCCTAGAACGTATCATTCCCTGTCCTCTCAACTTCATCTATTTTTCATTTGATACAAAGATAAGCCAACTCAAACAAGTCTCAAAAATAAAGAGAAGCTATGGCACTTAATGATTCAGGCCTGAAAAATGCAGCTGCTCTTTGGTGGCACCAGAGCACAGGCATGTCCCAATGTCACTCCATTTCTTTATGGCCACAGACGAACTGAAAATATTTTCAAATCATTCTAATAAGGTCCGTCAGAAAAAAAAAGACGATTGAATTCATGTGTGTTTATGTAAAGGTAAAAGGAACTTTAAGATGAAGTTGACTCTGGCAAGGACTTTACCCTGTTTCTCACTGGTTAGAAATTGATTCATACGACTACCTCTAAACCCATCACTGCAAAAGAGAATAGATTGTCCTAAACAATTGCTAATCAGAGTACACCCACTAATGGCTGGATAACTGAACAAAGTAAAACACAGAATTGGAATGCTAGAGATGTTGCCTTTAAGTGTCTTTCGTGTGCTTTCCATTGTGTCTAATATTTTATGAAATATACTTATTCTGTTGTATACACACATTTTCCTAACACACACACACACACACACACACACGAGAGAGAGAGAGAGAGAGAGAGAGAGAGAGAGAGAGAGAGAGAGAGAGAGAGAGAAGGGGTGAAGGTATTTGCTTATCTTGTTCCCCACAGTATCCTTAGCCCCTAACACAGTGCACTGTAACCCAGGAATGTAAAGGAAATACTTGAGATGTAGCTCAGCAGCTGGGTGCTTGCCTAACAAGTAAAAGGCCCCAATTTGAATCTCTTGTACTGCCCCTCCCCCCAAAAAAGGCAAAAAATCTTGTTTGGTGAGTAATCATTGCCAAATAATTCATCTCAATTCAATTTTTAATACAACCTAGAAATGGTCCCCAGCAACTAAAACATAGTGCACATGGTGTGAAGCAAGAATAGAGTAATGAATGCGATAGACACACTTTTTGGACATTCTCTAAAGAGGAAAACCAACCAAACAAAAAATACCCAGCGAATAACAACGAAGGAGAGATAAGTCTGAAGTGTCTTGGTGTTCTCTACCTCTACATACTTGAGAATCAGGACCACAGGTTCTATGCCAAAGTGACTTTCCTAGGCATAGATTCTCAGACTCTAGAAGAATTCATTAGAATCTTCTGGATTGATACTTTTAAAAATGTTTATTATATCTATATTCATTAGTGTTCTCTAGAGAAGCAATGAGTAGAATATATATGTATACATATCATCATATTTATATATGTATGATAAAAATTGAGTCATTGGTCCAGTGGCCAAGAAGCTCAATCCCCATATGGGAGATGGAAAACTAGAAAAGCTGGTGGTGTGATTCAGTCTCAGTCAGAGGACAGATGACAAAACATGTGAGCCATGGTCTGATAAGGAAAGCCTACCAACTAGGAGGACCAGGGCTTGAGGGCAAAAGACCATGAACATCTCTCTTTTTCTACCTTTGTGTCTATTCAGGCTCAGAAAGGGATTTTTGCTCTGCTTTTCAAACTTTTTGGTTTTGATGATATAATACAGACAGAATACATGGATCCTTTGAATTTTAAAAGAACATATAGAGATGTCTTTTATTAGTGCTGTAGCCTCTTGCCTTGAGCTCAGCTAATGGATTCTTTAGAAGAGAGCGAGAGTGGCCATTGGCAGAGAGTAGTCATCCCATAACACTGAAAAACAAAACATTGGAGCGTGAGGATTGGATGGATGTGTGATGGGGCAATCTGGAAAGCCCAGTGAAGGAAGAGGACACTGAGCACCAAAGAGAAAGGGCTTTTCCAGATTTACACAGAAACCATTTGTAGCCAGGACTGAGACAAAACAAAATAACAACAACAACAAAAACCAAAAACAAACAACAACAACAACAAAGGAAATTGGGAGCCACCCCTTTGAAAACATCTTTTCAACATTTATTTAGTGGTGTGTGTATGTGTTTTGTGTGTGTGTGTGTGTGTGTGTGTGTGTGTGTGTGTGTGTGTGTGTGTGTCTTTGTGTGAGTGTGTGTGTGTGTGTGTGTGTGTGTGTGTGTGTGTGTGTGTGTATGACAGCATGCCACAGTGCATAAAGACAACGTGTGGAAATTGAATACCTCCTTCTGTCATCAAATTTCAGATTGTGAGGTTTCAGGCAAGAGTCTTTACCTGCTGAGCCATCACAGTGGCCCAAGATGACACCTTCTAAATAATGATGGGATTTGATGAAAATAGGTTTAATGACCTACAGTGGTCACAGAGAAAAGCTAAGTTTCTTCTGTCTTAACAATGGCACTGCTTTCTGAAACACACTGCCACTGGGTCTTGCATACAGGCACTTCAAAGGTCACCATTTGACTGATCATCAAAGCAGCAATTTGAACACTCGTCCCTGGAAAGGAAGGTAAGGGACAGGTAGCCCCAGGTTCTCAACTCTGTCTTCTCAAGCCCTTGGATTCGTCCTGTTTGAAGATCGCTCCCTGGTTACACTGTCTTATCATGCAGCACAAGCAGGGGCAGCTGGCACATCTCAGAGCTTCTCTGAAGAGCTGTCCAAAGCCTGGAACCATGGATCTCCTCCAGGAGAAATGATCTTGAGCTCTTGTTGCATGACAAGCAAGCCTGCTTCTCAGTTCCACCTCATCCTACACATATTACATACACTCGATAAATACTACCTTGTCCAATCTCGTGTCATCATCATGGGTGGCTTCTGTCCTGATCAAACAACAACATCGTCTCTCCATATTATGGACTCCCAGGGTTTCTCAAGAGCCTGCCAATGCATTGTAGGAAATTACTCCATGGTAAATATGTTTATCAATGTAGACCATGAAGTGCCGCTAAAGGAAAAATGTTTAAAAATGGTAAAATCCTGACTTTTCCTATGAATATAGCATGAACACATGTCAAAAATTTTATGTAGCTCTTTAATTAATTCAGGAACCTGTAAGATGTTACAAATACTTCAAAGGAGAACCCGAATGGCAGGTGAAAATAAATAGGCATGAGAAATATTCAAAATAAATTATAAATAGAGTAAAACTGGCCAAACTGGTCAATATCCACAGGACAAAAATCCATCATAGTCCACAGGACATAATTTGCATTTTTATGAATAATAATCATTTGCATTACTATCAGTTTTCTACAATTTACAGAACTGTGAAATAGCCCAGAGACAGTGAGAGACTGAGATAATACAGAGCAAAATGCCAGACAGGATGCATACTAATCTTCCTGGCTGATGTCAAAGTGTTTCTCTGGTTTTGTTCCTTGTTGTCTTCCAGCTGTTTTACAGAGTGCTGAAAATATGGTAGGTGCTCTGTGGATGGTTTGTAAATAAGGAGAAGTTCTGTGGGTGTTTATTGAAAGAAAATACATTCCATATCTCCTGGGGTGGCTCTTCATAGTAACCTAGTATGCTTCCTTAGGGGCTCTATCTGCTGTGGCTAATTCTCCTCGGACAATATTCAACCTCAAAGGTATGTTTGGAAGACTGGAGAGATGGCTCATCCAGGAAAGGGCTTGTCTTGAAAGGATGAGAACTTGAGTTCAAACCTCAGAACATACATTTAAAAAAAAAAATACCAGCATAATAGCCTCCACTTGTAATCCTGGTATTGGGTAGGCTGCTGTGGATATCACTCTATATAAATAAAACACTGATTGGCCAGTGGCCAGGCAGGAAGTATAGGTGGGACAAGCAGAGAAGAGAATTCTGGGAAGTAGAAGGCTGAGAGGGGGAGACACTGCCACCTGCCACCATGACAAGCAGCATGTGGCAAAGTATAGATTAATAGAAATGGGCTAAATATAAGAGTAAGAGCTAGACAATGATAGGACTGAGCTAATGGTGGGCTCCGGGACTGGCAGGACTTGGCAAGAGCTGGAGAGAAATTCTCCAGCTACAGTAGGCAGAGACAGGTGGATCCCTAGGGCTCACTGGCTAGAGAGCATAGCCTATTTGGTGAGTTCCAGGCCAGTGGGACACACTGTCTCAAATAAGGTGTTTGAAGTTTGAAGAATACACAGAGTGTCCTCTGACTTCTACCTGTACATGGGCACATATATGCTTCTGCAGACACATGAATGTGCAAAGACATATGCACATTACTTTCCTTATATGAGTCCTTTAAAAAGAGGGTAGATGTGGACATTAAACACTTAGCTATCACTTCACCCAAGTCACAACAGTTGTCATCAATAATACAAAGGACAATAAATGCTGGAGTTTGTAGCGGGAGGGGAACCCTTATCCATTTGATGGGAATGTAAACTAGTACAGCCACTTTGAAAATTAGTCTGGAGTTTTCTCAAAACATTAGAGGCAGAACTAGTATATGACCCAGCTATATGAATCCTGACATAAAGCCAAGGGACATTTTATCCTGCTACAAAGGCACTTGTTCACCCGTGTTCATTGTGGCTCAACTCACAGAAGCTATGAAATGGAATCAACCTAGGTGCCTATTAATTTATGAATAGGTAAAAAAGGTATGGTACATATACACAATGGAATGTTACTCAGATCTTTTTAAAATAAAATCATAAAATTTGCAGGTAAATGCATATAATTAGAAAATGTTATACTGAGCGAGGTCACTTAGGCCAGAAAGTCAAACACCACACAGTCTCTCTCTCTCCTATGTGGAGCTTAGCTTCAATTTTTTTTTATATGTCTAGTCTGAACACCAAAAAAATGCCCTATTGGGGGTGGTTTAAAGGGTAAATATTAAAACATGGGTAAAATGAAAGTGGAGAGGGACACTGGAGATAGATTTAATCACGGAGGGTGGTGGAGACCAGGGAAATGAGATCTTGGCAGAAGACCTAACCAAAATGAAGGATGCATGAAAAAGCTGTGTGGGAACCTACTGTCTTCCAACTGAAGTAAAACACACACACACAAAAACAATCAATTAAAGAGGATGATAGGTGACGTGAGAGGAGAAGGCGTTCCGTTCAGGGTTAAGGGATAAGTATAGATGGGGGCTGCGAAGAGGGGAAAGAAGAAAGTACATCAGCCAAACTAAGGCTGCATGAAGAAGCCTCATGGAGTCCACTGGCTTCCAAAATGATTATAAATATGTGGAGAGCGAAGAGACGGCAGGTAAGGGAGTGTGCTTACTTCTTGTGCGGAGGACCTGGGTTTGATTCCTATCGCCCATGTGGTGTCACATCTGTCTGTAACTCTAGTTCCAGAGGACCCAATGCTCTCTTCTGAAAGCTACCAAATACACATGGTACATACAATCCCATGCTAGCATACAAACATTAAAAATTGGAAATAAATTAATTTTAAAAGGAACATATTAATAAATATTATATCTATTTACATTAAGGGAGTTTTAACAAAAGTACCCTGCATAGTTGGACAATACTGATACCAGAAAACACAATTATTAAATGAAAATTTCTGTGCAGGTGTAGTATACCTCCCTAGGAGTCAGTGCCAGGCATGACATACCTCCCTAGGAGTTATTTATCAAGGAGGCCCATAAGCACCCAAATCAACACAGACTGTTATCATTGCTCTTGGTTTCTCACCATAGCCACTTGGTAAGACCCTACTGATAAAGATACCACTCAGACACAGAGAAATGAACCTCAGATTGATCAGGAAACTCTTGGCTAGCTTGCACAATACCAGAAGGTGCTATTCAGTCTGCTGTGGAAAAAAGACATCAATGGTCTTAACTAGTACTGGACCCTGCATGCTATAAAGCTGACGTGCTGGCAAATGTGCCCACTGATGCAATGGTGGCATAGCACTTATGGAGGTAGCCAACTGCTTTTTGATTGGATATCAAATCTGTCCTATAGGAGGGATTTCAATACCTAGTACTGTGAATCTGATTAAATGCCTGTGACTGGGAAGATCATAGGCCATAGAGGGAACCTATTGTTGTTTTGATAAATGGTCATGCTTTCAAACTGCTTTATAAATATTTGTTTATATAAATAGATTTTTCACTTCTGTCAGTTTTGGTCAGAGATGCTTCTTTTTGCAGTGAGTAGAGACTCATAGAGTGCTCAGTTATGGATGGGTTGGGGAATAACTTCCTCTGGATATAGTCCCTCAATCCACATCACACTTCTCATTTGGTAGTTGTGCTGGCTAGTTTTATGTCCAATTGACACATGCTAGAGTCATTTTGGAAGAGGGAACCTTAACTAATAAATTGAAACTATAAGATTGGCCTGTGTGGTCTATTTTCATAATTAATGATTTATGTGGGAAGGCTCAGTTCTCTGTGGGTGGTGCTACCTCTGGGCTGGTAGCCCTGGGTGCTATACAAACCAGGATGAACAAGCGATGAGGAGCAAGGCAGTAAGCAGCCCTCATCCATGGTTTCTACTTCAGTTCCTGCCTCAAGAGTCCCTGCCCTGACTTTCTTCAATGATTGTGAAGTGAAAGTATAAGTCAAATAAACCCTTTCTTCCCTCAAATTTCTGTCTGTCATGGTATTTTATCATAGTAATATAAACCCTAACTAACATAGCAGTATTGAAATGGCTCAGGCACTTTGTGAATCCACCTAACAGCGTGAGTTGAGCACTTATCTTACTTGGATTGATCATGGTATACTATAGTAGCTTTCAGTCACTTCCATGGAGAAGTGACTGAATGCAGGGTTGCTATGAACCAGAGCAGTAATCACCTCAAGGAATATGTGTGCAAACCTCTGCATATTCACCACAAATCAGGTGGAAATGATGAACAGAAATTTCATCATTGTTCCAATGAGTCCAGCATATGAGAAATGGCCCTGAGGGAACTTACTGACAGACCTGTGGTCCTGGGTGGTGGTAAGATCAGGTGCGTCTCCAGGATTTGGGATAGAAACGGGCTTAGTGTAAAGACTAGAAGGAACTTCATCTAGTTTATCTCAAGGTAAGAGCAGAGTCTGGCATGTTCTGTTCATAAAGCTCCACATATCACTCTGTGGTTTTGTCTCTTTGTAGTATGATGGGAACTGCAGGCAAAAATACCTAGGATCACAGAGGGGCAATCATGGTGGTTTTGACTGAACATGATTACAGTTGTGCCAAGCTGAATACATGCAGTAGTGATACACTCACCTCCAGACCTGGAGATATGTGAGTAATGATAAAGAAATACCATGTTGAGGACTGGAGAGATGGCTCAGCAGCTATAATGACTTGCTGCTCTTGCAGATGACCTAGGTTTGGTTGTCAGCACCCACCTTCCAGAGCTCACACCATTCTAGTTCTAAGGAATTTGATGTTCTCTTCTGGCTTCTACAGGTACCTGCACACATGCACACACACACACACACACACACACACACACACACACACACACACACACACAACACATGCTTATGTATACACAAAAATAAAATAAACCTTTGGATAGGAGGGAAAGTAGGGAGGATCTGGGAGAAATCAGGAGAAGGGAAACTAATTACAATATATTGTATGGAAAAGTATTTTCAATTTAAAAAGTAAATAAGATTTGGGACCAGGGTAGAGTTTTTGGCTTACTTGCTCAGGGTCCCATATTCCATCCTGTACTGGTTACTTTTATTGTCAGTTTGACACAACTTAGAGTTACCTGGGAGGTGGAAACCTCAACTGAATAATTGCCTTGATCAGAACGGTATGTGGCCATGTAGGCAAATAATTGTCTCAACTGATGATTGATGTGGGAGGGTCCTGACCACCAAGGGCAGCACCATCCCTAAGCAAATTGGTTTGAACTATATGAGAAAGCTACCTGAATAAGAACCAAGGCTCAAGCCAGTAAGTAGTATTCCTCAATGGTTTGTTCTTAAGTTCCTGTCCTGACTTCTATGATGGACTGTGACCTAGAAATATAGGCTGAAATAAAATCTTTTCTCTCTTCAATTTACTTTTGGTTATTGTGTTTACCACAGCATCAGAAAGAAAAACAGGACCTATCCTTACTAGTATAATAAAAAAACTGAAATGTAGGAAGTATAGTTATATTTGTACATGGTTCATCCAATCATTAGGTGCTCAAAATTAAATGCTACTCATTTAGGTATAATACAAGCATAAATAAATCTATCAACATAAATGCAGAAGAAAAATTTTACGTATTGTGATTTTAGGTGCTACATGGTCTCCTTTCACACATGAAGCATAGTAAATAAATTTCACTGGAGGTCTTGAAGGTTTAGGACAAAAGCCTGCAGCACTACAACACACAGCAGGAACCTGTGTGAAACTATGTGCTTTTTGCAGCACAAACATCAACAATAATAGAAAAACACTCCAATCAATGAAACAATTATCTTCCTTTCCTCTCTGTGGAAAAAGATGCATTATAAAACTGTTGTCATATGAAGAAGCAATCAAGGAATTTGCAACTAAAAGATGTGAGTAGAAAGTATCCTGTAGGTGTGTGCTAAAGACATAATAATGAGAAAATACATCATTTCCCTGAATTTTGTGATATTTATGCTGTGGTAAAATATGTAGTTTGGGGAAGGTTTGTCTTTCTATTTTGCATGTTATGTCCATTTTTAACACATTTCACTGGCAGGGCATGTTATTTTCCTTACAGATGGCCTTGAGCATGGTGTGAGATGGCTCAGCAGGTACTTGCTGCCTGTGATGGTTGGTCTTGGGTCTCAAGTTGACACACCTGTAAAGAAGGAACCTCAACTGAGGAACTGCCTAATTGCCTCCAACATACCTGTGGGTATGTCTGTGAGGCATTTTCTTGATTGCTAATTCATGTAGGGTGTTCAACCCAGTATGGGTGCTACCATCCCTCATCAGACAAGCCTGGGCTATGTAAGAGGTTTATATACTGGAAGCAATTCAGTAAGCAGTGTTTCTCCATGGTCTCTGCTTCAGTACCTGCCTCCAGGTTTCTGCCTTGAGTTCTTTCGCCTGGCTTCCCTCAGTGATGGACTGTAAACTATAAGCCAAATAATTTTCCTCCCCAAGTTGTTTTTGGTCAATGTTTTATGTCAGTATCAGGGA
Organism: Peromyscus californicus insignis; assembly: GCF_007827085.1. Classification (NCBI taxonomy): domain Eukaryota; kingdom Metazoa; phylum Chordata; class Mammalia; order Rodentia; family Cricetidae; genus Peromyscus; species Peromyscus californicus. The sequence continues at coordinate 99,132,831 of NW_026294551.1, read as the reverse complement.
AGCAAACCAGGACACTGCCAAGCCTGATCCCTGAAAACCCACATGGTAGAAGGAGAGAATTAACTGTCATAAGTGGTCATCTGACCTCCATATGCATGCCATAGAATATGCGTGCGTGTATGTGTGCACATGCGCACACACACACACACACACACACACACACACACACACACACACATTGAATAAATTGAAATGTAATACATTTAAAAATGGCTGGAGCCCAATTTTAGGTTTCAGAACTCACAAGGTGGCTCACAGCCATCTGTAACTCCAGTTCTAGGAGACCTCCCACATCTTCAGACATCCATGGGCACTAGGCAGACATGTAAGGCACACACATACATGTAGGCAAATGACTCTGAATATAAAACATAATCTGAACATTAATTGATTTAAGAACTCCATGAAGAATATTTGAAATGACACACCCTGCAAGCTCCCTGGAGATCTCATCCTCGCCATGCTGATGAGGAAGAACTTCGTTGCTAACACTGCTCCTTTCCAATCATGGGCAGTCCCTTGCCTTTTCCCACTCCTTATTCTAAGAGGTAGGGATGCAGAAATCAGGGATATTTTCTTATATGATCCTTGCTTATTTTTTAAAACTAATTTTGTACAGTTTTTACACAGATGCTGTGAAATTAACAGTAAAAACAACAATGTCAAAAGCATGACATTCCTCTACAGCAGATCTAGCATCCACTCCATTTGACTCCATATCTCCCCTGAACCATCATTTTGGTACACTGAGGTGTGTCATGAAGAAAGTCATAAACAACCTAAATAAGAAGGCATAATGGTCTGCCTTGGATGCCCACAGCCTGATCCCTCAGTCTGGGGCCAACTTTCCACGGCAGACAGTAACCACAGATAGAATCAATGTAGTTGACCAGCTGGACTTCAAATTGGGAGATCATCCAGGTTTATCAAGCGGGGCTCAAAGAATTTTTAAAATTGAAAGAGGGATACCAAAGAATACACACACAGGATCTCTCTGATTCTGTGTCATTACATATATATACATATATGTAATGTATATATGTGTGTGTGTGTGTGTGTAGGCATATGTATATAAATATATATACAGGATCATATGCGCATATATATGATTATATATGCACATATGATCTTGTATCTCAGTGTGCACATATTCATGTGTGTCAGGGAGGCTACATGTGCACATGTGTGTGCAGGCCAGAGGTCAACAGCAGATGTCTTCCTCAATTATTCTGCACCTAATTTTTGAGTCAGAATCTCTCACTGAACTGGGAGTTTGACAATTCAGCTAGACAGGCTGACCAGCAAGCCCCCAGAATCCTTTTGTCTTTACCCTTCTAGTACTGGGATTACTGGTGCATGCCACTAAACACATATCCTTATAACGCTGATCTTGGATTTGGAAGGAAGGACGACGATTGTGGACACCCTGAAGAAAATTAAGGAACTGTGCTCTATCCTTGAGGCTCCCAAAAGCCAGTATGCCCCACCAACACCTTGGGTTTTAGCTCAGTATGATATATCTAGGCAAATCCTATATCACTGAGCTGTTTTCCCAGCCTTATGTTAGATTTATCTATGTATTCATATATCTATCTATGTATCCATCTACCATCTACCATCTATTTCAAAATTCTGACCTATAGTTACAAATAAATGTGTGCTGTTTTGCACCAGTATATTTGTAGTCACTTGTTACAGCAGCCATAGGGAGCTGATACACTAAACATCAACATGAGGAGGCCAAGGAGACAGCTTAGTGGGCAAGTTGCCTTCTTCAAATACATGAGGACCTGAGTTCAATCGAAACACCAAGGTAACAAAAATGTTGAGTGTGGTGGGATGTACCAATAATCCCAGTACTAGAAGAATGAAGACAGAAGGATTCTGGGGGCTTGCTGGTCAACCTGTCTACTGAATTGTCAACCTCCACACACTGAGATACAAGATCATTGTATTTATATGTGTAAAAAGCTCATTAGGATGGACTTACTAATGAAGGAGCTGTATTGGTTACCATGGCAATAATGACTGGTGTCATATAAGGTCTGTTGTCAAGAACAGAGCAGTCACTATGGTCAGGGAGATGAGATGATCTAAGTGATCTGGCTGTGGCCTGAGTTCCAATCTTTCAACTAAGGAGCAAGTCAGAATCACCTCTGTACCAAATGGGAATCAGGTTTGATTGAAATGGGAGAAGACAGGACCAATGGACAAAATGGAAGTGTCCTTGCTCAGTAGCTTATTTTCCAGTTTTCCTTTCTGCTAGTTTATAAAAGACAGATCCCAGACCTTTCCAGTGCAGACACATGAACACAGGCAGGAGGAAACAAGTGTTTAATTCTGATGTTAGCACACAGATCTTCAACTGGCAAACTGTTTCTTACTGTTTGCTTTTACTTGCTTTTAACCTTAGTGGAAATACTCTAGTACTCTGGCCAAGGGCTTGATGAGTACACCTTCAAGAGCTGGTTATCTTGAAAGGATTTGTCTGAGTCTCTTCATGCTCTTGTGTTTGTTTTGTGGCTTAAAGGCCATCAAGTCAAAGTTCCTTTTCCTTGATTTCCTCTTCCACTAACTGTTCAGTTGCTGTTTGATCACAATCTATTTACCGAAAATAGGGAATTTTTTTTTCCTGTGATGCCATGAACCCTGAGCCATGTTTGTTTATTGGTGCTCTGTGCAACTGAACACATCCTGGGACAGCAGCTGCCAGGGTAAAGGATTAAGGGGCTAAGTGAGTCTGACTAGAGAAGGAATTGTTCAAATTTGCGCCTCTCACCCAACTCTTATGAAGGTGATTTTCTGTTATCACACACACACACACACACACACACACACACACACACACACACACACACACACACACAATTTGTGACAGTCTGGTGACAAAATAATTATATTTCTCAAGATCCATTCAACATATTTATGCCATTTTGAAAATTGTAAATATACAGGTATAACATATGCAGTCATTCAAATAAATATTTTTCACTAGTAAATTTGCTGTTCTATGCTTAGAACATATATATGCTATCTATCTATCTGCCTACCAAACCATCCATTTATCCATCCATCTATCTATTTACTTGGTTACCTATATATCTACATCTATCTGTCTACCAGTTATCTATCCACCTATATATAAATTTATCTTTCTAACTTTTGGTCTATTTATGTATACATGTTTCCATTAGTAAATCTGCTATAGCCATTTCTAACATTCATCATATGTATAACTACCCACCCATCCATCCATCTTCATGTCTGTCTATTCATGAACCAACATGTTTTTGTCTTTCTGTCCAGCTATGTATTTATCTATTTACTTACCTGCTTATGTATCTATGTATCTGTCTATCTGCCTGTGTACTGATTTAGCTATCTATCCTTATCTTTATACACACACACACACATATATATAAATATATATATATAAATATATATATATATATACATTTACTCAAATACTTATATCTGCATTTGCATCTACATCTGTATCTATAGCTATGCTGTGGTGGTTTAAATAAGAACGGTCCCCAGAGGTTCCTATGTTTGAATACTTGGTCCCCAGTTGATAGAACTGTTTGGAGGGGATTAGTAGGTGTGGCCTTGTTGGAAGCCATGTGTCACTGAAGGTTGCTTTGAAGTTTCAAAAGACTCATATGATTCCCAGAGTTCCCTCTTTCTGCCTCGTGGTTGTGGATCAAGACATGAGCTCCAGCTGTTCCTTTGCTCCACCATTACAGATTCTAACCCCCTGAGACAGCAAATCAAATTAAATGCTTTCTTTTATAAGTTGCTTTGGTCATGTATTTTATCATGGCAATGGGAAGGTAGTTAAGAAATCTACCTATCTATATTTCTGTCTAACTATGTGTATTTGTTATCTTTATATCTGTCTAATGTCTTATCTACTGTTTTATTTATGTATATACAAATCTCCATTAGCAAATCTGCTGAGCTTTAGTTAGAAGTGTCCCCAAAATACCTACCATCTGTCTAGTATCTGTCTGCCTATCTATCTATCTATCTATCTATCTATCTATCTATCTATCTATCTATCTACCAACATATATATATATATATATATATATGTATAGCTACCTAATTATCCATTTATCTATTTTTATCTCTATATATTAGCTATTTGTGCGTATATCCCTCCACCCAGACACAAAACAACCCACTCTGAACACAAACAGAAACGGAATCCATTTGACTACCTTAAAACCATTTCTTCCGGAGTTGTTTTCGTCTTAACCTGGGTAATGACCCACAGCACATCCTGACTAGTAAGAACCTATTGCAGGGAGCATTTCTATATCTGAAGGTGAAATATTCAGGGGATTCCAGAGTTGAAGCAAAATCCAAACCTCCCTAAAGGGAGCTTTTCTCTTCCATTCTCTATGCAGCCCTGACTATTCCTCACAAAAGAAGACTAGAAAATCAAAGATGCTGGCATATATCTGCTAAAGCCATACTTTTTCTGATTACCATGGTATCCAATTTCAAGGCATCAGTCAACCACACACAGTGATTAAAAAAAAATCAAGATGGTGGAGATCCCAAGGATTTACCAACACTGTGAATTTAGCATGTGTTATCTTTTCAAATCCTCAAATGTTCATGGAATGGTCATTCATTCTTGCTTTAGAGTTGAGGACATTTAGTTCTAAAGTGCTTAAGAAATGCCCCTGTTGGGACCAGGTTTCTTAGTCTTAACATTATTGACATTGGGAGAATGAACCATTATCTGTCATGGGTGTTTCCCAGTGCTCTGTCATATGTTGAACAGGATCTCTGATCTGTGCCACCTAGATCCAAGTAGCATCTGTCTTCCCTGGGTATAATGGTCAAATATTGTAGACATTGCCACATGACCCCTGGAAATCTCTCAGTTGAAATCGAGAGCATTATGGCTAGAAAAAATTAATGGAATCCATACTTGTGCTCACTCATTATCTCAGAATTCCATTCTCTAACACCATACTATCATTGCTGATTATGACTGTTTTTTTAATCTAAAACACATTCCTTTATTCAATCCCTAGACAAAAGAAAATGCTGTCTTCTCTCTTTCCATAGATCCAACCCACAATCTTAGTTTTATCTCTATGCTGTTGTTTTAATCCTTTATAATATGTCTTATTTTTCTCATTGAATACCATCCCTCATTCCCCAATTGTCCTCCTTCTTTTTTCTCTTCTACTTCATTCTCTTTCCTCCTCCTCCCTCTTGTCTTCATGTTTTTCTTCCTCTTCCTTTCTTCTCTCTTCCTCTCTCTCTCTCTCTCTCTCTCTCTCTCTCTCTCTCTCTCTCTCTCTCTTTCTCTCCCCCCACCATGTCTCATTTCATAATGCTGCCTATCAATATCATACTCCATCACTCAATTCAGAAACCTAATAGTCATTCTCAAGCTCTCTCTCTAGGATCTTTTTTAAATCTTATAAGTTTATTTATTTAATAACACAGCCACAGTTTCTCCTCTTTCTAGGATCTTGATCATTTATATTCTATAGATCTTTCCTCATTACTCAATTTATTCTTCCTATTCTCATGAGAACACATTCACATGACACAGATGACATGGACCCTTATTAATGGTCAACCTTAGTAGACTACAATTAGTTACCTAAGTACATAGATCATTTGTGTAGACTTCATGTTCATACAGGGTTGCTTGTTTATGTTTTGAGAATTCATGGCATATTTGACAATGCACAAACAAGGTATATGGATTTCCAGCCTAAAGGATATATTGAGTCTCTTCCTAAGGTTGGTGTCAATCATGTGGATCTAACTATTTCAGAATTTCAAAGACTTCTTAATACAAGTAGATGAGAAAATGGAGTAAAGACCAATATGACTGTTGATGGTTCTGTCAGAAGAGCAAATACTGGCCATGACTCCTATTTCAAAATTTAATTCCCCATGTGTCAGTGGCCTAAGAGTGATGATACTGGTGAGGTCACAATTACTGGAGAGTCAGTCTTTGAGTGTTAGCAATGCCAAAGTAGATAGCACCCTCCCAGATAGTTTTATTTTAAGGTCATTTATATGACAGTTGTCAAGATATTGGGGAAGTCCAGAGTCCCCAATATGTTTTTCTTTAAATCTCATATCACTAAATTAATGATAGAGTGAAAATTGTTCTACTCCACAGCTATTAACCACTAACTAAAAATCATTATTTCATCTGTTTGTCAGAGACAAATATTTAGATTTAATTAATGAGGAAACATCTATCAAAACTTGAGACTCATGTATTCTATAAACCAATGTGTTTATTTCTTGGTTAGGAATAGCAGAAACCCAACTCTAGCCAACTTCTATAAAAAGAAAAAAATCAAAAGGCTGAGGCACAGGGTAGCACTTACCAAGCAAGCATGAGCACATGACTTTAGATCTACACTGTCCACATACAAAGCTTGGTGGGTTAGCATGCACCTGTAATCCCAGTTCTAAGAGTGGGGACAAAGACAGCAGCCCAGGCTCACTGGCCAGCCAATCTAGTCAAATCTGTGACCTTTACGTTCAGTAAGAGAGGCTGACTCAAAACAGTAAAGTAAAGAGTGACTAAGGAATATGCCTGATGTCGACTTTTGACCTCGACACACATGCACACGTGTATGAGTACGAACACACACACACATGCACACACACACACACACACACACACACACACACACACACACACACACACACACGAGGCAAGAGAGACAGAGAGAGAGAGAGAGAGAGAGAGAGAGAGAGAGAGAGAGAGAACTAGCTCAAATAGTAGGGATTTACCAGAGTAGATTCTAGAAGAAGCAGAAGCAGGGACTTGAATGACAATGTCTTTGTAACTGCTTCCTCTCTTCAGGAAACAAGACATTATAAAATGCAAAGCTCTATTTCTAGCCTTTAGCATCTGAGAAAAGGCTAGTATCCATAACTGGTTTTAGAGAACATTCTGATTGGTTCATTAAGTTCACCCCTGATCTACTTATTAGGTTTAGGTTGGTAAGGCATTTTTACCAATAGACCTGAACAGGCCAAGCACGGGTTTTGAGATTTAAAGCCCTTTTAGCACTGCACAGGATGTGGAAATGGCAGGTCCCTGAAGAAAAGGCTCGATGCTACTCTGAGAAAAAATGGGAAAGAGCTGCTGCTAAGTCAAAAGCCAGATATGCTTGTCCAGCACACATTTTTGTTCCTGACATAGCCTGGCCTGTGCAAATCCTCTCACAGGATGCTTCCATCAAAGGTCAGCCAAAGGTCAGCATGCCAGCCCTAAGGTGGGGGTTGAAACTCTGTCTTAAGAGCTACTGCTTCATCTCTGTGGCTTTCAAGACCCTTCTCTGTTCAATTGTCTCTTTCCATCTAACTTAGGGTTATTTCAGGAAGAGAGAATTTTTCCATTCTCCCTCTCTCCCTCTCCAGCAACCTGGTCTTAGAATTTCTAGAGAAGCGTCAACGGCATCCTTGCCTAGCTTAGTCCCTCCCAGAAAGCTGCCTCACTCATTTATTCTTATAGTGGTGATGTGTCTAGATCTCAGCATTCATTTAGTCATTTTGCCCAGACCTTCTCTCCAATATGGTGGCCACTAGCATCCTCTAGCTATCAAAGAGCAGATTTAAATTAAATAACATTTGGCAACAGAACATAGGATTCTTGTCTTGTAGCAGCCACATTTCAAACACTTGACACATGTGAATACTGGGTGCCGGGGTGAAAACCCTGCACAGAGGATCTTCATTATCGCAAGTCCTGTGAGACATGGCTGATCTAGACCCCAAACTTCCCTCTACTTCCACTGATACTATATTTATAGTCATGTATATGGGCCAGCCACAGAAAGTAGAAAACTAATTTTTCCTTAAAGTGATAAGGAATAGGCCTGAACAGATGACCCAGGAAATGGAGTCACTTGCCACCACACTTAATGACCTGAGCTCAGTGCTCAGAATCCAACCAAGGAGAAAACTGACTCCCACAAGTTGTCCTCATGAATACACACACACACACACACACACACACACACACACACACACACACACACACTAAATAGATGAATACAATATTTTAATTATAAGGAGTAAGATGAATTCAATATTTTAATTATAAGGAGTGAAAAATGTAGAGTGCTGAAAATATACTACAAACCATATACCATTTAAAATAGGCATTCAATGTTAGCATGATGAGTACTTCATTGCAATTTTTAAAAATTTATAATTCAATTTCTGGTAAATTAAGCATTCCAATTTTTTCTTTTTCTATTCGTTAGCTTTTCAGGCTCAGTTCTCATTTCTCATTCTCTATTTAGTTTCTCTTTTGGGCATACCATATTTATTACTCTTGTTCTGTGCTGGGATATCTTTATTTATGCAATTCTTGGTCTTGGGAATGACCTCTCTTGCTGTTTCCCATTTGTTCATCCTTCTCTTCCCTCTGTTCCTCATTACACATTCAACACCCATGCATACCTTTTCATACTTTTATTTAGGAAATTTATCAACCATTATGTCATGATTAGCAGTTTGTATGTCCTGGCTACTGTCTTCCCAACTGAGCCTTCAGCACCAGGCCAACTACTTAATAGATTTGCAGTGCATTTTTTTTTTTTTCAAATTTGAACTGTGTTAGAATGTTAATCAGACTCTAATGTAAATCTCCACACTGCTTCCTTTGCTGCCCTTTCACACAGATAACATCTCTTCCAGTCAAACCTTCATTTGTTATTCTCTGGCGATACTATGTATGTTGTTTTGAATGAGAATGGTCTTCAGAGGCTCATGTATTTGAATTCTTGTCACCAAGTTAGTGGAATTCTTTGGGAAGGATTAGGAGGTGTGACCTTGTTGTTGGAAGGAGTGTGTGTGTGTGTGTGTGTGTGTGTGTGTGTGTGTGTGTGTGAGAGAGAGAGAGAGAGAGAGAGAGAGAGAGAGAGAGAGAGAGAGAGAGAGAGAGAGAGAGAGACTGGGGGTGGGCTTTGGGGTTTCAAAAGCCCATGACATTTCCAGCTAGCTTTCTCCATCTTGTGCTTATGGACGAAGATGTAAGCTCTCAGCTCCAGTTCTAGCATCAGGCTTTCTGTTTGCTGCCACGCCCTCTGCCTTGATGGTCATGGACTTAATTTCGGAACTGTAAGCCACAAATTAAATACCTGATTTTATAAGTTGCCTTGGTCATAGCGTTTTGTCATGGCACTAGAAAGGTCACTAAGGCACCATGCATGCCCTGTCCTCTATACTTTTACACACTGTATTTGTTACTGTTCTCACTGGTGTGACAAAACACCCGATGACAAAATCAACTTTCAATAGGGAAGACTTGCTTTGGTCTACAGTTTGACAGCCAATCAGTTTATGGTAGTGGGAAGACACAGCTATGAAGCAGTGCATCCACAGTTGGGAAGCAAGGGGAGAGGAATGCTGATTGCTTGGCTTGCCTTGCCCTTTTTAGTCGAGCCAAGGTGCCACTATCATGGTGAGCCTTCCCTCTTCAGGTAAACCTTCCTGGAAATGTCAGGCACCCACAGAGATGTATTTCCAAGGTGATTATAAATCCAGCCAGGTTGCCGATGAAGATGGACCATCCCACGTGGGCTGTCTACTGTCAATAGGGATGCCTCTTCTTTCCTGTAGCCCTCATCTTTCACAGTCAATCTTAAATAGCTGCTCTGGAAACCCACCCGGAGCCTTTCCCACATAGAACACGAGTTTCTCTGCTGCATTCTCTCTGGTGTGTCATACTGAATATCTCTCCTGAAGTACTTATCACAGCCTGACTTTAGTTACTCTGATTTCTGGCCAGATCTAGCCCACTCACTAACTGCACTCTACAATGACACAGATTTTGCCTTCCTCATCTCTCCTTCCCTCTTGCACTTAGCACAGGGTGTTCCTTGCAACAATTTCCTGTTGAATTGAGTTGTTGGACAAGGAACCCACACACACACTTTAAAAGAAACCAAAGAAAAAGAACAGTGAGTATTTTCCTGAAGAGAATGCCATGAACTGAAAGGCTACCAGCTCAGATCAAAACTGACCCAGGATCTCTGCAGTGACCTACATATGGTTGGTTCCCTAGCATCTTTGGGAGCTCCAGGCTTTCAAAACCGAGATGAATAATGAGAAGTAAGGGAAGAAAGAAATATGAGCAGAGAGAGGTGTTGATTCTATGTGCTATGGCAGAGTTTACCTCAGAGAGAGATTAAAAGCTGAGACCCTCAGCACATGGAATGACTGTATTCTAGACACATATTTCATTCTTGTAATCTAAAAACAGGAGCCACAATCCTAAAGGTTTTAAAAGGCTGGTGTGGATGGATATACTTCATTTTTATTTGCTTTATTTTTATTTTTGAGACTGGGTCTTCCATAGCCTCACCTGGCCTCAAACTTGATCTGTAGCTGAGAACACCCTTGAGATTCTCACCTTCCCAACTGCTGGGAGTCAGATGAGCGTCTTCAGGCCTGGCTTTGTGCCTAGTATTTTCAGTGACTGGGGAGGGTTAAAATAATGCTCTGTCTTTAAACATCAAGGAAAATATCTAAAGGTTTTAAGAGAATAGAATCCTTTCCACCTTGCAAGGCTTGGAGGGGTTATTTACTCACCCCCCCACACACCCCACACACCTTGGATACCAAATCATAGCAAAGTGTTGCATAGGTGTTTTTATTTTTATTTAACTTTTCATCGTCTGAACTTTTTACCTTTTTCAGATGGAGGTTTACTTTTGTTCCATATCACATGTTGAAGTTTTCAGTGAGAGTAAAAGCATAAGGGTGTCCCATGTGTTGCAGCTCTGTGTGCTTACTATTTATCATTGATTACCTGGGAGACGCATTTTTCAATATCTGTAGAAAACAAAACAAAAACAGAGGGCTCACATTTCCCAAAATATAGAAAATGCTCTACATTCTTATCTAATCCTTGGTGAAAGCACAGGTAATACTTTCAAAAGGGTTTTTTTAATCCAGCTGAGAAGCATATACACTGACCATTTTGTTTCCCTCCCAGAAACCGTCTGTTGAAGATTATAACAGGCCCTGGAACACAGCTTTTCCTCTACTCCAGCCTGAGTCTGGGGACTCTGAAAAACTCTACTCAAAACCCATTCACAGAGCCCATGATTGCAACAGCACTATTTCTGTTGTTTGGTTGGTTTCTGAGACAGTCTCACGGAACCCAGGCTGGCCTCAAACTCACTTATGTAACCAAGGCTGACCTTTAACTTCATATTCTCCTGCCTCCAACTCCCAAGTGTGCTGGGATAAAAGTTTGTCATCATTGTGCACTGTTCTTGAAGAGTGAGTATGTGAGCTCAGAATCCATTGCAACACCAATTTAGCTGGGGGAGCATTAGAGAAGGGAAGGGATTCCCCAGGAGACTCAGTGAATCAGTGAGATAGTGACCCCATAGTCTAGTTCCTTCTCCACATGCTACACTGCCCTCTGCTCATTCCTTTCCTGGTAATGGTCCTGAGAGGAATTCCATATTACAGACAAAGCCTGTATAGCAAGATCTCAGAGGACAGCCCTTGCAATATAAAAGCCAGCAAGAAGTCATATGCTGTGCATGCCTCCAACTTGGGAAAACAGCCTTCCTCTCCTCCCAACTAAAATGTGTTTTCCGAGTAGCCCATCTGTACTCAACAGTAAATCACAATGTTTTTCCTGGATATCAGCCTTCTTCTCCAGCCCAGGATAAGGCTGCTCAGGGCACTCCCTGGCAGGCATCCAATCTGAGCTGAGTTTTGCTGAGAATCTTCAGGTCTCCTACCATTCTGCACGCTGCTGCATCCACATGAAGGTTGTCTGGATAAAGCCTGGAGCTGCTGGAGGGCACTGAGCCTGGGTTCCTAAGGCTTTAGTACTCTTCTGCTTTGCCGTTCAGTGCAGCTGTTTGCAAAGCTTCCCAGAGGGAGAAGTTGAAAGGGCCTCTTAATAGCCTTGTTCAGAGCTCCGGAGGAGAAATTAGACCTTTTTGCAAATTCAGCATAGAGCTGTGTTTGGCAAGACAGACATCTCAGATGGCCTTACTGGCTCTGGGGCTATAGGAGGATTAACCCTTTCATCCCTGTGGGTTATAAAATTTATAACAAATGGGGGGCAGTTATATCCTACTGGTAATAGCTCCTAGCACACTTGGTTTTTAATATGAGTTCCCCATCTCACAGTCGGACTTTGTATGTTCTTACAGTGCTGGAGATCAAAACCAGGATCTTGTGCACACTGAGCAAGTGTCCTATCACAAAACCACATCCCCAGTCCTGAGCCTTTGTATTTTGAATACACAGAGCCATAGCAATCCTACCCCAGTTCCAGAGGTGAAGATCTGACTTCAGCAGACACACCTGAACCATCATATTCAGGTTCCAGTGTTGACATCCCATCTGGGCTACTGAGAAGCTGCCATGACAGTTATAGAAATTATAAAACAAATAGCCTTTTAAAGTTATGAAATAATAGCTTTTGTCTCCTCCCAGCTAAGAATCCACTCTAATGAAAAGTTCAGAATTGGCACTATTAGTGTTTTAAACACAGAGAGAAGACCTTCCTAGAAATTAATTGTGTAAAGTAAAAACACAGTAGACAGATTGACAAGTGACATCATTTGGTCACTGGACCCAAATATGTTCAAAAGTCATCCTTAGTCATGGAAATTCCTGAGAGCAATGTGTCATTTTATTTGCCTAAGTATGTTAGAGTTGTGTTTCTGCTGCTTATAATTTTAAAAGTCACAATTAATAAATCTGCTTATGAAAAATAAGGGCCATACAGCCAAAAGTAATTGGGTAACTTCAGTGTAGTAAAATTAAACACTGCCAGATTCTTTACCCTGGAAAATAATTTTTCAGATGATTTCTTGTGCTTTTATGTGCTCTGTAATTATTTATCGGACAATGTGGTTGTTTGGCTCTTCTCTCTCTCTTTCTCTCTCTCTCTCTCTCTCTCTCTCTCTCTGTCTCTGTCTCTGTCTCTGTCTCATCTGTGTATGTATGTTTGTGTGTGTGTGTGTGTGTTTGTGTGTGTATGGCACATGTACACATGTGTATGTGTGGAATATCCTGTGTCCTACTCTATCATTCTTTCCTTATTCTCTTGAGACAGGGTCTCAGTGACCTGGGCTAGGTTTGTCAGTCAGCAAGCATGCCCCAATGACCCCACTGTTTCCCACACTGGGATCATGAATGTGGTTGAGGCAATTGTGGGTTTTTATGTGGGTATTGATGTGACCTGAGGTCCTCATGCTTGCTTAGCAGGTGTTTTTACATACTGAGCCAGCTTGCCAGGTCCCTTCATTTCATCCTTTTCAGAACACTAAATTTTGGTCTTAACATGTGTAGACAATGTCTGCCGCTAATGTTTGAATGAGGGTATAGACCATGAAGAAAATTGCTGGCAATGTTCAGTTTTCTATATGCAATTTGGAATACATATCTTTTGGCTTTTAAATCATTACATGTATTTATTTAACAGTGGACACGTGGGGGTAAGAGGATGATCTAATGGAATTCAGTTTTCTCCTTCAACCATGTGGACTCCACAGATCAGGTCATCAGACTGGACCACAAATACCTGTGCCTGCTGATGGAACCATCTCACTGACTGTTGAAATACGCTTTATTAATAGTTCATTTTGTATGCTTATAAATATTAATTTATTTGCACAGGAGGGGGTGGGTAGGAGTTCAGGTGCCTGTGGAGGTCAGAAGCAATGGATCTCCCTGGGCCTAGAGTTATAGGTAGTTATGGCTGTCTGACATGGGAATTGAACTCTGATCCTTTCAAGAGTACTAATACTCTTAACCACAGAGTCATCTCTCTAGCCTCCAGGCACCAAATTTAAGTAATACAGAGTATATGTGTTTGATTGGAAGCAAAATGAATTTGGTATTAATTAAAATATCTCTTTGGTAAAGAATTGCAGACAAATCAGGAACTGATATGAATGATACCACCAGGGTGAGTATCATATACCAGCCACAGTGCTTAGCCCAAGCTCCACCACAATTGCCTCACCTAGTCAGTGCGTTTGCAACACTCAACCACCACAAAAATATTAGGGAGATGGGGCTGGAGAGACAGCTCCATAGTAAACAGCACTGGCTGCTCTTGCAGACAACCTGGGTTCAGTTCCTAGCACCCACATGGTGGCTTACACCTGTCAGCAACTCCAGATCTGTGGTGTCTGACACCTTCTTCTGGTTCCCATGGGCACTGTATGCATGGAATGCACTTACATACATGCAGACAAAACACTCATATGCATATACATATATGCATATATAAAAATTAAGCATATCAATCAAACAATAAATTACTAGGAAATTAGTTGGCTTACTTGCAATGTGTGACTATAGATTTAGGACATGATCCCAGGCTACTATAATGTCCTTAGCCCTTCTTCTAGTCTCTGCAATTACCCAGCTTTCTCTGTTGAGTTTAAATCCTTCCTTTAACTCTCTTTGGGACACTGTATTAGTTACTTGTGTTTGTTCATGTGACACAGTACCTAGCAAGTATACCTTAAGGAAGAAAGCTTTCCTTTGGTTCATGGTTCAAGGATACAGACAACCATGATGGGGACAGCATGACATCAGGCCCTTGGGGCAGCTGATCTCACTGAATTCACAATCAGGAAGCAGAGACAAAGGAATGCAGGGCTCAGCACAGCTTCTCCTTCTTATTCAGTCCAGGATCTCAGTCCAAAATATAGGTGTGTCTTCCTGCATCAACTGATATAATCCCTCTCGGGGCTGCCCAAAGGCTTATCTCCTAGTGATACTAGGTGCTGTCAGTTTGACGATCAGTATTAATCATCAGAAATAACCAGGTCTTTTGTCCTTTTGTTTGAAATGCTGCCATTTCACACAAATGCCCTTATTATTGAGACTAGAAATGGTATATAGAAAAGGTTCCTGCCTTTACATTTGTCATTTATTTTCTTCCTGTGTCTAACAACGCTGCCTCTGGTCTGTCAGTCCTAGAGAAGTGGCCTTGAACTTTCTGTTCCCTTTGCTCCCTGACCCAGATCTCTGTTTCCCACTGGGAGGTAGACACAGACGCATTTCCAGCATCCTTTATTCACAGCAGGCCTTGCATTCCAGCAGCGGGCAGTGCGCTCATCGGGAACCACACTCATTGTTCCCACTTTCAGGATCTGCTTCAGCTTAGGAGAGTCTCTACAAGTGAGACCTTATCCTTCTGGGAACCAGAAAAGCCTGGCCATGACAGCCCAGTGGGAAATCCACAGGAGCCATCTCCTTGGAGCCCTTGCCTCATTGCAGCTGCACTGCAGCATTGCCTATTTTCTTTGTCAAATATGGCTTCATCAGCTTCTTTACATAAGTATTTATGTCTAATCAAGACCTTGGTGCTCCAACTTCATCTCAGCACCTGCCGCTAGAGACCTGCCCTGCAAGAGAGTCACGTATGGTGTGAGACTTCTGTATTTCTAGCTGAGGCCCTCAGAAGGGCCCCATGAGGCATATGCACATGGCTCTTCATGGTGACTGAAAAACATTCATATTTGTGTTTCTAGGTGAATTCACTCACTTAATTTAAAAAGTGTATTAAGTGTCAGACATATGCTAGGTAAACAATTTAGCTAAGTGAGCATTTTCCAACATACTACATGCTATGTCAAAAAATTTAAACTCTCAGCTAGGTATGATGACATATGCTTTTGATCTCAGCAGTTAGGAGGCAGAGGCAGGAGGATCTCTGTGTTTGAGGTCAACCTGGTCTATAGAGTGAATTCCAGGACAACCAGGGTTACATAGTGAAACCCTGTTTTGAAAAAAACCAAAACAAATACGCAATGAAAGAAAGGAAGGAAGTCGGGAAAGAAGGAAAAAAATTAAACCCAGTGGCTCATTCTGTTTCTTGTATGGCTAAAAACAAGGGCTCACGGAACATCAGTTCTTTACAAAATCACAAGCAAGCGACAGTAGAGCAGGTATTCAATTTATACACTGTGTTAATTACTTTTCTCACCGCTGAGACAGAATACCCACCAGGGAAGCTTTCCAGAGAAGAAATTTAATTTGGTTCCCAGTTTTCAAATGTGTGGTCCATAATATTGGGGAAGGTGCAATGTCTAGAGTGGGTTAACCTACGGTGACAGGGCAGGCATGGTAGCTACTGTAGCTCCTTCTAGGGACAGAAACTTGCAGTGTGACTTACGCATGTCTTGATGGATCAGGAAGCAGACATGCTAGAGAACCCAGGGTGGCATAACTTTCTTGGACTGGCCCTGGTGACCTATTTCTGTCAGCTAGGCCCTGTGTCTCAAAGATTGCATAGATTCTAGATCCACCAACTGTGGACTACGTGCTCAAGCATCGAAGTCCGTGGAAGACAGTCACAGGATAGACTCTTTCAATTCCTGGTTTTGTTTTTCCTCACCCAGTTTCATGTACCCCAAACTGATCAGGTGTTCACGTGAGGTTTCAGGTGACATTTGATCTATCTACAACCCTCTACAGACAAGCTGCTTCACAGCTCTGCTAAGTGGATCACCCCGCATGTAGCAGATGAGCAACTCGATTAAGAATGTCCTCCATTTCATTTTGGGACAGAGGAAGATGTTGCTACTACTCTGTCTGGGTCTGCCCCAGGCATACACTTCGTGATACTCAGTGGGAACTTGGGAGTTTCTGAGTTTTGCAGTCCTCATAGTTGAACACAGGGGCAAGTCTCCTGTGATTTCGATCCTGGTCTCCAGAGCACTCCCAGCATGCCATTCTTCCACCCCTTTCCCAGTGTCCCAGTCCAAAGAAACAGTAAAGGAATGCCTTGTGCTTAGAGAGGAAGGGCAGAAACAGACAAACCAACAAAAACAGTGAATTCTTAGTAAAACCATGCAGGCAAGATGAGTTTTGCCATGCAGTTCAAGGTTATGGAGGACAATGCTGAAAAAAACAGAATCTGGGATTTTTTTTTAAATTTTGTTGTTGTTTATTTTATTTTTTGAGACAAGGTCTCACGTAGCCAAACCAACAGAACTGAGTTGGTAGAGAGTTTGCCTAGCATGCATGAGATTATAGGATCCATCCCCACTGTTTCATAAACCAAGCATAAACTCCAAGTACTTTGGAGATAGAGGCAGGACTATGAGAAGTTCAAAGTCACCTTCAGCAACATAGAAAGTTTGAGGTCAACCTGAACTATCTTACTTGAATTCTAATCTTAATCACATTTATTCATATGTCCTTTAAATACCCCCTTGGCAGATTCCCTACGAAGCATATCACCAGCCCACACTTCCAGTACTGTTGATAACTGCTCAGTGTTACACAGAATTCACTTTAGGGAAACAATTAACTGGAAGAAGATGATGAGAGGGTTAATGGAAAAAGAGTCTAGCAAATGCTAAACTCTAGGAAATCAGATGATGGAGAGAGAGAGACAATCCCTTAAATCTAATTTAAATTAAAAAGATGTTTGTGAAACCCAAAATAAATCTTGCTCCACAGTGATTACCAGATGAAACATTTTAGTTAGTAGATGGTGAACTGGCCCATATTTCATGTTTCTAGTCAACGCTCCTTCGTTGTATTACCTGAAGGGCCTGAGTGCTCAGCTGATAAATGTTTTGTAAGTTTAAAAGATCATCTATCACCACCAGAGCTAATGTCATTCTGAAACTTAATCCAAAAGCACTCTGAGAAATGCCTTTTATGCCAGAAAGTGTCCCAGCTGTCATTCTTTAAGGTGCCCGTGGGGGCTGTCCTCCTTCCTGATGCCTTTCTACCTCTGATGATCCACATCAGTGCTGGACCCAGCCCCCAGAGCTTGCTTCTCTTGAACATATTTTTCTCAACATGGCCAGAATGAGAGTCATGTGGTTATATCATAACCTCTAGTCACAGGACATGATGTTGCCTTGTGTCCTGGATATAATCACCTGAGGGATTGGCTTGTGGGTTTGTATGTGAGGAACTGTCTTGACTCTTGATTGGTGTAGAAGGGTCTAGTCCACTGTGGGCAGTGTCATCACTGGGCAGGGGATCTTGGTTTGTAGAAGAAAAGTGGCTATGTGTGAGCCTGTGGGCAAGCCAGCGAGCAGTGTTCCACCATGGTTTCTGCTCCAAGTTTCTATTTGAGTTCTTGTCTGGACTTTGCTCTATGACATGACCCAGAAATGTGAGCCAAATAAACCCTTCCTTCCCCAAGCTGCTTTTGGTCAGAGAGTTTTATCACAGCAGCTGAGTGAAGCTAGAGCTCTTAGAGACACCTCCCCAGAGGGTGGGAAGCTCTTTGTAGAAAAACTGAGATGAGATAACCAGGCAAAGTTCATGCCTCAGTGAAGTGGAAGGACTTGTGGTGGGGCTTAGAAGGAAAGAACCATTAATGGGCCTCAGAGTGAAGTACAAGTGGGGTTTACCTCATTTCAACAGGCAACCCTGTCAGCTAAGGGGAGGTGGTATCAATCCAATTTTAATTATGTAAACATTAAAGGGTTCCAGTGGTATAGATAGAATCATTACCGGAGGGCTGAGAAGGATTTTATCAGCAACAAGTTTATGGCCATATTCTCACAAGACCAGCATTTCATAAATCATCGCTATTGTTAAGTTGACTTATACTAGACAACATGCAAGTTTTATGTTTAAATTAAACACATTAAACATGATAAGGGCACATAGAGTTTTATGACTATCACCTATGGTCCATCCATTCACGCTTGCTAAATCTAATTTTATTACATTCTCTTAGGTATTTCTCCTATTTTTAAGAAATAAAATATTGATCTGAGTTGATCTATCCTAGTTGCCTGAGAAGTCCAAGCCAGAAGACTACAAGTTCAAAGTCAGAGTGGGCAAGTTACTGAGACTCTGATTCCATATAAAGAATAAAAAGAGGGCTGGGGAGACAGTCAGCGGCATAGCACTTGGATAGCATGCATGAGGCTCTGGATTCAACCCTTAGTACTGGTAAAAAGAGGAAAGAAAATATGGCATTTTGACCCCAGAAATTTTATTTTAAAGTACATTTCTCAAGTAAAATGAAGGGGACATATTCTCACCAAAAAGCCACATATGAATTTTTACAATCATTTTATTTACTATAATCATTTACATATGGCAATAATCTAAATGTCTTTGATGGGGAAAGAAGAGATGATAAATGTGGTACATCTGTACCAAGAAATACTATTAAGCAACAAATACTACATTATTGATATGAAAACAACTTAAATACATTGTTTAATTAAAGCAATCAAAGGTACATATGGTCAAGTTTCATGTTGATGTTATGTCATATATTCATAATTGTGTTCATATTGTATTTCTGTGAAAAGCTAAATATATAGGCAAAACAGATTAGTATATGCTAGAAATTGAAGAGAATTGGGTAGGAATGTGAGGGAATAAGGAGATAAGAGGATGGGGATGAGGGGATGAGAGGATGGGGGTGAGGGGATGAGGGGATGATAGGAGAGGATGGAGACGATAGGATGGAGGTGAGAGGATGAGAGGATGGGGATGAGAAGATGAGAGGATGGGGATGAGGGGATGAGAAGATGGAGATGAGAGGATGAGAGATTGGGGATAAGGGGATGGGGATGAGAGGATGGGGTGGGGGGATGAGAGGATGGGGATGAGAGGATGGGGATGAGAGGATGGAGATGGTGGGATGAGGGGATGAGAGATTGAGGATAAGGGGATGGGGATGAGGGGATGAGAGGATGGGGGTGAGGGGATGAGGGGATGATAGGAGAGGATGGAGATGATAGGATGGAGGTGAGAGGATGAGAGGATGGGGATGAGAAGATGAGAGGATGGGGATGAGGGGATGAGAAGATGGAGATGAGGGGATGAGAGATTGGGGATAAGGGGATGGGGATGAGGGGATGGGGTGAGGGGATGAGAGGATGGGGATGGGGTGAGAGGATGGGGATGGGGGTGAGAGGATGGGGGTGAGAGGATGGGGATGGGGGATGAGAGATTGGGGATAAGGGGATGGGAATGAGGGGATGAGGGTGAGGGGATGGGGATGGGGGTGAGAGGATGGAGGTGAGGGGATGGGGATGGGGGGATGAGGGGATGAGAGACTGAGGATAAGGGGATGGGGTGAAGGGATGGGGATGAGAGGATGGAGTGAGGGGATGGGGTGAGGGGTGGAGGTGAGGGGATGAGGAGATGAAGGGATGAGAGGGTGAGGGGATCAAAGGATGAGATGGTTGAAGAGTCTGTCCCAGAGTTTGGTTTGTTGTGGCTGTTCTATTTTGTTTATGGAAACTCTCAGAACTTGTCCTTGTATTTATTTATTTATTTGTGGAGACCATTTCACATGCCATGGTGCATATACAGAGATTAGAGAACAGCCTGTGGACATCAGTTCCTGCCATCCACCATGTGGGACCTGGTTATTAAACTCTGGACGTCAGCCTTGGTAACAAGCACTGTTACTGCTAATCCATCCTTCCAGCCCAGGACTACGTGTCATAATGAGTCCTTTTATCTAATTAGGTTTCAATTTGAAACAAATGTAGCTTAATCTTTTGTGTGAATGGGGTGTGTATATGACTCAAAACTACTGAGATAGCTTTAAAAGATGCTTGGTTTTCTGAAAACAGCAAGTTGAGGAACAGAAGGATGGAGGGGTTCCATCCCCAGATGGAAGATGGTGAGATGTATATGCCAAGGCTGGGAGAGAGCTCCACCCTTTTGGTAAAGTGATACAAGGGTCGCTATCCACGAACTGCATAGCAATCCAGAAGTCAGAACATCGCATGGAAAGGAAATCACACACACAGTAAAAGCTGCATCTCTTGCTCAGGATGGGGTCGTCTCTGTCTGCTGTTATGCTGAGTGGTAAGCATGGACTCTCTCTCTCTCTCTCTCTCTCTCTCTCTACACACACACACACACACACACACACACACACACACACACACACACACACTTCTTTACGGTTTATTTTCCGAGCTGTAACTTGGGAATGGCTCCATTCTCCCAGCACTGCGCAGGCTTGCAGGAGTGAGGGAGCACACAATGGAATTTCTTCAATACAGAGACCTCTCCAACTTCAGGGGCCCCTGTACCGACCTCGTGGACTTCCAGACGCCCAGGCAAAAGGCTCCTGGCAGAGGAAAGCTGCCGGCTCTGAGCTCAGTTCTCCTTGTTTCTTCCTGCAGTGCCTGTGTTCTTCTGCCTGTCCTAGGGTGTTCTCTGGGTACAGTTACACCAAGCAGCCTTTCTGGTTGCCTGTCTTGTCTTATACAACAAGAGTCCCCTGTACAATGTCACTTTTTAAACACTTTCCAATAGTTCTAAAGAAGAAGAGTGAAAAAAAACCTCCCAGTGAATCAGATTTTCTTAAATTTTCCACTTTGTGATCTTGATTGGGTCAAACACTTGAAAATTATGTTAAGAAGCTCGGATCAAAGTGAGTCAAATAGAGTTGGATCAAATTCGCTGTAACTTCAGGCCACCATCACTAAACACAAAGTCATTTCCTGGCAGGCTAGGAGGGAGAAGTTACAGACGCTCCCGCCCTAATGAGAAATTGAATGGCAATTGGCTGGGCTTCATCTCAGAGGCTGGGGACAGTTTATGATTTATTAAATAAGACATCAGTGAAAAGAGACAGCCAAAATAAACCTACGCAGCTGAAATGTAAAATTACATTAAAAGCAGAGAGCAGGAATTCATGTTCTAAGAGGAAGAGAGTTATAGGAAAACAGTCATCACAGAGCAAAGGACTAAAGTACAGGGTGGGAGTGATGGGCAGAGGCTCTGTGAGGAGCTTGCACACAGCTCTTCATACTGTGAAGAAGAGAGGAAACGTGTTCATGGACATGCACATACCTAAAAACAAGTGACATTACTGTTTGGATTTTAGTAAGAAATTTTTAAGACCGAAAAGCCTTGAAAGACAAATACAATAATTACTCATACATGTACCTCCCAGAGCTGACAATGAATAAAATTTGCACAAAGTTGCTTTAGGCAAGTTTACCTTGTTCTGTGTTTATAGAGGTCCCCCCTCTCCTCTCTCTTCCCTCCCCTCCCCTCTTCCCCTCTCTTCCTCTCCTCCTCTTTCCTTCCCTCTCTTTGCTCTGTCTCTCTCTGACTTTCCCCACCACTACTAAAGTAAGTTGAAGATATCATGACTCTTCATTGCTAAATCTCAGGGCATTCTTCTACATAACTTAAATGGGCTTTTCAAACCATGGCCTGTAAATCTTTCAGGTCATAAAACTCAAGAAAAAAATGCTCATTTCACTCTCTGTGAATTGTCTTTGGTCTAGAATGACTTTGGGCAAAATACATTTTGGCTTTGGTTTATTCTTGCTGTGTCTATTCAGTTTGTGTGATTTATTCTATGGATAGGATGAAATAGCAACACTTCCATCCCCACTCACCTTCCAGGACTGGAAAAGTCTCTCACTGGGCTTTCAAGCTCAGTGTTGAGGCCAGAAAGTTATAGGTTGAGGAAATACCAGCCTCGTGAGGTGCTGAGGCCTACAAGGTTGGACTTGAATCCACATATTGGCCCAATTTATGTTCTTCAAAAGCTGGTAAGAGTTAAAAAAGAAAACCTCTCAGACTTGAGTGTGTGTAGCTAGGCTCTGTACTGGGGAGACCAGATACTAGCAACTCCATCTATCAAAGTGGCTTTGATTTTCTTCATTTAAGCGTGATGATACAGTGCCTGGAGATCACAGTCTTAAGATGGCGCATTCCTTTTCTAAAACAAACCCAAATGCTCCCTGCCATTGCCCTGGTTAGACTCACATGCAAAGCAAGCAACCTTTGACATTACTCCCCCACCAAATTGTTCCCTTGACCAAGCTGTATGTAGTTCAACATTGCCAGTTCCTCACTCGCTCCAGTTTTGTGGAGAGAACATGCAATTTTTTTCCCTAGCCATTTAAGAGTATCTGACAGCCATGTGTGGTGGTTCATACCTGTAAACCCAGAACTCAGGAGCAGCTGGGAAGACTGTAAGCTCAAGGGCATCTTGAGCTACAAAATGATTTAAGGTCAGCCTGGACAACTTAGTGAGACCTTGTCTCCAAATGCTCTGGGGGAGGAGGTGGACGAAGAGGGGAAAGAGGAGAAGGAGGAAGGGGGAGAGGGAGAGGAAGGGGAAAGAGGAGGAAGAAGGGGAAAGGGAAAGAAGGGAGGGGAAAGGGAAAAGGAGGAAGAGAAATTAAAAAAGTAGGCACTACGTCATCACTGTAACCACTCTACTGTGTGGTATACGTCAAAGCATCCTTCTCACATCTGACGGCTAGTCCTTATGCTTATTCATGACTTGGCCTCTAATAGGATTTATTGCCAGAGCTCTTCATTCATTCATAAATTCATCTTGAGAACTCCCCACTGGGTGTGTACCGCATTGGCAATCCCTTTCCTTCTCTTCCAGTTGACTTACAAAATGAGTACTTTCCAGTGTTGGCCATTATCCTATGTGGTTTACATAGATGGACCTCAGTAAAGCACCCCTTCCCTAAATGTCTACAACAACTTTTTAGAAACGGACAGTGAAATTGAGGGAGTTAGAATCTGGGTCAAATTTCCGATGAAATCCGGATCTGACCGTGGGCAGACCACTTTGTGACAACAACGTTCACAATGAAGATCATCTGAGCATCCTGGATGCTTTCTGCTCCGTGGCCACCGCTCATTTCCCCAAAGCAAATGAAGAGGAGAAGTGGTTAGTCAGCTTTCTGGGGTAAACACTTTCTCCTTCAATTCAAGGCACAGTTGTATCGGAGACGCTGGTGCAGGCTTACCAAAGTTCAGGAATGTGGAATTCTGAACAGCCTGGCCCAAGCAGGGTCAGACATTGCAACAGCTGATACAATGTGTTTAAGTTTAAGAGAGAACAGAAGGGTACCTGTGGGCAAAGGAAAGAAAGACAAATAAACAGCCAGGGTGTGGGCTGGATTTCTGTCAACTTACTGCAAGCTAGGAGTCATTTTGGAAGAGGGAACCTCAACTGAGAAAATGCCCCCACCACACTGGTCTGTGGGCAAACCTATGGTACATTTTCTTGCTTGATGATTGATGTGGGAAGGCCCATCTAACTGTGCTTGGGGCCATTCCTGGGCTCGTGGTTCTGGGTGTTTTAAGAAAACTGGCTGAAGCCAGGTGGTGGTGGTGCAGGCCTTTAATCCCAGAATTTGGGAGGCAGAGGCAGGCGGATCTCTGTGAGTACGAGGCCAGCCTGGTCTACAGAGCAAGATCCAGGACAGGCACCAAAACTACACAGAGAAACCCTATCTGGAAAAACAACAAAAACAACAACAAAAACCACACACACACACACACAAACAAAACAAAACAAACAACAACCCAAACAAAACAAACAAACACAAACAAAAAACTGGCTGAGCAAGCCATGAGAACTCTAGTAAGCAGCATTCTCCATGGCATCTGTATCAATTCCCATCCACAGGTTCCTGCCTTGACTTCCTGGAGGAGTATACAAAATAAACCCTTTCCTCACCAAGTTGCCTTTGGTCACTGTGTTTTATCACAGCATTAGAAACCCTAAGATAGAAATTGGTACCTGGCCATGGATATTGCTGTGACAGACCTAGTCGTGTGTTTTTGTGAGGGTTGGTGTGCATTTGAACTCTGGGCTGGAAAAGCCACTGAGTGTTGAAAGCTCAGTAGACGGTTCTGTGGAAGCTTCAAAGTTAAAGACGGTGAGAACAACACAGACAATGGAGACCTGGCTTGTGACGTCTCAGGGAAGTTTGAGAAGCCTTTAGAGCAGTAGTTCTCAACCTTCCTAATGCTGTGACCCTTTAATATAGTTCGTCATGTTGTGGTGACCCCCAACTGCAAAATTATTTCATTGCTACTTTGCAATTATAATTTTGCTACTGTTATGAATCATAATACAAACATCTAATATGTAGGATATCTGATATGCTAACCCCAAAGGGGTCACAACCCACAGGTCGGGAAGCACTGCTTTGAAGACTCCTTTAAAATCAGCTGTGATTAAGAAGAGAGCAGAACCTCTAAAGTAAAACCTTTCAGTGTAATTGATGCTGGTCAACTGGAGCTGAGAAATTAGTGGTGAAAGCCTCATTGAGCTGGTGCTTGGGGAAGTGTTTCTTCAGTGTTAGCTCACAGGAACTGTGTTCCAGAGGTGGCCAAGATGGTCACGGTGCTTTATCAAAGCAGTAGAAACCCTAACACAACCAACACCGTGGTGTAAGATACTGAGTCCACTAATTACAAACACACCATATATAATCAATAAGTAAATTGGAAGGTCCCTTGTCTTGGAACATTGTCACACTTCATTTGATCTCTCTCTCTCTCTCTCTCTCTCTCTCTCTCTCTCTCTCTCTCTCTCTCTCTCTCTCACACACACACACACACACACACACACACACACACACACTTGTAAGGGCCTTGTAAGGGCCTTGCCTTACCCAGTAGGCAGTGTTTCACAAAGCTCCTCCAGGTCCTCTGGCACTCACAGTCTTCCCTCCTCTTCTTCTATGATGCTCCTTGGGCCTTGAAGCAGGTGACACAGATGACTCAAAAGCATGCATAGCTCCAACTTACACTTATCATTTAATAAATTTATAATAATTTCTTTAATATCATTAATTTGATCTAAGACAATCACCTTCCAGATAGCTTGAAGTTGTATTATCTTTCTGTGCCCACTGGAACAATATTCCTTTGTGGTTTCCCAGGACAAGTCATTGGAAATCCACACCCAATGTGTTCAGGTCCTCTGCTCAAAGCCTCTCAAAGTCAAAGTCAAAATGTTACTTGGTTTGAAACCTTATGAAAAGCTCTTCCAAGCTCAAGGATATTCAAGGAATCCAGTTGTTTCCTTTTTTAATTGGAAATAGATTACATACAATGTATTGTAATCATGGCTTACCCTCCTGGATCCTCCCCACCTCTTGACCCATTCCATTCCACACCCTTTCTTTCTCACTCTCAGTAGAATGCAAGCAGGCATCTAATGGGTGTAGAACTGGGGCCCTGCATTCCTCGGGCTGCCTCTGTGGGCAGCTACAATGGACAACTGGCTATTGTCTTTCTTATCTGACATATTGTGAAGTTTGCTCAGGTTTACCTGATATAATCACAGCTCAGATTCATTGATACTCTATTCTATTTACAGGTCGCTCTCACTCTCAGAGTCATGAAATGATATGAACATGTGGGTCAATGGGAGGTGGAGATTTGGGAAGTCTGTCATCTTGGAAACCTAGCCATTACAACTTATTACTATTTTTGGTGTTAGGGACATAGCTCAATTGGTAAGGTAAATAAAGTCTGTAAAGCTTGCCTTGTAAGTAAGACACCCTGAGTTTCATCCCTAGAACCCCCATTAAAATAAAAAGATGAGTGGGATAATCCATGTTTATAATTCCAGTACTGGGGAGACACAGGCAGGAGGATCCCTAGGACTCACTGTCCACTCATCTTAGCCTTCTTGGCTCAAGGACACTTAAAGACTCTGTTTCAATAAATAGGTTAAAAAAATAAAAATAAACAAACAAATAAAGATTGGCAGACTGAGAGTAAGGGATGACAGTAGAGACACTCTTCTGGCCTCCATTGATACACAGGCAATATTGCTTATATCTACTCTTTTCCTTCATTCAGACTTGACACTACCCTATCTAAAACTCTTTACAATATTTATAAGCCTGATTCCTAATTAGTGTTCCAAGTTTCCCTCTCCATATGAATGAGCACACTGTTACCAACTTGAAGTTTCCCTTCTCAGACACCTTCAGTGAGCTATGCAGCACCCAGGATAGCATTTAAAGAGAGTCACTATCTCACCCCACCATCTCTGCAGAAGTTATTACACTTACTTCTCAGTTACAATGTTACAGTCTGCATAGGTGTTCTTGATTAAAATAAAATGGACATGAAATCTTTAACAGGGATAAGTACACAGGACGAGAAACAGGGATGAAGTTGTGACTAGTGTTCCTTTAAAGTTAAAGTGTCGCTGAGCTCCAGTGGGGTGGGCTAGCATCTGCTCTAGCCATAGGCAAGTGGTGGGGCCAAGTTATCTGTTTATATAAATTGCCAAGCCTGTTGCTGGTGTAGCCTGTCCCGTGGATGACAAAGAAACAAACACAGAGTAGCTTCTTAAGAAGCAAGAGTTGATATTGGTTCACAGCCTGAAAGTACATGTGAGAGGCCCAGCAGCAGGAACACAAGGGATGTATTCATGGTATGGCTACAGAAATAAAGCAGAGAAACAGATGTGGGAGCTCAGCTTTCTTTCTTCTTTCTTATTCAGTCTAGGATCCTGGACCATAGAATGGTGCTGCCCATGGTTAGGATGGGTCTTCCCACCTCAATCAACCCAGTCTAGATGACATCTCTTAGTTATGGCTAGAGCTTTGTCTCCCAGGTAATTCCAGGTTCCGTTGATTGACAGTTGATATTAACCAGCATACTGACAAAATAGGGCAGAAAATTGCATTTTGTCACAGTTTTTAAAAACTACGCTTTCCTGACCTGGTAGTATAGACCTGTATAGACCTTTCATCCTGGTTTACCTGGAGCCTGAGGCAGGAGGATTCTAAGTCTGTGGTTAACCTGAACTACAGAGTGAGTTTCAAGACCAGAGTAGGCACCTTAATGAAAGCCTGTCTCAAAATAAAAAAGTGGAAAAAGGACCAGGACACAGTTCAGCGGTGGAGCATCTGTCTTCCCTGCACAAAGGCCCTAAATTCAATCCCAGAACTGGGGAGGGATAAGCGGTCATGCACAGTAGCCATTCTGAGAACTTGACTTCAGGAGCAGATGTGCAGAGAGTCTTGGTAGATGTCAGTAATGTTCCTTCTACAAAAGTGTGTCCAGGCCTCCTGGAGGTGGTAATGCTCCCCAATACCCTTCAAAATTAGATTTACTTGGTTACAAACTGCACACACTAAATGAGCAAAACTATTAAATGAGGAGGGCTGCTGAGCTAAATAGCTGAGCATTTAACGGTTCACCGTGGCATTACCATTTTTATGGTCTATTAAAGCAATTGGAAGAATACCAGCTGAACGACGAATCAGGTAATTTATAAATTACCACATGCCTGTGTAAAACGCAGAGCCCCCTTCCCTCATAATGAGACGTTAGAAAGAAGCCTGCCTGTATCCGACTGGTGCTTCTGCCAATGACCATGAACTCTTAACTTCCTGCTCCCCCACCCCCGACCCCTCCCAAGTCCATGCTTTAGAGAGAATTACAATATTCCAGGTCCTGCCCTTCAATGTGTCTTTCTTCCCTGATCTATTTTCAATCCCACTGAGGAAGGCGGAGAGTCATTATTAAGAATTAGAAGAGCCATTTTCTAAGTTGCTGCCCTTAACTTTGGCAATTTAAAATTGAAAAGAAAGGAGCTCTGGAGTAGCTGGCTGGCTCCAGCTCCTGCCAGCCCCTAATGAAGCTTGCAGCACAGACGTCACCTTCCACTGACTCTCTCCCCCTGAACTGGGAAAAAAATCAGGGGAAAAAGAAAATGTGCTATTCCCTTTTAGCCAGGAGCCACACGCTTCTGGGGGTTTCAAAGAGAAATAAAGAGGGGGCAAGATGAGCCCCTCTGCCTACCTAAATTAAAGTCATTTTGGAAATACCTAACTGTTCCTTGTACGCAGCCCAATGGCACTCCAGGTAGAGGTGCTTTTCACAAATGGCTGCTTTATCACAACAGGGGGTATGCAGAGGATGTCACACGCAGAGTCGCTGGATCCCAAGGTCCCCAAGAAGCCATATTTTGCATGGCAGCTTCTGAGAGTTAGCATGGGGGAGGGAACGGTAGCAGAGATACCCGGAGAGTTCCACACTGAGAATCAGAGAGCCCTGGGGATTTTGAGGGAGCACAGGCTGAAACTAAAGTGAGGGGGTACTAAGATCTCTAAACAAATAAAGTCTCCTCAAGAAAAACAAAGGTTTCTGCCGCTCTGAAAATCTGGAAAAACCATCTCTCTCCAGATTCTTCCTAATTTGAGTAGATGCTGGAATACAAAAGCAATAGATGTCAGGATGTGAGGATGGGGCTTCTGTGAGGTGATGAGTTGGCGGGTTGGACATCTGCTCTTTCATGCCCACTTGCCCTGACTCTGTGACAGTGATCTCTCTCTTGTGCCACTATAGAAGGGGACTGTTAAGACACAGTTATACTGTGCTACCTCAAACACTATTGCATCCTTAGTCTGCATGGCTGTTGTTGAGGGTAACGGGACATTCGGTTAGTGTGATATCTCAATCTCCTAATGCATACTCCAGGCAAATGCACGGGGATCATTAGAAAATAACAAATTATTCCAGTGTTCATAGCTGTTATACTAGACAATACTTTCTAAGCTTGTATAATGCATCCAACCATAGGCTAAGGGATGTGCCTATTCCAGCTCGCCTGCGTCTCCATTTAGTCGAAGAGCACTGCCTATGGAACCCGGTTTACTGTTTCTTGTTTCATTTAATTTCTTTCGTCTTAGAACCTTATGAGTTCTAAGACGAAAGAAATTAAATGAAACAAGGGGATCTCATCTTTAGTCCATCACTGTGAAAATAGTCAGAAAAATCAAATATTGGTGCTGGAGTTTAAGCAACTAGGCATTGTGAAGTTAAGCTTCTGTTGAACTCCAAGCATCATGCAACAGACAAACCCATTTCACTGGTACTGGCGTAAATAGGAGATTGCATCCCAAACCTTGATCTTATGTTCACAGCCCAGACCCACCTTTCTTTACAGATCAAATGTGAAATGTTACCCACAGGCTCATGCTTTGAGCACTTGTTTCCCTGCTGGCGATGGCTATAGGGCATTTAGGAGGTGGAGTCTGGCTATAGGAAGTGGTTCAGAGAGAACAGGACTTTAAAGGTTATACCTGCCCCTGATTTCTACTGCCTCTTTCTGCTTCCTGATCCACCATGATGTAAACAGCCCGAATGGCAATTCCCCTGATACATGCTGGTGCCACTATGACCCCAGCTGCCTTCCCCACCATGACCTTCTGAAATAGTGAGCCAAAGTTAATCTTCCTTTCCTAGATTGTTTCTTGAAATATCTTCTCAGTGACAAGAAAAGTGGTTGCACACAGGAGGAAATCGTTGAGCCTCTCAGTTTCCCTGTGTGCAAAGTAAGGATGATAGTATGCATGACTTGAAGTAAAAGAAACTATAAGAAATGGGTGTGATAACTTGTCTCAGGTCTCAGAAGATGGCTCAGCGAATAAAGTGCTTGCTGCACTTAGCACAAACATCAGAATCCCAGAACCCATGTGAAAGGCAGGTATGACAGAACACATCTGTAAGCCAGTGTACCCATGATGAGTTGGGAGGTGGAGATAAGAGATAAGGCAGCTCCCAGGCTAGTTACCCTGGCACACAGCAAAACAAGTAACCCTATCTCAAACAAGGTGGAAAATGAGGACTCACACACGAGGACATGAGGTTGTCATTTCACCTCTATAGTTGGGCCATGGTAAGCTCCTGTACATATACACCACATGCGCGTGCGCGCGCGTGCGCGCGCGCGCACAGACACACACACACACACACACACACACGAAAAATTTGGCTTAGCATAAACTCTGAAGTGCTACCACGATGCCATGAGACCAGCATAGGAAAATGTTGTCACGCTGGTCACGCTGGCAAACAAAGGGTGTCAGCACACAGCATGTAAGCCAAGTCTACGGATCAGTGCTAAGCCAAGTTCTTATGTTCTTTTCTGTAAATTTCTCTCTCTGTCTCTGTCTCTGTCTGTCTCTCTCTCCCCCTCTGTGTGTGTGTGTGTGTGTGTGTTTGTGTGTGTGTGTGCATGCACACATGGTGTATATGTACACAGATGCTCATGTATATGTGTGCATGCACGTGGGCACCAGAGGCCAACCTCAATTGTCATTCATCAGTTCATTAGTTGTCCTCCAACTTTGTTTGCTGAATGGTGGCCTGGACTCATCACTTCAGGTAGTGATGTAAGCTAGCCAGGAAGTGCCAGAGATGTACTTGTCCCTACCTCCCCAGGGCTGAGACTGTAAGTGCATACCACCATGCTTGAATTCTGATTGTGGGTTCTGGGCACTGAACTCAAGTGCCTATGCTTGCAAAGCAATGACTTCATGGACCGAGGTGGCCGTCTACCCAGCTGAGTTTGTCTTTTCTCTGTGTCTGAATTTAACAGTTTGATTGTAGTTTAATTTACATGCCACAAAACTCACCCATTCTAGGCCCAGACTGATGAGGTTTTACGTATGCAGTCTGCAACCATGACCAAAATCCACGGCTTGACATTCCATCTCTCAAAACCTTCTTCCATCATGTCTATGTGCAGTTAACCTGTTAATCCACCTCAGCCTCAAGCAATCACTGACCTGTCTTTATAGTTTTACCTTTTCTAGAAATTTTCAAATTGATTTTTTTCTTTCTTTTGAATTCCAGTCCATCCACCCTACACACTTGTATTGTTTGTTAAATCCTGAGGTTCTGTCACAGACTTACTTGGTTGGCCTCTAGGGCAGGGGCTTTCTACAATTCAGAACTACATGGGTGAGGGGTCTGCAGACAACAAAATATAAGCAACTTTGGGTAAAAGATCGAGGATGGCAAGGCTTTTCCCAGGAGGCACACATCATTCATAGTCAATAGATCCTCCACAGGTGAGTGGAGAGGTGCAAGGGAGGCTGGCTCCCTGCGGGGAGAATATGGGGGGTATTCCAACCCATTGCTTTCCCAGAGTAAATCCCTCTGAGTTTCCATTAGGCCTGTCAACAAGCAGTCTGGCATCTTCTTCCCCATGAGAAACCCCTGATGGACCCAGAAGATGACAAGCCTCCTTGGCTCTCATTAGCTCCTTGTCCCTGGGGAGTAAGCAACCCCACCACATTTCAGCCCACTGCTCCTTGGGCTGTCCTCAGGGAAGAGAGCCTTGGCTCAAGCTGTTCCTGAAGGATTTGTGAATTGTCCTCTGAGAACATTGTCTTCACAGGCCACTGTGAGCCTTAGATGAATAAAGTGACATCCCAGACTCCAGAGTGCAGTGTGAGGTGTCCTCAGGGACAGCCTTTGAGTCTTGAGGGTCTCCTGTGACTATGTGAATGTCAGGATGGAGCTTCCTGAGACTATGGTGATTTCCCAACTGTGATGTTTCACACCCAAACCAAGTGTGAAGGCTGAGGCTGTGCCAACTTCACTAAGTCAGGTACAGGTCCATGGAGAAAGGCATCTGGGAGGAGAGGGCTATGGTGACTTGTAGAATGCATGCATCTAAAAGGGACAGCTATGGTTCAGTCATTGCTACTTGTCCCTATGAAGGTTGCAAAAGCCATCTTAGCAGAGCTGCTGATGTCCTGGACTTACTCAAATCCTAATAATGCTCATGTGAAATCGTATGTCATAAATGACAATAGAATAATATGCAGGCTGGAGAGAGGGCTTAGCAGTTAGGAACACTTGCTGCTCATATGGAGAACAAGAGTTCAGTTCCCAGCCCCCACACTTGGTGCCTTACAACTGTCTGTAACTCTAGCTCCAGAGGATCCAATGCACTGTTCTGGCCTTCATGGATATGGAAATGTTCCTACTTACACACACACACACACACATACACATAATTACAAATAAGAAGAATAAAACATTTTAAAACAAACACATAGAAAGCACATGTGGTGAGTATCTAGCCTTTCGGGCATTTTGTGTCTTTCACATGTGAGCTAAGTGATTCCCTTGACTGTTTTGACCCTTTCAGAGAAACCAAGTCAATGTAAAAATGGAATTGTACAGACTATGGGATCATGCTGTCTTGTAGCTGAGCCTCAGCTCTGTGGTCATTCAGTTTTACCTCGACTAAATTATAACTCCTTTCCTAAAATTACTATTAACAGTGTCATGGAGGTATAACAGATTCACAAACATCTACATTAACTTCATGTACAAAAAAATAGACAGCTCTGAATATTTATACTGACCATGGAGATCTACCTCTAAAATCAAGGTAATAAATGCCCACAATCTCCTGAAGTTTTCCAGCATGCTCCCCTCTTTTCTGTTCTGCATATGGTAAGAATTCATCCCATGAGGGCTGAGAAAACAGCACTTGCACAAGCCTAAGTTCCATCCCTACAACACACATACAGATAGAAGGAGAGAACTGGCCCGACAAGGTTGTCCTCTGGCCTCTACACTTGCATCATGCCATGTGCAAACACACCCACACTAACCGCAGCAACAACAATAATATAATGAGTGGATACACCACAGGAGACCAATGTTCTAAAATTGCTTATGTGTACATGGCAATATTGAAATGTTACACCCCTGAACAACTGTCCATGACTGCCCCTTCCCCTGGAAACAATCATAGTCTATGCTTCATTGAGTCTGACTGTTTTCAATGTCTCGAGTATTTGAGATCTTGCAGTATCTTTCCCATATGCACTAGGCTTTTTTTTTTTTTTGAGGAGGGTGGGGGAGGGGCACCAATCAGCCCCCAAATCATGACATGGAAACTTATTATTAGTTACGAATGCTCGGCCTTAGCTTATGCTCATTTTT
Source organism: Peromyscus californicus insignis (assembly GCF_007827085.1). Taxonomy (NCBI): domain Eukaryota; kingdom Metazoa; phylum Chordata; class Mammalia; order Rodentia; family Cricetidae; genus Peromyscus; species Peromyscus californicus. The sequence continues at coordinate 99,099,318 of NW_026294551.1, read as the reverse complement.
GGCTAGCTTTTTTCCCCTTTAACTTAAATTAACTTTTCCCTCTTCATCTACATTTTGCCTTGGGGCTTTTTACCTTTCTTTCCTTCTGTATGTCCTACTTCCTTTAGCTGGCTGGCAGTTGCCTGGCTGGCTGGCCCTGGGTGTCTCTCTCTCTCTTTTTCCCTCTTTCTCTCCTCTTTCTTCTCTCTCCTCTCAAGCCTAGATTTCTCCTCCTACTTATTCTCTCTGCCCATTAGCCCCTCCTATCCCTCTTCTGCCTAGCTATTTATTGTCCATTCAGCTTTTTACTAGACCAATCAGGTGCCTTAGGCAGGCAAGGTGAAACAGTAATACATCTTTACATCATTAACAAAGACAGCAGAAACAAATGGAACACATCTTTGTCTAGTTAAAATAATATTCCACAACACCCATCTATAAATGCTTTATTTCACTTAACACAGTATCCTCTAGGTTCATTCACTTTGCTGCACTGGGCAGAGATTCCTTCTGAACAACTGAATAGCACTTCAAGGCAAATATGTGCAATATTTTCTTATGATTCAGTTATCACTGGACAATGAACTTGTTTCTGTGTCTTGGCTATGGTGTATAATGTTTCAATAAAAAAATATTTTAATGGGAAAAAGCAAGTGAAATAAACCAGTAAAATCTCAATGTGTCCATCTTTGAAGAAAATTATTGGAAGATGAGCACAGATGTGAATGCCCTCCTCAGAGGAGCAAGATGCATCTAGGACCACAAAAGAGTGAGCCAGGACCTTTCACAAAACCCAGGAGTCTCTACAGAGCATGGGTCCTGAGAATGACAGTACCTTCTCAGGTGAGCTCTTTGCTCCAGTCCATAGCCTCAGCATGCAGGAAAATGGGCACATAATGGTTTTTTTTTTTTTTTTGGTTTTTCAAGACAGGGTTTCTCTGTGTAGCTTTGCGCCTTTCCTGGAACTCACTTGGTAGCCCAGGCTGGCCTCGAACTCACAGAGATCCGCCTGGCTCTGCCTCCCGAGTGCTGGGATTAAAAGCGTGCGCCACCACCGCCCGGTGGGCACATAATGTTTAATAATTCATGTCTCACTGTGCATTCTCCTGTGTGCCTTGAATGGAGTCAAGATATACTCTTGGTGTGATAAGATACTCCTTTAATCCCAGCACTAGGGAAACTGAGTCAGGAAATGTCTTAGGATGTTTTTTTTTTCCTTCCTGCTGCTGTAACAAAATATCCTGACAAAGCAACTTAAGAGAAAAGGTTTGTCTTAGCCTACAGTTACAAAAGGGTGCAGGTCTACCACACTGGAGAAAGTATGGTGGCAGGAACATGAAGCAACTGGCCACATTGCGTTAGAAGTCTAGGAGAGACAAAATAGAAAACAGTTCTGTGCTGTACAACCACAAGTCCCACCCTCCATGGACATGCTCCCTCCAGCAAGGTTCCACCTCTTAAAAGTCCCATGTTGTTCACAAACAGCAGCACCGGCTGGGAACCAAGTGTTTACAAGCCTATTGGGAAGATTTCATGATCAAATGACTACTGAGAATTATGAGTTCTGGGAGAGCTTGGGCTACACAGCAAGATCCTGCTCAATATCAGAAGAACAAAAAAAAGAAAAATAAAAAGAAAGAAAGAAAAAGAAAGGAAGAAAGAAAGAAAGAAAGAAAGGGAGAAAGGAAGGGAGAAAGGAAGGAAGAAAGAAAGAAAGAAAGGGAGAAAGGAAGGGAGAAAGGAAGGAAGAAAGAAAGAGGACACTTTGTGGATTTGTCAAAGCAGGAGGGAAATGAAGACAAAGACTAAAAGTGTACAGGAAAGCTAGGAGGAAAGAAACTCAAAATTTGCGTCGTGCAACTGGAAGAAAGAAAATGAGGCTGAGGTGGAGGACACCCACCCCCACAAGCAAGGAGTTACCAGCCTGTTTTTGCCATGCTAAAACAAATTTAAAAAGCAATACTCATTACTCAAAGGTAAGATAATATGAAAATACTAAAACTGTAAATGATAAGCAACACATGCAAGGGACAAGTTAAGGAAATGCAAGGATGTGAAATGACAGTGCTGATTGATAACTGGTGTACAGGGAAACTTTTCTAACTCAATGACATTAGTAAAAATTAAAAACATATTCAAGCAGTCTGAGTGAGGATAATAATTATGAGAGATAAACATCAATGACTTAGCATAAAACAAAAAAGAGTGTCCTTGTAGGAAAGTATTCTGCAAATAGAACAAGAAGTTAAGTGTCCTCCAAGACAATACACAAGAAAATGGTTTTGAAATGTAGAAAAAAAAAACAGAAAACTGAATTATACAAATAAGGAGCATATTTTTCAAAAGAAATGTAATAAAAAGTATACAAAAGGCAGATTTATATTATTAAACAAATAGTTTTAAAATAACTTTTTAATCTTTTGTCTTTATACAGACACATTTTATTAGTTCTATTTTTCTGTAGATTACTATCGTTTTATGTTTTTATCTAATTTTTATTCTCTCATATATTACATCCCGACTACAGTTTCCCCTACCTCCCTGTGGTGGTATTGTGTTCCCCAAAATATTGTGTACCTTAATAAACTTATCTGGGGTCAGAGAACAGAAAAGCCACAAGATACTTAGGCTAGAAAATGTTAGCACACGCCTTTAATCCTAGCATTCCAGAGACAGAAATCCCTCTGGATCTCTGTGAGTTCAAAGCTGCATTGGAAACAGCCAGTCATGGTGACTCACGCCTTTAATCCCAGAAAGCAGCCTTTAATCCCAGGGAGTGGTGGTAGAAAGCAGAAAGGTTTGTAAGGTGCGAGGACCAGAAACTAGCAGCAGTTAGCTGGTTAGGCATTTGGCTGGTTAAGCATTTGGCTGGTTAAGCTTTCAGGCTCTGGAGCAACACAGTTCAGCTGAGATTCATTCTGGATGAGGACTCAGAGGCTTCCAGTGTGAGGAAACAGGACCAGCTGAGGAATTGGCAAGGTGAGATAGCTGTGGCTTGTTCTGTCTCTCTGATCTACCAGCATTTACCCCAATAACTGGCCTCGGGTTTGATCTTATTAATAAGAACTGTTAAGATTCATGCTACACTGACCCTCTCGCCCAGTTCCACTCCCCCCATCTCCCCTCAGAAAAGAGCAGGCCTCCCAGGGACATCAACCAAATACGGCATAACAAGCTACGATAAGACCAGAAACATACCATCATGTCAAGGCTGGATAAGGGTACCTAGGAGGAGGGAAGAGTCCCAATAGCAGGCAAAAGAGTCAGAGATATCCCACTCCCACTGTTAGAAGTCCCACAGCAACACCATGCTACTTAACCAAAATGTATGCAGAGGTCCCAAGTCAGACCCATGAAGGCTCCATGATCTCTGCGAGCCCCCATAAGTCCTAGTCAGTTGATTCTGTGGGCCCTGGTCTTGTGGTATCCCTGACCCCTTTAGATCCTCCAGTCCTTCCTCCTCATCCTCCACAAGACTCCCCAAGCTCCACCAATGTTAGGCTGTAGGACTCTGTATCTGCTCCCATCAGTTGCTGAGTGGAGTCTCTTTGGTCTCTCTGAGGACGATTTTGCTAGGCTCAGATCCCAGAACACTCTGCAGGCAGGACAAACTGTAGACCTGAGATTTTGTGGCTGGGTTTGTGCTCCAATCCCTCTGCCTGTGGCCTTGTCTGATTACAGAAGATGGCTGGTTCAGGCCCCACATTTCCCATTGCTAGGAGTCTTTGCAGGGTTATTCTCCTAGATTCCATGGAGTTTCTATTGCACTAGGTTTTTACCTCACCCTCCAAATACACCCCAAATCCAGTGGTTTCTCCCAGTATTTTATCTTTTCCTCTCCCTGGTTCGATCCCTCTTATTCCCAACACCACTGCCCCTAACCCACCAGCAAAATTTATTTTATTTACTCTAGGGAAAGCCTTGCATCTACCCTTATGCTGTTCTTGTTACTTAGCCTCTGTGGATTGTAACATGGTTATCTTTTACTTTACAGCCAATACTCACTTATAAGTGAATATATAACATGGTTGTCTTGCTGGGACTGCATTACCTCACTCAGAATCCTTTTAATCCCATCTTTGCCATCAAATTTCATGATGTCATTTTTCTTAACAGTTGAAGTTGAGTAATACCCCATTGTGTAAATGTACCACATTTTCTTATTCATTCTTCAGCTGAGGGATATCTAGGTTGTTTCCTGTTTCTGGCTGTTATGAATAAAGCTGCTATGAACATAATTGAACAAGTGTCCTTGTGGTGGAGCATCCTTTGTGTATATGATATACCCAAGAGTGGTATAGCTGGGTCTTTTTTTCACTTTTATCGATTCTTTGTAGATTTCACATCATGCATTCTAGCTGACTCTTGATGTAGACTTATTCCCAATTTTCTGAGAAACTGCCATATTGATTTCCAAAGTGTCTGTACAAGTTTGCATTCCCACTAGCAGTGGAGGAGTATTCCCCTTGCTCCACATCCTCTCCAGCATGAGCTGTCACTTGTGTTTTTGATCTTGGCCATTCTAACAGGTATAAGATGGAATCTCAAAGTCATTTTGATTTGCATTTCCCTGATGGCTAAGGATGTTGAACAATTCTTTAAGTGTTTCTCAGCTGGTTGAGATTAATCTGTTGAAAATTCTGTTTAGATCTGTACCCCATTTTTAATTGGATTATTTGGTTTTTTGATGTCTAGTTTCTTGAGTTCTTTATATATTTTGGAAATTAGCCCTTTGTGAGATATGGAGTTGGTGAAGATTTTTTTTTCTCATTCTGTAGGCTGCCATTTTGTCCTATTGACAGCATCCTTTGCCTTATAGAAGCCTTTCAATTTCTCGAGTTTCCATTTGTTAATTGTCAATCTTAGCACCTGCATTATTGGTGTTCTGTTCAGGAAGTTGTCTCCTGTGCTAATGTGTTCAAGCCTGTTCCCACTTCGTCTTCTATTAGGTTCAAGGTATCTGGTTTTATCTTGATGTCTTTTATCCACTTGGGCTTGAGTTTTGTGCAGGATGATAGTTAGGGATCTATTTGTATTCTTCTACGTACAGACATCCAGTTAGACCAGCACCATTTGTTGAAGATGCTTTCTTTATTCCATTGTATATTTCTGCTTCTTTATCAAAAATCAGGTATCCATAGGTATGTGGATTTACATCTGTGTTTTTCATTTTTTCTCCTTGATCAAGGTGTCTGTTTTTATGCCAATACCATGCTGTTTTTATTATTATAGCTATGTAGTTCAGCTTGAAATCAGGGATGGTGATACCTTCAGACTTTTTTTTAATTGTATAGGATTGTTAAGCTATCCTTGGTTTTTTGTTTTTCCATATGAAATTGAGTATTAATTTTTCAAGGTCTGTTAATAATTATGTTGGGATTTTGATAGGGATTGCACTGAATCTGTCGATTGCTTTTGGTAAGATGGCCAGTTTTACCATGTTAATTCTACTGACTCATGAGCGTAGGAGATCTTTCCATCTTCTGATTTCTTCTTCAACTTCTTTCTCCAAAGACTTGAAGTTCTTGTCATACAGGTCTTTCATTTGCTTGGTTAGAGAGTTACTCCAAGATATCATTTGTGGTTCTTTTTTTTTTTTTTTTTTGGTTTTTCAAAACAGGGCTTCTCTGTATAGCTTTGCCCCTTTCCTGGAACTCACTCTGTAGGCCAGGCTGGCCTCAAACTCACAAAGATCCACCTGCTTCTGCCTCCCAGGTGCTGGGATTAAAGGCATGTGCCACCACTGCCCGGCTCATTTGTGGTTCTTGTGAAGGGTGTTATTTGCCTGATTTCTTTCTCAGCCCATTTGTCATTTGAATACAGAGGGTTACTGATTTTTTGAATTAATCTTGCATCCAGCTACTTCACTAAAGGTGTTCATCAGCTGTAGAAGTTCCCTGGTAGAGTTTTGGGGGTTGCTTATGTATACTCTCATATCATCTGCAAATAGAGATATGTCGACTTCATCCTTTCCAACTTGTATCCCTTTGATCTCCTTTAATTGTCTTATTGCTCCAACTAGATCTATATTGAATAAGTATGGAGAGAGTAGACAGCCTTGTCTTTCTTGTTCCTGTTATTGGAATTGCTTAGAGTATTTTTCCATTTAATTTGATACTGGTGTCTTGGTTAGGGTTTCTATTGCTAAGAAGAGACATCATGACCATGACAGTTCTTATAAACAAAAAACATTTAATTGAGGTGGCTTACATTTTCAGAAGTTCAGTCTATTATCATGGTGGGACATGCAGCATGAAGGTAGACATGGTGCCTGACTATATCTTGATATGCAGGCAATAGGAAGTGGTCTGCCTCACTGGGAGTAGCTTGAGCATGGCAGAACTCAAAGCCCACTCCCACAGTGACACTCTTCCTCCAACAAGGCCATACTTACTCCAACAAAGCCATATCTCATAATAATGCCACTCCCTTTGGGGGGCATTTTCTTTCAAACTGCCACAGTTGGCTATAGGCTTGTGGTAAACTGCCTTTATTATGTTTAGGTGTGTCCCTTGTATCCCTGATCTCTCTAATACTTTTATTGTGACGGGATGTTGATTTTGTCAAAGGCTTTTTCAGCACTTAATGAAATAATCATTATTTTTTCTTTTAGTTTATTTATATGATGGATTACATTGATGGATTTTTGTATGCTGAATCATCCCTACATCTCTGGGATGAAGCCTACTTGATCATGGTGGATGATCTTTTTTATGTGTTCTTGCATTTCATTTGCAAGTGTTTTATTGAGTATTTTGCATCAATGTTTGTGAGGGATATCGGTCTTTAACTCTCTTTCATGGTTGAGTCTTTGTGTGGTTTGGGTATCAGGGTGACCGTTGACTCATTAAACCAATTTGGCAATGTTCCTTCTGTTTCTAGTTTGTGGAATAATTTTAACTGTATTTGTATTGGCTCTTTTTTGAAAGTCCAGTAGAATTCTTCATTAATACCTTCTGGACCTGGACATTTTTTGGTTGGGAGATGTTTAATGACCACTTCTGTTTCCTTAAGGGTTGGTTAGAAGTCTACTTAAACTGTTTTTCTGATCTTTATTTAACTTTGTTAAGTGGTATCTATCAAGAAAATTGTCCATTTCTTTTAGATTTTCTAGTTTTGTGGCTTTTGTAGTATGACCTAATGATTCTTTGGATTTCCTTGGTATCTGTTGTTATGTCCCACTTTTTGTTTCTGATTTTGTTAATTTTCACATTCTCTCTGTCTTTTAGTTTGGACAAGAGTTTGTCTCTTGTTGATTTTCTCAAAGAACCAAACTCTTTGTTTCACTGATTTTTTTTATTGCTTTTTTGTTTCTATTGTATTGATTTCAGTCCTCAGTTTATTTCCTGCCATTTTCTCCTTTTGGACGTATTTGCTTCTTTTTATTGTAGATCTTTCATGTGTGCTGTTAATTTGCTAGTATGGGATCTTTCCAGTTTCTTTATGTAAGTGCTCAGTGCTATGAACTTTTCTCTTAGCTCTGCTTTGCTTTTATTATGTTCCATAAGTTTGGGTATGCTATGTATTCATTTTCATTGAATTCTAGGAGGTCTTTAATTTATTTCTGCCTTGACCCAGTAGTTTGTTCAGTGGGGAATTGTTTATTTTCCATGAATTTTTAGACTTTTGGTTGTTTCTGTTGTTGAAATCCAGCTTTAGATAAGGGCAATGTAATAGGATGCAGGGGGGTTATCTATTGAGATTTGCTTTGTGACTGAGTATGTGGTCATATTTGATAAAGTCCCATGAGGTGCTGAGAAGAAGGTGTATTCTTTTGTATTTGGGTAAAATGTTGTATAGATATCTGTTAGATCCAACTGATGCATAATGTCTGTTAGCCCCATTATTTCTCTGTTTAGTTTTTGTCTGTATGACCTGTCCATTGGTGAGAGTTGGGTGTTGAAATCTCCCACTATTAATGTGTGAGGTTTGATGTGTGATGTAAGTTTTAGTAATGTTTCTTTTACAAATGTGAGTCCCCTTGCATTTGGGGCATAGATGTTAATTTAAATGTCATCTTGGTAGTTTTTTTTTGATGAATATGAAATGTCCTTCTCCATCTCTTTTGATTGATTTTAGTTGGCTATTTATTTTGTTAGCTATTAGAATAGCTACACCAGCTTGCTTCTTGGGTTTATTCACTTAGAAAATCCTTTTCCAAACCTTTCCTCTGAGGTGATGTCTATCTTGATGTTGAAGTGTGTTTTTTGTATGAAACAGAAGGATGGATCCTGTTTTCATATCCATTCTTTTAGCCTGTGTCTTTTTATTGAGGAATTGAGTGCATTTATATTGAAAAATACTAATGACCAATGATTGTTAATTCCTGTTATTTTGTTGTTGTTGTTGTTGTTGTTGTTGTTGTTGGTGTGTGTGTGTGTGTGTGTGTGTGTGTGTGTGTGTGTGTGTGTCCCTTCTTCAGGTTTTGCTAGTGTGAAATTATTTATTGCCTATGTTTTTTGTGGGTGTAGTTAACCTTGTTGGGTTGGAGTTTTCCTTCTAGTATCTTCTGTAGGACTGGATCTATAGATATATAGTGTTTAAATTTGACTTTATCATAGAATATCTTGTTTTTACCATGTATGGTGATTGAAAATTTTCCTGGGTTTGATAGTCTGACTGGTATCTGTCATTTGTTGGCATCTGCAGGACATCTGTGCAGGCTCTTCTGAGTTTTAAAGTCTCCATTGAGAAGTCAGCTGTAATTCTAACAGGTCTGCTTTATATGTTACTTGGCCTTTTCCCCTTGCAGCTTTTAATATTCTTTCTTTGTTACGTATGTTTAGTGTTTTGATTATAATGTGGAGATGGGACTTTAATTTCTTGTATTTGGTTTTCTGTATGCATCTTGCACCTTGACAGGCATCTCCTGATTCTTTAAGTTAGGAAAATTTCCTTCTATGATTTTGTTAAATGCATTTTCTGAGTTTTTGAGCTGGATTCTTCTCCTTCTTCTAGTCTTATTATTCTTGGCTTTGGTCTTTTCATAGTGTCCCAGATTTGCTGGATGTTTTGTGTCAGGAATTTTTTAGTTTAACATTTTCTTTGACCAATGACTCTATCATATCTTCAACACCTGAGATTCTCTTTTCCGTCTTTTATATGCTGTTGGTGATGCATGCATCTGTAGTTCCTGTTCGCTTACCTAGATTTTTCCATTTCCAGAATTCCCTCAGTTCATGTTTTCTTTACTGCTTCTGTTTCTATTTTCAGGTCTTGAACAGTACTTCACTTCTTTGTTTGTTCTTTCTTGGTATTCTTTAAGGGATTTATTGATTTCCTCCAATTTTTTGTTTATCTTTTTCTCAATTTCCTTAAGGTATTTTTTTGTTTCCTTTTTAAGGACCTCTATCATCTTCATAAAGTTGGTTTCATAAGGTCATTTTCTTGTGCTTCATTTGTGTTGGAATATTAAGGTGGCTGGATAGCTGGGCTCTGGCACCACATTGCCCTGGCCATTGTTGATTATGTTCTTACAATGGTGTTTAGGCATCTGGGTTTGGGATGATTATAAGTCTAGGTGTTTATTTCTGAGTTTGGATGGGTGTTTTGTTCTTTAGTTTCTGTTTCCTCTTTGGTTTTCTGGTCTTTGTTGCCTGGATTTCTGGCAACTGCTGTGACCTATGATCCAGTAGTGATTCTCTGTCTTAGTTGGGGAGGCTGGATTTCTGGAGGCTAGCTTGGCTTTTGGTGTAGTATGGGGTCTCTGCATGAGTTGAGTGGTGGAATAAGGTGAAGAGGATGTAGGTGGAGATTGGGGGCACTGAATGATTGGAGGAGGTCTACTGGTAGGCCACATGTCTGTGATTCTTGTGGCTGGTGTAGTCTCTGGTCCAGTAGGGAGTCTCTACCTGAGTTTGCCCACCTGTTTTTCTGGTTTTCTTGGTCTGCATCTGTTCTTCTGCCTGGCATGGCTTGTACCTGGGCAGTAAATGTCTTACCAAGTTGGTGCTGGGGCACAGCAGTGGGAGAGTACATACAGGACAGGGGACAGTGGAATGGGAGATTGGGGAGAAAGGCAGGTCACTCACCTGTTCTTCTGACTGGTGTGGCCTGCACCTGAGCACCAGAAGTCCCAACTTTTTAAATTTTTAAGAATACAAAATACAAAATTATGACTTAAAATGAATGGAATTGTATTAGTTCTTGCATTTCTCTAAGTGCTTAAAAAATACAATGTATGTAAATGTTATTCAGGTGTGTTCCCAACTAAAGGGATTGGTGTGTTCCAACAGCATCATGCAGAGAATTCATGGAGGAGGCTGGAGATAAGAAGCAGAAGCAGAAATTTTCTGGAAACTCTTGGAACTGCTCGTCTGGTGCACACAGTGGATGACAAGAAACCCTGTCTCTAACAAGGTAGAAGGGCAGGACCAACTACCCAGAGCTGTGGCCTCTGGGCACACACACTAACATGCATACAAGTACAAGGTATAAACACATCATACATACATGTTCAGGCTCATACATGTGCACTTGTATGTGCACCCCACATATACACAGGCACCCCTCCATGTATACAAAATTAAAAAAAAAATAAAGGCCAAAGCGATGGCTCAGTGAGTAAAGGCATGACCACCAAGTATGAAGGTCTGAGTTCAATCCCTAGTACCCATGAGGTAGAAGGGAAAAACTGACTGCCTTGTCCTCTGACCTCCACATGTGAATCATGGCATGCACATGTCCTCACACATATATACATAAACACATGCATAAATAAATAAATGTAAATTTAAATTAAAAAAATAGAAAAAAACTCAGGACACGAGGATCTATAAAGAAAATTATCTCTTACTACTGAAACCATGTTTTATAAGTATCACTATAGAGCAAAGGCAGTAAATCAGCTCCTATGCTGCAGAGCTGGCCATTTGCATACATTCCACAGTCCTAATAAGAGAAAGGAGAGAATCTGAGAGAGAAGAAACTGCACTCCAGTACCAGGAGCGTGATCAGCACAGTCTGTAGCTCTGCAGAGCACTGATGTTTGGCAGTTATGGAAGTTATGGCCACAGAACAATGTAAACTGTGACACACGGTGCTGTAAAAACAAAAACAAAAACAAGCAAACAAACCAACCGACGAAGCTGAACAACCTGGAAAGTGAATTAATGACATTCATGCTGAAAGCATCATCTTATAATACAGTCAGACCACGTATGGCAGAAAGGAAGGGAATTTAAGGTATCATGATGGTTAGAATTTTTCAGTGTTTTCGTAGCGTGTTTTCTTGTGTTAGAGAAAATTCTCACATCACTGTCTTTTTTGGTGATGAGACTGGGGCCTCCGCTAAACACATCAAATTCACTTCAGTTCTTCTGATTTCAACACCAGGTATTATGTCATTTGAGTCACTTAGTTTTTTATTTTAATACCATGCTTATATATTTGGTTCTTAAATCTGTATTTGTTAGAAACTATAGCTACTATATGAGTTTTTCAAAAGGTCTTTAGTGATATTTATCCCTCCCCCTATCCATCTCCCAGGACATTTAACCCTTGTAGCTCCTGGTAAGTTGAAGATACCCCAGTGGAAGGTCATATATCCAAGAGTATATGATAGTACAGATTGGACTTCATTGCTGTGGGATGGTCCTTCTGTATGTTGTGAATATGTGTTACTCTCATTGGTTTGGCTTATGGCAAGTCAGGATAAGGTAGGTGGAACAATCAAACTGAGGACTGGGATGAAGAGGTGTGGATTCGGGAGAGATGCTGGCAAGCCGCCCAAGAAGCAAGATGCCAGAGGACTGATAAAGCCATGGCCATATGGCAATACATAGATTAATAGAAATGAGTTAATTTAAATGTAAGAGCTAGTTGACAATAAGCCTGAGCTATTGGCCAAGCATTTTGTAATTACTATAAGCTTTTGTGTGTTTATTTGGGACCAGGTGGTCAGGACAGAAAACTCCACCTCCTTTAACACTTCATAGATTTTTGTTGTTGTTGTTTAAAACACAAAGATGGGTGAGTAGGAAAGGGGTGTGTATCTAAGAACAATTGGGAGGTGTAGGTGACTATCATCAAATACATTATATGAAATTCTCAAAGTATTACTAAAAGGTGAAAAGAAATAAATTTCTTGAAAACAAAAAAAACAATAACTAGCTTGATATTCATCTAATATTGATGAATGTATGAGGTAAGTTATCTATTACTGTTTAGCTCTTTAGTATCTTTATGTACTTCCTCTATAAAATAGGAGAACATCTAGGTGCCATGGCATGTACTTATTATTCTGAAACTGAGGCAGGAATATTGTTGAAGTCAAGAAACGCAAGGCCAGCCAGGGCAACATACTTAGCTACTGACTCAAAACAAACAAACAAACAAACAAAGAAAAGGTTGAGGTCAAGAAGAATGAAATTATGTCATTTGAGAGAAACAGAAGACCATTCATGTTAAATGAAATAAGCTGAACCCAGAAAAACAAATACAGCATTTCCCATCTCTCATATGTGGAATCTAGACTACACCATAATAAGACTAAAATAGAAGGGAAACTTTCTGGGAAGAGGACATAGAACCTCAGTATCACAAAATAAGTGAATGAGTGAGTAAGTAATCCTAAGAGAGGGAGCAGAGGCCATCCTCCCTTACTCAAAGTCCTTTCCTCTGATGTATTTTGATGATTGAGCTTGTCCCGTCTGCCTTTGTACAGTCTTTTTACATTTCATTAAACTGCAACCGATGGGTAGGTGCCTCAGTGGTTAAGAGTGTGCACTGCACTTACAGAGCCTGAGTTTGGTTCCCAGCACCCATGTTGGGCAGCTCACAACTGCCTGTAACTTCCATTCCATGGGTTCCAACACCTTCTTCTGGCCTGCAAGGGTACTGCACACATATGTACACACTCAGAGACATGCATTCCTACACATACCTGAAAATTTAAAATAAATATTATAAAAAGAAGTTGTAACAGTCAAATGGTCAGGAGCAAATGCATTGCCATCAAAAGTGAGCTTCCTAGTGATTGGCTCAGGAAGTGATATGGCGTACTCAATATATGCTTTGAGATGGATGAAGAAGTCTAACTTCCTCCTGGTACAGTAGTCTTCTTTTCAACACTTGATCACGGCTGCACATCTGACTTGAATTTTTAAGTAACTCAAAGACTGAAAACTCCAATGACCTTTTCCCAGCAGGAATCAGGAGGAGGCTAATTGAGACTGTAGGTGCTCAGCCCTTGCGAATCTGATCTTTGAGTTTGTATGTACATGACTTTTTCATGTTGGAATGTGGCTTAATTAAGGAAAATGTCTTACGTGAGGATTCAAATCCCCATGTAGATTAAATGAGTCTATTTAGGATCCACTAAGACTTTGAAAGTTGGCTCACACTATAGCACATTACATTACATCCCCATACCACAGGGAATAAAAGAAAAGTTCAGAGAGAGAATCACTGAGTGTTAGAGGCGTGTGGGACCTCAGAGACCATTGCGAACAACCTCACTTTTCTCCCATGAAATCGACTCACTCTCAGAGAAAATTGGCCCTGCAGAAGGAAGTGTCTGGTGATTTCTGAAGGAAATGCCACCCAATGATACTGTGGTCTGATTGAGGAATGGGTATCCAAGTTGCACAACACCTCAGTTTAGGGTCTAACTTCTCCCAGCAACATATTGAACAAATCTAGGAAAGCCAATTTTTTATTATTAGTTCCTACCCATGAAAATTAAAGAATGGCTGTTGATGTTGTAAGAGGTTTGGGGTGGGGAATAGCTCCTTCAGTAAAGCTCTTGCTTTGCAGGCATGAGAGCACGAGTTCAAACCCTGCTATCCAAGTTTAATATTTTAAAAAGCCAGGTGTAGTGGCATGTGTTTAGAATCCCAGTGCTGGGGTGGTGAGGTAGAGACAGGAGAATCACTGGCATTCCTTGGCTGGCCAGCCTGGCCTAACAGGTGGGTTCAAGGCTGATGACATACCTTCTCCCCAAAAGTCAGATGGATGTGACCTGAGGAGTGAAGTCAAGGTACTCTCTGGCCTCTATATGAATGAACATACTAGTTATGTTTACCTGACCTTGTGAGAAATCAGGATGAGAATAAAATCAGCCATGTTCCCCAAACAGTTCAGTTTCAATCTGACCATCGAATCCCTCTACTTTCGTCTTTAAACATTAGGTGGACCCTGCAGTACCCTGATGTTAACCAATCCCATAGTTTTCCATTGTCCATCCCCCTATATTCACTTCATAAAGGAAGCGACTTTAATGACTGATCCCACTTGCTCTTTCGTTTCTTCTTTTCTTAGCTCTTTTCTGTCTATAAAACCATCTTCCTTTGCTTGGCTCATCCAAATGGTTATTATTCTATTTTATGCAGCTGATTCCTGAATCAAAGTTAAGCCAATTAAGATCTTGAAACGAAATTGTTGCAATTTTGTCTTTGACAGTGGGTGCTCATCAAAGTTTATTATTGCAGCCATGGAATGCTGATTTAACAGTCACAATGCAATTAATTTACAAGTTGGACTGAAGAAAGTTGAGGGATTTTAGTGAAATCTGAAGCACATCCCTGATCTAATCCTGTTCTTACTGCTTTTTTTTTTTAAAGCAAAGACCCCTCACAATATTGACACTAATTCTGACTTCTAGAAAAATACTAAAGAATGTTATGCATGTGGGTGTGCCTATAGAGGCTAGAGGACAATCTTAGGTGTCCTTCTTTCTGCACTTTCCACATATTTTTGAGAACCCATAAGATCTCTGTCTGGCCTGGAACTCACTAAGTTGACCTTGCTAGCTGCCCCATGAATCCCAGGTACCCAGCTTTCTCCACCTTCCAGCAGGAATTATGAACTCAGATCGCCATGCTCATTCAGCCTTTTATGTGGATTCTGAAGATGAGACCCAGGTCCTCTTGCTTATTGTAGACTTACTTTCCCTGTTGAACTGTTTTCCAGACTAGAAAAATCAGAATAGTAAAAGTACTTCACTGTAAGCAAAGAAACAAGAATCAGAAACCCCAAAGAGCCATACGATTTATCTTAGGCAAGATAATGCAATGGGATCTCAGCACACAAGGCTTGCTTCTTACAGAGAGGGAAGGGCAGCTGGTGAAATGAAATGTTTCTCTAGAGACTCTAGGGCCAATGAGACCTGTGTTCATTTCTAGTGAAATTGAGCTTGTTTCCTCAGGAAGATCAACAACAGTCAGTGTAGTATGTCTGTCCATTCTCTTGAGAAAGACTTGAGTGGCAGTGACTGAAAATTGCCACATGAAGTATCCACAGAGGCCAAGGCTAAGGGTCTAGAGCTGGACAAAACTGGGTCTTATCTGGACAATTTTAAAAATTAAATGTGATTTCCCTTCTGATTATATACCTAACTCTGTGGCTCAATTTTTCATCATCATCTCCTGAAATAATTCTGGTGTTGTTATTTCTTTCATGAAATATTGGTAGAATAAACAGTAATGGGGAAATAACACATACACATCACAGAGATCACTGAAAATCTTAGAAGGCCTTAATGCTAGTAGCTTTTGCCCTAAATTTTCTGAGTCTCTTTGAGTAGGCAAATGAAGAAAACGCCCTAGCATTATGGAGGTAACAAGTTTAAGTGCTAAGCCAGCTGTGATTAGTAGTCTAAATGAAGACATTAACCTGAAATCTTTGTTGTTGAGAACAGGACTGAGTTGCATTAAGAAAAAAAAAATCAATCTGTGGGATAACATAGAAATAAGGCATAGGAGATAATTATGGAGGGCCAAGTATGTAGATCAGGGGTAGAGAGAATTGCCCAGCATATGATAGCTGTTGGGTTTAATCTTCAGCACAACACAAAAGAAAGCAAGTGGCAGTGGCATGCAAATCATTCTAATTAGACATATTTTTTTAAATTTATTTTTTGCTAATTTGCTTTGAATGCACGAACCTGTCTCTGACTCTCTGCCAGGTAACTGAACTCTGAGACCTCAGGCATTCTGCATAGCTCCTGCTTATCTCTGTTCTCTTCAGATGAAAGGTAAATAATTAAATCTACTGTGTACAGTGAGATAATGATGTGAAAATCTCCTGGCAGCGACCCTCATAATAATGGTGATTGGTAAGTGAGACTGTAACCACATGTAATGGTGAGCACAAACACAAACACAAACATGGCTGAGAAACAAACGGAGAGAAATCTGTGGTGACAGCAGTAGTCAAACGGGTTCCTTCTGGTCAAGAGGACGAAACCTCTGCTTGGGTGGAGGCCTGTAGATGTAACCAACTGTCTTATTAAATAAGAAACACAGAGCCGATTCAGAGCCGATTCAGAGAAGAAAGCCAAGAGGTCAGAGCTAAGAGCCTTACCCTTCCTGCTTCAGCGATCCTCTTCAGCCAAGAGAGCTCTCCGAAAGGGAGCTACTTCCTGTGTGTTTGTCTTTATAGCCTTTCTGTTCTGCCTTCTCATTGGCTGTAAACCCAAACACATGACTGCCCTCATCACTGCCTGTCTGTAGAGACTTCCAGGTCTTCTATAGTTGGTATTGAGATTAAAGGCGTGTGTCTCCAATGCTGGCTGTATCCTTGAACACACAAAGATCTACCTAGCTCTGTCTACCAAGTGCTGGGATTAAAGGCGTGTGCCACCACTGCCACGCTCTTGCTATGGCTCTAATAGCTCTGACCCCCGGGGAACTTCATTTATTAACATACAATTAAAATCACATTTCAGTACAAGTAATATACCACCATAGAGGCCTAACATGCCGTTGGGCTGGTCAATCTCCTGGGCAAGGGTCCATCCTTAGGAAGGCAGGTTCACCTCTAGTGATGCTAAAGAAGATAGGCGGAGCTGGTGCCACTTTCACAAGATGCCAGGATCCCTGTCGCCATCATAGTCTCTCACAAAGCATAGCCAGGCTGCTGAGTAGATCAGCCTGAATTACTCAGAAACATCTTAACTTTTTCTTTCCTTTTTTTCTGCCTCTGTTCCAAGCATGCTTCCCCTAACACACTGGGCTTTCCTCTTTCTTTAAGCCTTCTCTCCCTCCATGCCGCAGACCACCATGACTTAACTCAAAGGGCTTACAACCATTTTCTCTCTCTCTTCTTTTCTCTATTCTCCTCTTCCAGGCAGCTGCTGAGATTTACATTTTGTCCACCCCAAGGTTTTTCTTTTAAACTCTAATAAAATTGTCCTGGAGCTAAAGTTTGAGTCTTTTTCTTAAATTATTGCATTAGTGACACTAAGGACCCCAAAAGAGGACCTCAGTTTTCCTGGGATCATCTGGTAACCTTTCAGGGATTCCCTAGGTTTCTAATAACAGTGAAGAGAGCAAAAGGGTCTTTCTGAAGCAAGGTGCTCCTCAAGTAAAGGATTCATTTGTGGGACCTATGTATATTCATGTAGAAAAGCATGTAAGAGCCAGCACACTCCTCAACATACTCAGTTAAAAAGTCCGTTTCCCCAGTGAGTGCACATAAAGTCGTTGTTTAAGAAGGAAAGATGATAGATATATTTTTGAGAATGCATAGCTTAAGTTCAAAACATTTGAAGGGCAGACAGGAACATAGAGGAATGTTCACTTTGTATTATAAAAATGATAGACAAGAACACCTCTGAGCATGCTCAGCTCATTTATAAAGATGGCTGACAGGAATGTGTCTGGGCATGCTCAGTTCATGTTACAGAGATGGTTGATGGGAATGTGTATGGGTATGCCTATATTCTTTCAAAAAGCTTTAGCTCAAAAAGAAGACACTGTGAAGGTGCCTATGCAGAAGTTGTACCCTAAAGATGCTTGCTAACAAAAATGACAGTGTGTATCTTTTTACTGGGATCATACAGAGCTTCCTCTTCCACTGTCAATGTTTGCACAAGCCTTGTCTGTTTCCTCCTTAAGTTCACTCTAGCAGGAACTCTCTGATAGATGCTGAATTAATTAATTAATTAGGAGAATATGGATGTCCTCCCCAGAATTAACTGACCAGACTGAATACATTCTCCAAGCATGGAATTGTAGTATCAATTTCCCCTAATGATGGTTGTGGTGGCATTGTTAAATTTTCAAGGAAGAGCCCACAGAGAGCCATTGTAAAGATCTGAGTTACACTTCGTGGATATGGATTGTGACAAAATATTCTAGCTGGTGACTACAGATGGTGTCTCTTCCACCATAAAGGTGTCTTGTCTGTTTTTCTTGCCACTTTGTAGGCTATTTGTTGTATTAAGTACAGCAGCAGAAAGTCCCACTGGCTGCTTTATGTTGTGTTTAAAAAGTTAATTAAATTGCCAAGTTGTTAAGTTGTTAAATTTAAAGTTTCAAAAAAAAAATCTATTAGCAAGTTTCCTCCTGATTAAAGCCACCACGTGTTTGATTTTCAACTTGGTACTATCCAGTAACAAACATTAAAGATAAACCAATTCCATTTTATGGCCAAGCCCTCTTTGATGCTTTGTGTATGACACTTTAGGGAGAACAAAAGATAGCACATGGGGTAGGGTGGTGAAGTGGTGGGGTGGTGAGGTGGTGGGGTGGTGAGGTGGTGGGGTGGTGGGGTGGTGGGGTGGTGAGGTGGTGAGGTGGTGGCTAAATTGCCATTCATCAGCACACACAGAACTTCCTAAGGACTTATTTCTCTGCTCAGGGTGGGATGGGTGAGCTGAGTGAGTGAAAGCTGAACATCTGTCAAAAGTTAATATATGTCATGTTCTATCTGACAGTCTGATCTTAAGGCATGGGACATAAGAGGCTCTTTCTGATCTCACTGCTGCTGCATTATCTGCTGGGTGGTCGAGTGTGTGGATGTCATCACCTGGTGGTTTGAAGAGACAAGCTCATCTTCTCTGATTTGCAGTGAGGCTAGTAGATCTTCCTACTCTTCTGTCTATCTGGGGATTCCATGAGGCTATGCAGTGGATGCCTCAGAGAAAATGAATGAGATTGCAGCACATATCAGCCATTTTTTTTTTAAGTAGCTGCATGGAGAGAGACTGTGTTGTGTAAAGACAGCACAGAGTCTAGCAGATGGTGCATTCATTCCTATATCAGTGCAGCCAAACTGGCACCTAGGAGAAGTTATTTTGCACGGTTGCTGCAGGTATCAATTGGTGAGCTAAGTCTGATGACGGCTGATATATGTAATGTCTAAGAATAACATATCAAATAAAAAAAACGGAAATTAATTCATAGAGGGTGCTTAGCACTAAGTACACTATTTAATATAGATTAGTTCTTATTGTCATGGATTCAACAAAATAAATGTTCTGGTGTGTGCCTGTATTTTCAGTGTACCTATCTATTAGCTTATCTCTTTGTATCTATGTCCCCTCAGAGGGAAAAATATAATAAATTCACACCTTGAGAGAATCTTTAATGGAACCAGTGTTAGAATAATTGAAGTCCTGGGTTGGCAGAGGCCTCAGACAACATCAATTCTAGCGTAACTGCTAAGCGAATCTTCCCTGCCATCCTCTGATGGGTTGTCATTGGAAATGTGATATGCAACTGTCTATCTTCTGACAGCCTGTTCTGCTGCTGGACAGATCTAAGTCTGGGCAATCTCATTCTTCTATCGATCCGAAGACTGCCTCCTTCCCATAGAAGGGTTACGCCGAAGACATCTGCTCACTCTTCCACATAACAGCTCTTCAGAGACTTGAAAGCAAGAGTCAAGAGTCCCCAGGCTTCTCTTCTACAGGATAAAAAGCTCCCATTTTTCATGAACATGTGTTCAAGAGTCACTTAAAATACCACCACCTTTTGAAAGCGCCCTTGCTCTCACTGGGAAGCACAAAACACACTCCTCCCAGGACCCTCAGGCTTTCCTGGTGAATGCTGTTTGTTCCCACGTTCCACTTACTATGGTTGCATATTTATATGATTGCTTTCCCCAACTAACCTGTTATCTTAGAGGCTTTATGTTCTTTCATCTCTATATCCTGGTGCTGCCTAATCATGGCTAAAAAAACAGTACATAGTTGTCATTAAGCAAGTAAAACTGGGGACTGGAGAGTTAGCTCAGAGGTTAAGAGCCCAAACTGTTCTTACAGAGAACCTGAATTTGGTTGATTCTCAGCATCCATATGAGGCAACTCACAGATGTCTATAACTCCAGCTTTAGGAGGATGAATGTCTCTGGCCTCCATGCATGCCTGGACTCATGGGGCACATATGCATGTGGATAAACACACATACGCATAATTAAAAATAATGAAACAAATGGTTTCTAAAAGTAGATATAGAATTTCCATGCAATCTAGTAATCGTCTGTGGATATGTACACATACATCCAAAAAAGATTGAGACAGTGTTTTAAAATAACCTCCGTCCATCTATTGACAAGCTTGAAGCAGAAGAAAATTCAGCCTGTAGGTTACAGTGAAGTTGAAGCTTGAGGATAAGAAGCTAAGAGAAAGAAGCTAGTCATAGATGCCAATCCTGTATCATTCCACCAGATGAAGTACCTCACAGAGTCAAATTCATAAGGGCTAAAAATAGAAGGGTTGCTACAGGTGCTAGCAAAGATTAGAGTGGGGAGCTTAGTGACCCAGAGCTGCAGTTTTGTAAGAAGAGCACTGAAGGTTGAGAGTGACTGTGGTTGTAAATATAAATATGACTAATATCACTGAATCACACACTTAAAAGGTTTAAAGTGATAACTTTCATGTTATAATGCTTTATCATAATAAAAATAATTTCAGCTATTACCATAAAATGCATGCATGACTGGGTATATGTGTTACCTGAAATGAGAAATAGGAATTTTTTTTTTTTTTGGTTTTTCGAGACAGGGTTTCTCTGTGTAGCTTTGTGCCTTTCCTGGAACTCACTTGGTAGTCCAGGCTGGCCTCGAACTCACAGAGATCTGCCTGGCTCTGCCTCCCGAGTGCTGGGATTAAAGGCATGCGCCACCACCGCCCGGCTGAGAAATAGGAATTTTTATAGATACTTTGAGTAACACAAAACGATAATGTCATGAGTTCAAGGCCATAGCTGCTCCCTATAAAATCATACAATGTAGACAACATCTTTCAAGATGTTATTTTATTTATTATTATTATTATTATTATTATTATTATTATTATTATTAGTGTGTGTGTGTGTGTGTGTGTGTGTGTGTGTGTGTGTGTGCCACAGTGCACCTGTGGAGGTCAGAAGACAATTGGCAGAAGTCAGTTCTCTACTTCCACAATGTGAGTCTTGGGGACCAAACTCAGGCCATCAGTCTTGGAAGCAAGCATCTTTATTTGCTGAGCCATCTCTCTGGTCTTGTAGATAGTTTCTTATTCTATAGTCACACACAGCCTGTTTATCAGACAATGAAGACAACTTAGGCAGATCGGAAGGGAAACCCTACTGCGCTTTCCCTTTCACTGATGCTATCAGGCATATTTCTGCTTGAAAATCATATTCTAGTGATGGGCTCCACAGCACTGCAGGTATAGAAGGTCTACACTCAGCGTCACTATCTCTAGTCAATAGAGCACACATCCAGTCGGACCCAGTTTCCCCATACGCTAATGCCATGTGAATGGTCTTCTACACTTAAAGAGGATAATTTTCCACAAGACACCCGGGTTCCACCTTACCTTCATCAGGTCAATATATTCTTTGGCAATTATGTCATCTCTCATAAAATATCAGTTTCTTAGCTGATAAGGCATTTCATTTTGTTTGTTATTGTGAGAGCTATAAAATGTAGTATTTGCAGTCAAGCTACCTCTTCTAAAAGCATCTACATTCAGTAAATAGTAAACTTGGCTGTGTGAAGCAATCCAGGGAGCCTTAGTATTTCCTTCATTAAAATGGGGAGAGTAGTAGAAATTGCCGTAGACTTGGTTTAAGATCCAAAGACATGACCTTGGAAGTTGTTAAGGGGGACAGGGGGAGATAGCCTAGTTGGTAAGTTGCTTGTCTTGCAAGCAGGAGGATCAGAACTGTATCCCAAGAAGCCAGGCAAAAAGACATGTGTGGTGGCATATGCCTGTAATCCCAGTACTGGGCAGAGGGAGAGAAGTGAATCTTTGGGGATCATTGGCCAGACAGCCTAGCTAGCTTAATCTGTAAGGCTTAGGTCCTGGTAGGAGACTCTATCTCAAAACCCAAGGTTGTGCTGGGAAGATAGCCCAGTAAGGCGCTTCCTGTGCACACATGAGGAACTGAGTTGGGATTCCCAGACCCACACAAAAGACAGGAGTGGTGGAATGTGCCTGTTACCTCATAACTATTGAGGGAAACAGAGATGGGTGCATTTCACAGGTTCTCTGGCCAGCCATTCTAGCTGAATCTGCAGGCTACAGATTCAGTATTATACTTTATCTCAAAAATTAAGGTGGAAAGTGACACTCACTGTTGACTTCTGCCCTACGTATACACACAGGTTAGTGTACATAAACACATGTATACACACTAAAAAAAATCAATGAGAATGACATGTAAAAAACAATAGCAGAGGTTGTCCTCTGGCCTCATACATGCACACACACACACACACACAAACACACACACACACACACACACACACACACACACACACACACACACACACACACACATCCATAGCGTGAACCCACTCATACACATGCACACACAGATCCTTTCTTACCATGACACACAGAACTCAATGCACTTTTTCTTCTGCTTTAAGACTCCTTCCTGCTGTAGATTTCCTTACCTGGATGAAGTTTAGCACTCTGTCCTAGAGACAGCACCCAGCAATAGCTGGTGTCCTTGGTCTGGCCGTACTGAATGAGGTCCAGAGGGTTCCTTCTCTATAGAGACAATAGCTTGTTACCATAGATCTTAAGAAAGTCAGGAAGGCAAGATACAGATCACATATGACTCAACAGCTCTCCCAAAGGCATCACAAAAGACTCGTCAGACACCAGTCATTCAAACTTATCATGGCCTGGTTAATCTTGACTGTCAATTTAATTGGATCTGGAATTAACAATGAAATACACCTCTTGGCTGGTGGGTGGGGCGGAAGACCCTCCCCCAGAGATGAAGGACCCTTCTTACAGAGGCCTTAAAAGGCTTGTCCACCTTCCCCTCTTGCTGGTAAGTATGTCTGCCCTGTTGTTACCAGCATCTATCACTGACATCAAATTAGCTTCTATAGTCTTTCAGCTTGGAGTGAAGACCAGTTGCTCTCCAGGAATCCTTTATGACTTCAGAACTAGACCGAGAGCACTGAGGCACTGTTTTGGACAGAGCAGCTATTGAGTTCTCAGCTCTCCGGAGTGTAGATGGCCACTGTTGGACTACCTAGACAAAGGTTTTTAAATCCGTTTTCATTCTACTGGTTCCATCCTCTGGGGACCCTGACCAACACCTGTACCTAACTTCAAGTTATTTCATTTTCTCTGATGCACACCGTACCATTTCTACATGAAGGGTTACTGAATCTCACAGTATCCAAGAAGTTTTCCCTATTCACTTTGCTGCATACCATGTTTGTAGGACCTGAGCCCTGTACTCCAGGCTTTACTTGCTACTTTTCTGCTAGAACATCAAGATTTGAGGAGACCATTTGTTTTTTTATGTTCCTGGGGAATTAAAACTGCAACACATTTGCTACTTAAGCCTTCTTCCAGTGAGCTCTACCTTAGCATTTTTATCACTTTTCACTTGGAGACAGGGTCTTGCGAAGTAGCCCTGAACTAACTCTGTAGCCTAGACTGGTCTTAAACTTTCAATCCCCTAGAGTAGCTGGGATGACAGGACTACACCACCCCACATGACTTCAGTCCAACAGTATCCCAGGAAGTCTTTGGCTTCCAGATTCACAGTCATGGCCATCCCTGTGCAAATGTGTCCTTTACTCCTGAAACCACCTCATGATCTTATTCTACATAAGCTTGGAGCATACCTCCCCAAAGGCTGCCTATTGCCAAATCACAAGTTGAGCACATGACTCTCCAGTGTAGAGCAGGATGGACGAGACCAAGTGGCTGTCGTGCGTATCTCCCACTGTCATTTGCTGAGTTCCTTACATGAGGCCAACATTCAGTCCTCGTTTTGTGAACCATCAGCTGTGGGTACACAGTTGCCTGTAACTGGATTGATTCCATTATGGAAATGTTGCTAAAGAGGACCACAGGCTCCAAAATCCATTAAACTATTTTCTATTGGTTTACATATTCTTCTGCGATAAAAATAGTCTGATATTTGAATTTAAGAAGCCTCTGCCTAAAGGGTACCAGATGGATATTAAGAAGCTTATAATAAAGAGGGGATTATCAGAAAAAAAGAAAATGGGAGTTGGGGAAAAGATGGTTCTCACACTTAAGGCAAATCAGTTTTGGGGTAAAGTGCTTTCCAAAGTGTGATACGACCTTCTTAGGAAGGAAAGCCTCTCAGCATCTTGGTCACACCACGGGGATTTGCAGTAGTGTGCTGCAGAGTATTTAAGTCCACAGCATCCTCCCTCCCATGGCATGCGTGTGTGCAGCATCCCTTTCTGAAAATGCAATATGTCTTCTGAGGTCCTCTCACTGTATTCTCTGCTTACAGGAAACTCTTTTGTCTGGAGAAAAGACTCGGTTGGTTAAATCACTTGCTGTTTGCTTGCAGCCCATAGCAGCTCAGGTTCAGGTCCTGAGACAGGGAAGGGACACTGGTGTGAAGAATTATATCTAACCACCAGATGAGTTTCACACAACTGGCCAGCCCAGAATAGCTAGAGCCTTATTTATTTATACTTTAAAAACAATTATGTTTGTCTCACCCTCCAAGATTAACCTCCATAAAAAATATGTTTTTTTTCCCAACTTATATATCAAAACAACTTTTAAACGAAAGACAGTGCTCAACAATTTGTTAGCTTGGCTAAATATTGAGCCAGGCACATCCTGTCCTTACAAAGCTAAAAGATGATAAACATAGGCACACATTCTCAAGAACAACAATGTAGTTAAAAACTTAAAGCATATTTACAGAACTAGGGGTGATTTGCCATAAGTTGCTTGCATACAGTTAGCTTGTATTTCTCCAACTGTTCCCTTGTCCTACAAAAGGTCCTGTATGCCTAAGTGTCTCTGTAGAGGGCAAACTTTGATAAGGCACTCTTTTTCCATCCGAATGTTTTTTTTCCAAAAATTAGGAGACATAGTTAATGCCCCCTGTGTTGCTTTCTTATATTTTTATTGCCTCTGATCCTGTCAGTATTGAATCAGAAAAGTTCCCAAGGTCTGGAGTAACAGCTGGTATTTCCAGATAAAAAACCTGAGAAGCATCAGTTCCCAAAGAATTTTAGGGGAAAATATTGGAGGAAAAAAAATGGGGTTTCTGGGAATGATTATCTCTGTCCCATGCATGACTTTCAAAGTGAAACCATAAACTGCCAAGAGAATCATCAACATTATGAAAGAGAAGAGAGCATGCAGGCCACGCTGTCGCAGCAGTATTCTATGCTATCCTGAGGTCCACTGGTACTGGCCAAATGAGAGACTGTCTCCATGGACTTTGCCTCTCAGAGACTTGTTAGACAAATGTCCATATGCTGATCCGAAACTAGGCCACAGGGCTCCCAACAGCTGTTTACTCACTAGAACCTTCATTAAAGTTTCACATGTGGACCTGTGAGATAGCTGAACAGGAAAAGGCACTTGCTTCCAAGCCTGATACTTGGAGTTCAAATTTAGGGACCCACATGGTAGAAAGAGACAACATACTGCTCACTGCATGATACCCTTTGGTCTCCACATGGGCACAATAACATGCATGCAATACCAACATCAAATAAATAGAAAATAAATAATAGACTTTTTAAAATGCCCAGTGTGGTGGTGCATACTAGCTCTGGAGAGGGGAGCCTGAAACATAAAAGTTATTTTGAGCCAAGGATGGACACTGATCAAATTTTAAGTCTGTTGAATTTGGCAGAAATGCTAGTTTGTGGAAGGTGCATAGCAGTGCGTGGGAGGTGTACTACAGTGTGTGGGAGGTATATTGCAGTGTGTAAGAGGTGTACTGCGGTATGTGGGAGGTGTACTGCAGCATGTGGGAGGGGTATTGCACTGTGGGAGGTGTGCTGCCGTGTGTGGGAGGTATACTGCAGTGTGTGGGAGGTGTACCAAACCATGTGGGAGGTATATTACAGTGTGTGTGAGGTGTATTGAGCCTGTGGGGGCTGTATTGCAGTGTGGAAGGTGTACTGCAGTGTGGGAGGTGTACTGCAGTGTGTGGGAGGTGTCCTGCAGTGTGTGGGAGGTGTACTACAGTGTGGAGGTGTATTGCAGTTTGTGGGAGGTTACTGCAGTGTGTGGGAGGTGTATTGCAGTGTGTGGGAGGTGTACTGCAGTGGGTGGGAGGTGTACTGCAGTGTGTGTGAGGTGCACTGCAGTATGTAGGAGGTGTACTACAGTGTGGAGGTGTATTGCAGTTTGTGGGAGGTTACTGCAGTGTGTGGGAGGTGTATTGCAGTGTGTGGGAGGTGTACTGCAGTGTGTGAGAGGTTTGTTACAGCATGTGGGAGGTATATTACAGTGTGTATGAGGTGTACTGAGCCTGTTGGAGGTGCACTGCAGTATGTAGGAGGTGTACTGCAGTGTGGGAGGTGTACTGCAGTGTGGGAGGTGTATTGCAGTGTGTGGGATGTGTATTGCAGTTTGTGGGAGGTGTACTGCAGTGTGGGAGATATACTGCAGTGTGTGGGAGGTGTATTGCAGTGTGTGGGAGGTGTACTGCAGTGTGGGAGATGTACTGCAGTGTGGGAGGTGTACTGCAGTGTGTGGGAGGTGTATTGCAGTGAGTGGCTGCAGTCTCTTGGTGCTCACTGCTTACCTGAACTATGGGCTCTCAGCAAATGAGAAAATGTATCTCATAAAAAGGGGTGGGCTGGAGAGATGGCCCAGGACTTTAGTGTACATACTGAACTTGCAGAGGTGCTGAGTTCAGTTCCCAGCACCCATTTTGGACATCATACAACTGCCTATAATCCCAGCTTCAGGGAATCAATGTCCTCTTCTGGACTCTGTAGGTACCTGTGCTCAAATCTCATACTCTCCCACAGACAGGCAATCAGGCAGGCAGACGGATGGACTTATGGACACACACACACACACACACACACACACACACACACACACACACACGAGAGAGAGAGAGAGAGAGAGAGAGAGAGAGAGAGAGAGAGAGAGAGAGAGAGAAACTTTTTCTATTTTTTGTACCTATTTTCCTCTGGTGCCTCTTCTTGAAAAAGAAAACCAAAGAGACTGCTCCCACACACTGCAGTACACTTCCCACACACTGCAGCACACCTCCCACACACTGCAGCACACCTCCCACACACTGCAGCACACCTCCCACACACTGCAGCACACCTCCCACACACTGCAGTACACCTCCTACACTGCAGTACACCTCCCACACTGCAGTACACCTCCCACACTGCAGTACACCTCGCACACACTGCAGTACACCTCCTACACTGCAGTACACCTCCCACACTGCAGTACACCTCCCACACTGCAGTACACCTCGCACACACTGCAGTACACCTCCCATACTGCAGTACACCTCCCACACTGCAGTACACCTCCCACACACTGCAGTACACCTCCCACACACTGCAGTGCACCTCCCACGCTGCAGTACACCTCCCACACTGCAGTACACCTCCCACACATTGCAGTACACCTCCCACACATGGCAGCACACGGTCCACACCACAGTACACCTCCCACACACTGCAGTACATCTCTCCCACACTGCAATACACCTCCCACACACTGCAGTACACCTCACACACACTGCAGTACACCTCCCACCCACTGCAGTGCACCTCCCACACTGCAGTACACCTCCCACACATTGCAGTACACCTCCCACACATGGCAGCACACAGTCCACACCACAGTACACCTCCCACACACTGCAGTACATCTCTCCCACACTGCAATACACCTCCCACACTGCAGTACACCTCCCACCCACTGCAATACACCTCCCACACTGCAGTACACCTCCCACACTGCAGTATACCTCCCACACTGCAATACACCTCCCACACTGCAGTACACCTCCCACACCGCAGTACACCTCCCACACTGCAGTACACCTCCCACACTGCAGTGCACCTCCCACACTGCAGTACACCTCCCACACTGCAGTGCACCTCCCACACCACAGTATACCTCCCACACTGCAGTACACCTCCCACACATTGCAGTACACCTCCCACACATGGCAGCACACAGTCCACACCACAGTACACCTCCCACACACTGCAGTACATCTCTCCCACACTGCAATACACCTCCCACACTGCAGTACACCTCCCACCCACTGCAATACACCTCCCACACTGCAGTACACCTCCCACACTGCAGTATACCTCCTACACTGCAATACACCTCCCACACTGCAGTACACCTCCCACACCGCAGTACACCTCCCACACTGCAGTACACCTCCCACACTGCAGTGCACCTCCCACACTGCAGTACACCTCCCACACTGCAGTGCACCTCCCACACCACAGTATACCTCCCACACTGCAGTACACCTCCCACACTGCAGTGCACCTCCCACACTGCAGTACACCTCCCACACTGCAATACACCTCCCACACACTGCAGTACACCTTCCACACACTGCAGTACACCTCCCACACACTGCAGTACACCTCTCACACGCTAGCATTTCTGTCAAATTCAACTCATTTAGAATTTGAGCAGCATCCATCCTTGGCTCAAAATCACTTTTATGTTAATAAGTTGGAATTGCTTCTCTGAAGCACCAGCATTTTGTCTTCTGAATGGTAACATGGAAGCCCCGTTGGAAAAACACAGCAGGTGCTTAGAGCTTACAATGTCTTTCCTGCTGGCTGCCATAGGTTCCACCTGTCCTGTGATTGTCCCTTCCTCTTTTGTTCCTTGTCCCTGACACTCTAAACTCTCAGGAGTACACAGAACATTGAGAGACTCAGTGCCATAACATCATTAAAAATTTCCAGATTATCAAACAGAAGCACAGGCTTTTCATGTGAGACTTCTTATGTAGGGAAGAATTGTAATTCTCAATGACAGGAGATACCACTAGCCAACCTATGAGGCACAATTTTAACATTATGACTCCGCCTCTCTCCTCTTGTGTCACTCCCTAGCTGTTCTATTCACTGGTCTTCAGGGTAATGGACTTCCTCAAGCAGCTCACTCAGAAGTGCATTCCCTTGCTGGTGGATGTGGGTGATATTTTATTTGGTGGCAAACTGTCTTTGTCACTCTCCTTTTCTCTCCATAATTGTATTCAGTACGGAGGTTGGAGAGATGGTTCAACTGCTTACAAGCATTCAGTTCTGTTGTAGAGAACTCAAGTTCATTTCCCAGCACTGACATCAGGCTGTTCACAACCATCCATAACTCCAGTTCCATGTGACCCAATGCCGTTTTCTGTCTTCCACGGGCACATGAACATATATATGCACACATGCATGCACATGTACATTATGTATAAAAATAAAACACTTCAAAATATTAAGTATGATAAGTGAGATACAGAAAACTCATTTAATTCTCTGTACTGGTGGTCTATTCTTTTCACCAAAGAAGTGAGTAAAATTAATTTTAGGCTTGGTTATTTCAAGAGAATTTACTGTTGAAATGTGCATTTTCTCCAGGGGGATACAAGTCCTTATGATAGCACAGTTCAAGTGTTTCTGCTTTTGTTTTCTCTCATTTTCAGCCACTTTTTTCTGACTACCATTACCAGCTAATATTTGGATTTCCACTTGCACATAAATAAAATGATGGCTGTACACTCTTTTAGGTGTGGCTTTTTTCATTTAATGTTAATTTTATAGAATTTATCTATATTGACTAATGTCACTACTGACCATTTTTATGACTGTGCCATGATGCATTTTCCCATCCTACTAGTTATACACATTCTGGTGGTTTCTTGTTTTCTTCTGAAAGTTTGCAGATGGTATTTCACTTTCTTCCAGGCTTCATTTGGCTAGCCAGGTGAGTACTGTCCTCTGCTCTGCACTCTCAGCTCTGGGGATTTAGAAGCAGTCTCTGAATATCTCCTGGAGATTGTTATTGCTGACTTTGCTGATTTTCTTTTTTTATTTTATTTTTTGAGACGGCTGAGGATCCTCTGAACTCCAGGTCCTTTCACCTCCATCTCTCAAGTACTAGGGTTCCAGGGGGTGTGCCGTGTGCCATCACAGCTGCCTGTGTCTGGTGTCTTGCTTTTCCTCTGCACTATCTTGAAATAAACTTACCTGCCTATGCCATGCACTACTTCTTGTTTTCATGTGAACAACAAAGGCTGCTATAAACTTTTTTTTTTATAGTCAGAGACTTGCATAATTGCTTCATTTGCTCCCTACAACATCCCTGCAAAGAAAGGACAGTTCTATCCATCTCACAGGTCAGCAAACTCCCACTCAAAATGTGAAAGATCAAGAACAGATTCTATTAATTACCACTTCTGACTAGGGTGCATCGGAACAGCCTAAGTGTTCCTGGAATACTTGATTCTAAATGCACTGTGTTCTGATAATGGCCTGTTACCCACAGTGGGTCAAGAGTTAACCATGGTACTCAGCACAAACCCCCCCCCCAAAAAAAAAAAAAAAGTGAAACCAGGAGTTTTACAAATATTTTTTAGCAAATGTTAATCTAAAGTTCTTGTTTTGCTTTCACTACAGGACTTCAAACCTTTAATAGGCTTCTGTACTCTGGACATCCCAGAGGGGAAGATGAGAAGAAAAAAGAAAAGTAGCACTTTCTACATAGAGAAGCCTTTAAGAGATTATGTTCTGCTTATTTTCTCCAACTTTTTACAATGAAAAACTTCAAACAAAATGAAGGTTTGAATTATGGAGTGAATGCTCACATTCCCATTATCACACAAACTCTACAGTTGATGCTTTGGTTCATTTGCTTATCGTGTACTTACCCATTCACCCATGGAGCCATCCATCCACCCATCTGTACCCATCTACCACCTAACCACCCATTCATTTATCCATCCATCCATCCATCCATTCATCCATCCATCCATCCATCCACGGAGGACATGTTTTAAGTGTCACCCAACAGGAAGTTGTCTTTGTATGAGGGATAGATGGCACAATGGCTAAGAGATAAGGCTTTAGGAATTTATTGTGTACATATGTGAAATTGTCAATGGAGGAATTTAATTTTGATAATTTTTAAATGCAGAAAGGAGATCCTGGTTATAACTCTTTCGTCTGCTTCTTATTTGCTGTCATGATTAATTTTTGTCCACTTGACACAAGCTAGAGTCATTTTGGAAGAGGGAACTTCAATTGAAAAAATGCCCCCATGAGACAGGCCTGTGGGAAGTTTTCTTGATTAATGATTAATGTGAGAGGACCAACCCCACTGTGGGTGATGTCACCTGTGGGCAGGTGATCCTGGGATATATAAGAAAGCAGGCTGAGCAAACCATTGCCGGGGTGGAGTGGGGAACCAATGAGCAGTGTTCCTTCATAGTTTCTGCTTCAGTCCCTACTTTGATTTCCTGCCTAGACTTCTCTCAGTTGTGTTACATGGAAATGTAAGATGAAATAAACCCTTTCCTCCCCAGGTTGCTTTTGGCCATGGTATTTATCGCAGAAATAGACACTGAACCAGGGCACTAGCTATGTGAATTTGAATATGTCACTCCATGAAGCCCCATAGGCCTTGCCTTTGGAGGGAGGAGAATACACATCTATCTAGTGTGACACTTTGTGGATGGAATGAGATCACCTGTGTCCTGTGCTCAGCTGTGTGGCCAGCGTGGGGTAGCATGCTGTAAAAGAGAGTCCTCTGGGGAGTGATGGAATTTCAGTGTAGCTGTGACTTACAATTCTCTGATGGCTAGTGATGTTGAACAATTTTTTTTTTTTTTAGCATGGCTATTTGTACTTCATCTTAAAGGGAATTTTCTGCTCATTTCACTTGCTCTTTATTGGCTGGGCTGTTTAGGTTTCTTTCCTTTAGTTCTTCATATATATATATATATATATATATATATATATATATATATACACATATATATTAGTTATCTCTATATATTTAGCTGTAAAACGTGAAGCTGGATCATTTGCAGGAAAATTGTTGCAACTGAAGAGTATTATAGTGAGTATATGAAGGTAGTCTGGGACAAAGTTTTCATATTATCTCTCATGTGTGGGTTCTAGGCTTTACAGAGACATAAAATGAGACATGTACAGATGACATGAAAGTAGCATCAAAACACTAGAGAACAAAGATCATTAATGGGAGGAGAGGGAAGGGGAGGAAACGTGCTGGAGTATGGGGAAGTGTGGTGGAAGTACAGTGTGTACTTACAGGAAGGGCTGGGGAGCTGGCTCTGTGGGGAGAGAGAGCACTTGGCACTTGTCACTCAGTGATGAAGACTTGAGCTCACATCCCTGGCACCCACCTAATTCCAGATGTAGCCGAGCACATTTGTAATACCAGGGCCCCTGTGATGAGACAGGAGGACCCAGGGAAGCTTGAGGGCCAGCTAGCTTATCCCACACAACAGCAAACAAGAGAACCTGTTTCAAACAAGCTGGGAGATGAGGACTGACTCCTGAGATTGTCCTCTGACCACTATATGTGTGCCTTGGTACACATGTGTTGTGACATATGCTCCCTTAGATTTATGCACACACACACACACACACACACACACACACACACACACACACACACACCATAAAAAAATTTAAAAAATGATTGTGTGTAACCTTGTATAGAAAAATGAAAATAAAACAACAACAACAACAGTGATAATACAGTTGACTCTCCTGCTTTTTTATTTGCTATCCAAACCTTGGGAGCAAGCCTAAAGCCCAGATTGTAAGCAGCTTCCTTGGGGACCCTCCCCACTCCATGCCTCCTGGTATGGTTCAGTAGGGAAGTTCACATCTACCAGATGAAAAGCAGGAGCAGGAGCTGAACAGCAGGCATTCGCCCCAGCTCTGAGGGTTAAACAAAGAGGTAACCGCCTGCACGTTGGGATGTTTTTGTCAGCCTCTTTTAATGTAAACCCTTTTCATCTGCCCCGCAGCATCAGAAGACATCTCACTGAAGTCACTCTGAGACTCCTGCTAGCAATGAGACTTTAATTACCTTTCTCAGACACAAGGGTGGCTCTTGTCCTTAAAGGGAGGTGGGGGAGAAAGAGAGAGAAAGAGAGAGAGAGAGAGAGAGAGAGAGAGAGAGAGAGAGAGAGAGAGATTTTACATCTTCTTCAATGCATGCATTCTTTCATCTTTCTGCCTTCTTTTTCCTTTCTCTTCCTTTCCCCCACATAGTGAAACCTTTTGTTCCTGGCATCTTCCATATGCCACTCTTTAATATTTAATCAGCCCCCACCTCAGCAGAAGACTGCTGGCCTCATTAGATAATTAATGGTTGCCCACATCACACTTGCTTCAGTTAATACATCTGCAGCCGGCAATTAGCGCCTGAGTTTATTCCTTGTTCTGGCTTCATTTATTGGGGAAGCAATTCCGCCTTGATTGAAGCCACTGGGATTGGTGAATGTGGACAGCTTGCCCCCTGTTCCGTGGAATTCTTTTGTTTACTTTTTTCCCCCACTACAGTTTAGCAACAGTGCGCATCCAGACTGCCTGGAACCGTTGGTGGGGGATAGTCTTCTTTTATGATTTAGAAGATTTTTGGGTAATTCTGCACAGGAGAACACAGCGGCTAGATGATTCTCCAACTTCGGGTAGGGTGAGGAAGGAAGGAGGAAGCTGCTGGATCATTCATTCTTTCTGAAATGTCTAATTTGCTTTGTTTTTGTTTTTAGAGCTACAGACCCAAAACTAGGAAACATATTCAGGACTGTGCTAAAAGACAGGCTCTAACATACAAAGCAGCTGTGTTAAAGGTGTGTGTGTGGGTCCTACCACTTGAGAGAACGCTCTGTCTGTCTCTCTCCCACATCTCTTTAAGGACTGTGTCCCCTTCCTTCTCTAAAGTCAGCTTATACTCTGCCCCATCCCCACCCCACCTTTCACAGCTAAGCTGAATTGTGTCCTGCTCAATTACTTTAGAGGTATGCTGCGCGGTGCCTCCAATAAAATCAGTCCATTCCAGGTGATTAAAATCTTGGCGTATCACCAAGATGATATCCCTGTTCAAGCCCCACTTGGCTCCTGATGCCAGGAACTGGGAAAGATGGTCATTAAAAATGCAACAATGATATGATGTCTGGGTGAAGATGAGCTTGACATTCCATAGGTCTACAGAGCAAGGGGATACAAAAAAGTGTAACTTAACCAACCAGAGGCAAGATGGGAGAGGGAAGCAGAGAAGAGCAAAGAATGAAGTCACAAATAATGTCTTGGTTAATTTTTCTCCTATTGCTGTGATACAAAGTACTCCACACAGTTTTCATTCTGCAGAGGAGCTAGAAGACTACCCATGTGGTCATGTTTCCCTCAGGTTGCATAGCTAGCAAACATGAGTTTATTCACTGAGTTCCACGCATGAGCTCAGGCGTTCCCAAATGAATGTTGGGAACTCATTGAGGCTGTCAATTGTAAAGGATCACTCAGCAAATAGGAAAGTTATTGACATCCCAGGACTCTCTCAGCTGTCACCAAGACTAAAAACATCCAAGGGCCAAATGAAGGCTTGATGAAGGTCAAGTCTTTAATGGTTTCATTTCATTCAGGATAAGGTAAGGAAGTTTGGAATTTGGTGACAATGATAACACAAACATTCTTTGGATGTTTTTCTTCAAACCAAAATGCTAAGGTGGCTACCTGTTCATTTACTTCTTGACTGGTTTTTCAGAGTTGGTTGAGGTTTTACCCCTGGGCAGAATGTTAGAACAAGTAAGCCTCACTGCGGTAAAGAAGCTGAGGGTAGACAAATGCTCTTACTGAAAACTACTGCACAGCACATTCAAATGGTAGGAAGGTTGTTCACATGCAGGCACTGGCATTGAAGGGCGAGAGGATCCTGTAATTCTGAAATTCTAACATGATCTTATGCTGGGTGTACAATGGGTTCCCAGGGTACCTTAGTGGCATTTTTAGTGTTTACATTCCGAAACACCAATTTCTAGATACCACCCTGGTAAATTCAATTAGTGTCTCTGGGGTTGTACTTATATTTGGTATATTTTTAAGTACCTCGGGTGACTGTGATTGTTAATACTGATTGTCAAACTGACAGAGTCTAGAGTCACCTAGGAGACAAACATCTGGCCATGTCTGTGAGAAAGTTTCTAGATTTGGTTAATTAACATGAGAATACCTACCCTAAATGTGGATTTGAAAGGCTAGAGTCCTGGACTGAAGAAAAAAGAGACTGGTAACTGAACACCATCATTCATCTCTCTCTGCTTTGGACTGAGGATCCAATATAACAGATCCCTCAAGTTCTTACTGGCATGCCTATCCTGCCATGATGGACAACACTGAATCAAGATAAACACTTCCTTGTTTAAGTTGCTTTCCTTAGGCATTCTGCTGCAGCATCAGAAGACTTACTGGCACAGGGGTGCTAATACGCATCCTAACTCACCAGCTTTAAGGAAGAAGTCTCAGAAAACCAAGCCAGCCAAATATCACCTGAGTGACAGAAGCCAAAGGAGCAGACCACGCAGGCAAAACGTGTTCCCACTCACAAGGCAAGAATGAAAGCCTGGACTTCCAGTCACCTAGCTATGCCACTGTTCCTGAAGTAAGGCACATGCAGAGAGTCACTGTTTCCTAGCACATTTTCTAGGTCAATATAACACAATGTCAAGGTCACAGTCTCAGCATGCTCATAAGATGGAATGCAGCCAACCTGTCACCTGCTAATGGACAGAGAGACAAGGAGAATGAAGGGAACGGAGAAATGGGCAAGCTCATCACACAGCCTCCAGTGAGTGCTGGTGGAGCTATGACAGTTTCTAAATACATTTTACTCTTTGAGGGATGAGCTCTGCCAGGTTAGGACAGAACCTAAGGCTGTTATGGTTACGATAGCCTTGACTTCATTCCCAACACTGTCTGAAGTATGGAGTTTGGCTGGGGATATCGTTCATTTGGTAAAGTGCTTGCTTCACACATATGAGGACTGGAGTTCAATGCCTAAAACCCATGTCAAAAAGTTGGGTGTGTTAGAATGCATTTGTTATACCAGAAGTAGGAGGCAGAGGTAGGTGAGTCCCTGCCCCATTCACCTTCTCCAGCCAGCCTAACATAATCAGTTTCAGGCCAGCGAGGAGAATTAAGACAGGGACCAGTGAGATTGCGTCGTGTATAAATGTGCCTTGTTGTCAAGCCTGACTATTAGAGTTTAGTCACCGAGACCCACATAATGGGAAGAGAGAACAAACTCCTAAAAGTGGTCCTCGGATCCCCGCATTTGTACCATGATGCATGTCCATACACACACTGCCTGTCCATTAGATTTTTATTTCCCACATTAACTAAGAGAATTAAAAGATTCTCTGGGATATCTATGCCTTTCCAACACATACCATTTAACATTGGTAAATTAGATGATTTTAGATGGTCTACAGGTAAATTTTAAAATAACCATGTTCAAATATGTATGAGAAAAAATATTAATGTTTTGGTGCTGTAAAATGCATTTTGATGCATTTAGGAGACAACAAAGAAAAGGCAAAAATACGTATATACTTTGCTCTATCATGTGAATAATTCCTGTACTTTAGAAAATATATGCTGATGGAGGAGAGGGTTTATTTCCCTTATAATTCCAGGTTACAGTCTATCATTGAGGGGACATCAAGGCAGGAACTCGAGTAGCTATGTCATGTCATATCCATGGTCAAGTGCAGAAGAAATGAACGCAGCCATGCTGCCTGTCTGCTTTCTTCTCTCTTTTGGCTTTCTCTTACATAGCTCTGGACCACTAGCCTAGGTTATGTGCCACTCAGAGTGGGCTGGTCCTCCTGCATCAATTAACAATCAAGACAATCCCCACAGTCATGCTCACAGACCAATCTGATATAGGAAGTCTCTCAATTGAGGTTCTCTTCAAGGGTTATTCTAGGCTATAGTAAATTAGTATTTAAAACTAACCAGCATGCCATGCGAAGATCTAATGTCTTGATGGACATGGTGGTACATGCTTTTTAATTTAAATACAAGGGAAGTAGATGCAGAGAGCTCTCCATGAGTCAGAGGCCAGCTTGGTCCTCATAGTGAGTTCCAGTCCAGCCAGAGATACCTAGTAAGGAAAAAAAAGATAACCATGCTTAGAATTTTCAAATGCTCTTTCAGGAGTCCTCTCTAAGAAAAAGCAATGTAAGTGTCTAACTCCTAGCTAAAAGGATGTATGCTGCAGCTGGACTTGGTGGTAGACAGCTGTAATCTTAGCACTTGGGAGGCAGAGCCAGGAAGATTTCAAGTTCAAGGCAAGCCTAGATTGCACAGTTAAATTCTGTTTCAAAGGAGAAAAAAATAGATGCACATTGCCATCACTCTTATAGAACATATTTTATTATGTTGTGGTGGGATCAAATGTGTTTTTAGGTTAAACTGAATAAAACTACAATGTTTCTTGATAAAAATATTAGCAGTCAGATGTTTCACAATGGGAGAACTGTTAAGCAAGCCTAGACATACCCTGTAATAATACTCTACAGCCGTCTGCAGCAAGGCTGTAGAATCGTATTTAATATGAAAGATTTTGCTCAAAATACAGTCTTTTGAATACAACAAGACAAATAAAAAGAATAATTCAGCAAAACAACATAAACAGTGCTATTTGTTTAGAATTCATTTATGCATAGAAAATGACACAGCATAATTTATATAAGTCTTGTGGGCTTTTTCATTTTTCCCCCTACATGGTCATGATGGTTTCTAGTTTATTTAGGAAGGCTTTTAAAATTAATTTTAAATTAAGTTTTAAATGATAACTGCATCCAATTCTTAGCCTTCTCTCTTTTCCCCCCACCCCTTCATCTCTGCCCCTCACCCCTGCTCCCCCGGCACTGCCCCATGCCAGGGTGCCAAGTCATGTACTCGCTACTTTCACTTTGCTTCAGCTTGTGAGCTGCGTCAGGATTGCTTCTTTGCTGAACAATCTCACTGCACCACTGAACACCCCACAACTCCAGGCTCCTATTTCTGGTCAATCAGAGCTGTCCTCCAAAAAGACACTGATTTCCTTCCATTCTCTAGACCACTCTCTCCTCATCTACAGCTGGATTTCCATCTTCTTCACTCCCTGATGTCATCCAGGCACAAATAGCTACAAGAAGAATTCCTGGACCTCAGCAGCTGCTAGTAACTCAGGGTCACTGGGTGGAAGCATGTCCCTGTGTGGAGACTTCACTGGTGTAATATTTAAAGACTAGTGTCCCCAGAAGTCCCTCAGTCTCAAGCCATCATCAAACCAGGCTTGGTTCTTCTAGTGTTCATTTGGGTTAGAAGAGATCATGGTGGACAAAAGATCTGCTATGCTATTTGTGTGCTGTGGGATGTCCTGTATGTTATGAATATATGTTGCTATGATTTATTGATAAATAAAACACTGATTGGCCAGTAGCCAGGCAGGAAGTATAGGCAGGACTAGCAGAGAGGAGAATTGGGGGAACAGGAAGGCAGAGTGGAGGAGATGCTGCCAGCCACCACAATGAGGAACAGGGTGTAAAGTACCGGTAAGCAAAGTATAGATTAATAGAAATGGGTTAATTTAAAATAGAAGGACTAGATAACAAGAAGTCTGCCATGGCCATACAGTTTGTAAGCAATATAAGTCTCTGTGTGTTTACTCAGTTGGGTCTGAGTGGCTGTGGGACTGGTGGGTGAGAGAGATTTGTCCTTACCGAGGGCCAGGCTGGACTGGAGAAAACTTCAGCTACATTTGTGGGAAGTGCAATCAGATGAAGCCTGAGTAAAAGGGATAGCCTGACCTTTAGATTCTAGAAGTGCTTTGAGGAAACACTCAGAGGAGGAAATCCACTTAGTTCGTAACTCACAGGGACAGTTTCTCCAGCCTTTGGTCACAGTACTGGTGGAATTTTAGTCCTAGACTCCAAGTTTCTCAGGCTGATGAATATGGGTGGCAGGCTCCTAGCTTCTGGGACAGCCTCTCTTAGCTCCAATTCTCTGCAGGTTGGTTTGAACCTTCTGCCACTGTCAAGCTAACCCTTCCTTGTGAGCATTCAGGAAACCTTCTCATCTGTAGCACTGAGACCATACAGACGCACACAATGATCCTACCTGGAGTCAATGATACTTTTCTTGTATCTCATCTTCAAAATGTGAAAACTCTCTGAACTCCTCTGCTGAGACTCCATTAATAGAAATCTCTAAAAGTCAGTTTCTTAACACTGCTAATATTAAGCTATGATTATGGCAAATGAGCTTATTTTTACTTTCAAATGAAAATATAAATAAGTAATAAGTAAATATTAGCAGTCTCAGTTCCATAATGAATAAGGATAGAATCAGGAGCTGAAAGAGTATGGGCCCATTAGAGAGGCTGGGAGATAACATTTGTTGACATTTTGCTGCTCTTAGCTTTAATGTAAACGAGAGGCAATTAAGTTATATTCAACACATTTCTCTTGTAAATATTTTCTGTTTCTCATATAGTAACCAAGATGTCTTACACCAGTGCCACGTTAGTGGAGCTGGGAACTGGGAGGAAGGCTCACCTGTCATCTGCTGGTACAGAAATAGAAAGCCCACACGCTTGAATAATTCAGTGCTGAATCTCGTCTCTCTCCTAGCCACCCTGTGGCTCTGCCATTCACCGCTGCTGGCACGTTCTACTTTTCCAGTTGTTTGTTTGTTTGTTTATATTGCTGATCCCTAGGTAAATCTATAAATCTCTTCTCAGAGAAGATGAATCACCCAACGCTTGAATGAGATGAAGACAAAACAAGCTTGAATATTTAAACGTGCTGCAGCATCTCCAGTGATGGATCCTTTCAGACTCCGACTCATTCTTTTCTCTGATATCTACTACTGGTATAAAGTCCCAGTTTATCATATAACATTACAATTTATGGTGTAACCAGCTTGTGCACTGACTATAAACCCTTCATCAATGCCACTGTAAAGGGTTTATAGTCCATAAATAGAAGAGCAAGACTGTCTTCCCTTCTTGTTTTGCCCACGACACAGCACTTCAGACATGTCAGCCTAGTTATTTGTTTTACATGCTGAGTGAGTTACGGGAAAATAAGTGGATGTATTGTTGTGCTCTCCAAAATCCAGAGACAGTTCAGGGTCACAGGGGAGATGAACAATGTGATGCTGGCTGGAAAGATACAAGAGAACTAGCCTATTCCTGCCAGATCATCAATCTATAGGTAGGAAATAAAAACTAAAACTCCAGCTTCCAGTCATTAGGAATACACTTTTGCTTCTGAAATCAGCTAGCCATGTAATGATGTCACTCCTTAAATTAGTGGAGATGGAGAGTCCTGCTGTGTTTACTGTTCTTCAGTCACCTGTCTCTCATTTCTCTCTCAACATCAGTTCTCTTTTAGGAAAGAGGATAGTGCCTTGAGGGGCATGAAGAGACCTGGGTTCAAATCTAGCTATAGCTCTGATCATCTATTGGATCTCAGATAGGCCTTTCATTCTGATAGATAAATGTTGTTTTCTATCACCTGCAAATGCCAGGGAATTTTTAGTTTCCTCTCTTCTCAGTAGTGTATGAATATTAAGGTGGATATAAATGCTGACACTTATGATAGTGACAATGATGGTGTTTGCAAGGTGGTAATGATGATGATGGTGATGGGGTGATATGACAAATGTGATCCCAGCAAGGGTGATGACTGTGAAAGTGGTGATATGATGATGATAATGATGGTATGCATTTAGTCCCTGCCAACTTGTCTGACAGAAGGAATGCTGAATTCCACTGTGGTCCAAGGACTTGTCCACAGTCCTACACACTGAATAGAGGTTAGAACCCAGCATTTGTGCTTGGTAGTCCTCTATCTTCATCAGGCTGTCACATCTTTCTTTTATAGGAGATTCAAAGTCATAATACAATAACACAAATTATGTCTACTCTTCCCCTATCAGCATCAAAATGCATGAACCCATTCTAAAATCTTACAGAGAAAATACCAGGAAGTCAAGAGCAGATCTCTCCTTGCCTTAATCTACATAGCCTCATTGCTTGAGTTACCAGCTGTCCAAGCACCTCATAATAGGCACTGGAGCCCAAGATGGAGCTGACATTTCTACAGGCTGGAGCTGACATTTTCTCTGTGAGATCCCCAGTGTTCTGCAAGCTGCTGATCCCTAAGGATACCCAGAGAGGCTATTCTTTCAACCTTCATGGTACCATGAAGAAAGTTGAAGAGAACACCCCCTTTGCCACACTTTAGTCTTGTAGGCTGCAAAACAATGCTGCAATCAAGTCCATTCTCACAGTCCCTGATACTAATTACTTTTACCTGCTCCAAGATAGACTCCCTCTAACTGGACCAGAAGGATGTGTCCATGAGTTCCCATCAAGGTCAAGGCCAGTCTCCTTCCCATCATGCAATGGCTGCCCAACTTTGCTATGTTTTGTAGCAATGGGAACTGGGACAGCCAACTCTGTACTTAGTGAGAACTTTTAATCATATTCCAGAATGTTCTGGTACTAACTAGATCTAGAGAGAAAACCTTCCAGGAAGGGAAAGGGCTCAGTGGAAAATGTCCTTCAATCCTGAGTTGTTGAAGGAGGGAGAAAGGCCCAAGTTTAATTATCGACACATTTGAATATCTTCATTCTGAACAAGGCACGAAGAGGCTCAGGTGAACCCTGAGGGATTTCCAGCCCAAAGCTGGCTAATCTCCAGTTAAACAGGGCCATTATCTCTCACTCCCCGAGAGAAAGTCAAGCAGAACTGATTTGATTAACAGCAGATTAACCTCTCTAACACAGCCATCCTGGGTTTTACACCTGTCACTTTAGTATGACAATTTATATTTATTCAAAAAGCCATGAGACAGTAAATTAAACATTGCCCTAATTAGAAAAGTGTCATATGTTACAGTGGGGAAGCCACTTGATCTAATTTTCCAACAGGCCTTGCGCACAGAGCACTGTCAGTATGGCATTAGCCAAAGCCCTATAAACACCAGCACTCTTGGGGGGAGAGAGATCCAAGCAGCTGCTGTTCCATCTCTACCAGTGAGAGGAGATATTCAGAACTCAATCCACTGAGCATTGGTCATGGCCTTGCAAAGTACTTGAAAGTGTGGTGTCCTTTGGTGTTCACTTGCACTTGGACAGGATTTGGCTCTTAGGGGATACCAGAATACAGTAAGAACAGTTTTTGCTTCAGTTTTGTGCTTTGAAGGCAGAAATGAAAGACTTTTTATCTAATGCAGACTTGGGGACAGAGTGGCAAAACAATTATCCTAGAAGGGAATTGTGGCAGTTAATCTTGATAGTTAACTTGACAAGGTCTAGAATAACCTAGAAGATAAACCTCTTGGCATGTTCATCAGGGAGTCTTTCAATTAGGTTAACTGAGATGGGAAATCCCACCATAAATTTGGACAGCACCATCCCATGGGCTGGGATCCTGGACTGAATCAAATGTAGAAAGCAAGGTGAGCACCAGCAGTCATCTCTCTCTCTCCTTCCTGACTGTGGCTGTATTGTGACCAACTGCCTCACCCTCAGTGATGTCCTTCCTTCAGCAAAGCTCCATCTTGTAAAGATTCTGTAACCTTCACAAATGTTACCACCAGCTGGCAGACAAGTGTTCATTCAAATACCTGAACCTATAGCAGAGATTTAAGACTTAAGCCACAACATTCACCCCACACTGTTCCCCAACCAACACCCCCTTTTCCAAACAAGAACCCCTTCCACTATTTTGTTTTTGCTTTGTGACCCACACAGTTTAGCCAGAGTCACCCACACGGGCATGCGTGTGAACAACTTTCCCATGGTTACACCACTGAAGAAAACAGCTAACTCTCTGCAAGCACCATCAACTGCCAATAGCTCCCCAGGGAGACACCATCTGCCACCAGTTTCTGTTTGTCTATTTTTGAACTTTATACATGGAATAATACAACATAAAGATTTGTCTAACTCAGTTATTCATTGTTTTATGTGTGATTTTTTTATTACATTTAGTTTTATTCTTTTTATTGTTGTGTAGCTTCTCATTGTTTGAAGCATTGAAGTTCTTCCACTCTGTTCTGATGTTGATAGGCATTTGGGTTATCAGCAGCTGCATAAAAGGCAGCTTAAGAATAGAGATGAGGCAAGTACTCTAAGGCATGTCTTTTAGAGCAAGTTTTTGCTCCTTCCATTGAGCTCATACCAAGGAGTGAAAATATATGACCAGCAGGCAAGAACAGTCTGGGTTCTTATTTCCAGACCATTTTCCAAAATGGTTATTTTTTTGCAAATTCCTACTAGCACTAAAGGAAAAGATTATAGATAATCTAATAATATATAAAATATATCAATTATATATATGTATATATAATTGACTTATTGTATTTTCTTAAATTTACATTAAAATGACTGCTATAATTTCAGGGATCATTCACTCACCATTGTTTAGTAGATGTAGGATTATTAGTACATTTAGATGTAACATGATCCATGTAACTGTCTTTAGGGGCAAGTCAATACCTATTCAATATCTTTACACTGACAGACATGTAGTTTTTTATTATAAATTATTTTAATGAATATTTTAATACCTCTTTGGGCATATGTCTCCTTTTACTTTTTCATTTGTTCTAGAAGTAGACGTGTGGGTTCAAAGAATAATACATTCCAATTTTCATTCAATATT
This sequence comes from Peromyscus californicus insignis, assembly GCF_007827085.1. Classification (NCBI taxonomy): domain Eukaryota; kingdom Metazoa; phylum Chordata; class Mammalia; order Rodentia; family Cricetidae; genus Peromyscus; species Peromyscus californicus. The sequence continues at coordinate 99,055,663 of NW_026294551.1, read as the reverse complement.
GTAAGAACTCTAATTATGAATTTGAAAAGTGTTTATGTGGTGTGTATGTGCTCACATGAGTGCAGTTGCCTGTATAGGCCAAAATACAAAGTCTAATCTCCTGGAACTGGAGTTACAGGTAGTTGTAAGCCACTTGACTTGGATGCTAGGAACAGAACTCAGGTCCTCTGGAAGAACAGTACATTGCCATTGACTCATTCTTCAGCACCCACCCCCCAAGTATGTATTGATAAATTCACTGAAAGATAAATGAGAGGGGAAGGAAGAGGGAGACAGAGAACATGAAGGTACAAGGTAAGGTGTTACCAATATTAGGGTCTGTTTCTTGGTGGTTCCACACTGAGCTAAGATCCTGAAGTATTTATTTCCTTTTTAAGATTCCTGTGGTTTTCTAGTTTCCATTAAGAAAAATTCAGAAGAAAATTGCAATTAAGTATGACCATAGCCCTATGGTGAAGACTAAACGCTCTCTTCTTTTATGCACATTCTCAAAGGAATAATGGAGTTAGACCAAAAAGTCATGACTATGCATATGCATATGAATATCATCTTGAAGTTGCTATTGAGGTAGGCATTGCTCTCTACTCTCCTATTAATCAGACAAAGCACTTTCAACTTCTGAATGTTTATTTTCAGTGGTCCCAATTTCCCTAGGCCATGCCCTCCAGGTCTTACAGGAAGTGTGTAGTCATGCTCTGTGCTAGAGAGAAATCCTGCCATTGCTGTGTAAGGTCAAGATCATGCACCTGCTCAAATCCTCTGGAGCTCTCAGAGAAATAGGCCTGCCAAGTTTTGTTCCACATCTCAGGCTTTCTGTGTTATAACTTTGTGCAGAGTCTGCACAATACTTTACAGCTGCTCTGTAGGTGAAGGTCTTTTCTCTGAAGGGACCCATTTTTCTACTTACAGCAGAAAAATGTCACACGATACACTAGATTCTTGCCCTATCACATTTCTTGGTCACTGTATAAATGACCAACATAGCGGTGATATTGGTAAAACTTGGACCACTGAATAATGAAGCAAATCACAGTAAGTATTAACACTGAGCACTTCCTGGGTGTCAGGTACTGTGTTAAATGTTTTATACGTGTTGTTTTATTTAACCCTCACGACAGCACTATGAATTATTTCCTACAATTCATTATTGAAGAAATGTGCTCAGTCAAGAGAAACGACCCGTTCACTCCACAGTTAGTATGGTGCAGAGGAAAGCAGAGCGGACAGATCTGTCTTATTCCGAAGTTGACACTGCTGTTATTTGTACTTGGGGCCACAGGCAGGGACTCAGTCAAATAAGAAATAAGATGGAATCAACATTAGTTTTTAAATACTCAGCACCCAAATGTTAAATGCTCTTTGCAGAAGGGACTGAGGAATACCTGCAGACCCATGGTTAAGGAGAGCACTGTTACAGAACAAACCCAAGTGTTCAACAGATAGAAATCAATTAGGAAAATGCCATTTATATGGACAAAGGGATTTTTACAACCATAAAGAACAATGAAGTTTATGTCATTTGTAGGAAAAACTGCATGGAACCAGAGATCATCTTTTTAAAAAGTAAAATGGAAGCTGGGGGAGGGGGTGTCCCATGCTTTTGATCCCAACCCTCAGGGGTCAGGCAGAAGCAGGCAGATCTCTGAGATTGAGACCAGCCTGGGAGTTCCAGGATGGCCAGGGCTACACAGAGAAACCCTGTTCTGAAAAACAAACAAACAAACAAGCCAACACAATGGAGCCTGGCTGAAGAGGACATCTGACACCTTCCTCTGACCTCCACAGACATCTGTGTCACATACATGTGACTATGTACACACGTGCAGAATATTGCTGAGGAAAAGAGTCTAACTTTGGGATGCAGATGTCTCGCTGGGACCTTGTGACCATTTTCTCTACAAATCTGGTTACGGGTGGAGTGGGGCAGGCCCCAGCCATCTCTGCACTTTCGTCATCTCTACCTGCAACAACAGACAAATGGACCCGGGCCGTGCTTTAGACATTAAAAGGGATTTTTTTTTCTCTTTGGCTTTGCTGCTTTTCAGTCTTGTGTACAGGAGAGATAAATAATGTTGGAACATAATAAAAATGCTTTCAGCTCCCCCGAAGCTAAGAAAGCATTTTAATGTAGCTGAGTGATGTTACAAGCCCTTCTTTATCAAGCGACATGAAGGGAAAGCTCTTCCAATCTGGCTGCATTCACAGACCTCCCTAGAGAGGGTCTGGGAGGGCTTTGGGAGAGAAGGGTTTGCCTTCACTCCATTGGCTGGACATTCTGGAAGAAGACACCAGGCTTTCCACGAGTGCTCCCACTCATTACCAAGCTGACTCGTGCAATTTCAGACCCCGAGATGGATGATTCTTCACCTATGTGTGCTCCACTTTGCTGATGTGGTCGTCTTTACTGACAACGCTTTCTCTTGCTCTTTCTTGGAATTCATGTTCTTGCTTTAAGACTCCTTTCAGATATTTTCTTGTCCTGGAGAAGTTGTTCTTTGAGCCCTTAGTCTCAGAGAATTGCCTTGATTTTTCTGGTAGAATGCTTGAGAAACTTCATTACACATATCTCCTTGAACCTCTCTCTCTCCCCATAGGCAGAGCCAGAAGAAATTTCTATAATCAAAGATGAGGTAGAGGACTTCCAGCTAATATCATAACTTAATAAAACATGATGTATGTATCAGGCTGGAGAGATAGGTCAGCATTGAAGAGCTGGTTCTGCTCCTCCAGAGGATTTGAGATCAGTTCTCAGCACCCACACCTGGTGGCTCACAGCCAGTAGTAACTCCATTTCCAGGGGATCTGATGCCCTCATCCAGCCTTCACAGGTACTCAGACATACATGGAAGACACACGCGCACACACACACACACACACACACACACACACACACACACACACACACGAGTAAACTAATTATTTTGAAGTATTTTTCTAAAAGATGCTAGCATCAACTGATCCTTCCTAGCCATGAAAGTTGCACAATCCAGAGACTGAGTCCAAGTTAGGCTGCTAAATTTAGAAAAGAATTCTAACATTCCAGAAGTCAGATAGCCCACGCAGGGCTCCAAGTGCCAAGGGTCTCCATTCACCCTGATTATATAATTGACACGCTCCCAACTTCCTCAGTGATGTAGGGGTGCCACCTTTCTGACCTTCAAAGTTTTAATAAGGTCACCTTCCTCTTCCCACATGACACAAGTTAGGAAACTCCAGTGGCACACAGTGTTTCAAGAGACTTAATGATGGGGTGTTGCATTTTTAGAAAAGATTTATGTTTTATTTGTATGTATGTATGTGGGTCTGTCTGTATATGCATGTGGGAGTACTGGTGGAGGCCAGAGGAGGATGTCATATGACCTGGAGCTGGAGTTATAGGTGCTTGTAAGCCAAATGATAAAGGATCTGGGAACCTCACTTGGGTCCTCTGGAAGAGAGACAAGTGCTGTTAGCCATTGAGCCATTTCTGCAGCCCCTAAAATCACTTGAAAAGTTTGCCATCACCATCACAACGTCTCCCCCAATGTCTTCACACATGAAGAATGAAGTCCCCCTATTGCAGAGTACATAGAGTTGCTTGTTCTGAAGAAGTTTGATCCAAGAAATGAAAAGAGCGCAGGACTTGGGGACCAACATATCGAATCCAAGACCAGGCAATTAGGTAGAATGCTGGCTGTCTAAAGTAACTGACGTCAAGAAAAAAAGCATAAAACGGACACAATGGTAACAGAACTGTACATTCCTAATAAAGCTGTTTTGGAGATTCAGAGGGTCATGTAAATCATTTAGAAGCATGCATAAGCAAAACAAACACTTCATGTGCATTATTGGAATATAATCTGATGTTAAGTACTGTGCTGGCCACAAGGGAACTAGAGATGGAGAGAAGAGTGGGGACACTGGGGATAATGGAGTAATATTTACTATTCCAGTATTTAAAGCTTAGCCTAAAGTGCTATTGACAAAGTGACTCCTGTGTAATGAGAATAATAAATACCAAGAAGATAATGAGCACAGAGTGAGCCTCCAAAAGGGCCAATTGCTTATTCAATTATTCTAAATTGCTTATGTGCTTCCTATAGATTATGAATTAAGCCTACTTCTTCAAGCATGGTGCTAGACTTGTGTTTCCACACAGAGGCCAGTGTGCATGTTTGCATGTTGTTCAGTTTTCTCTTTTTGTTTATTTGTTGATTTGTAAGTAGTGATAAGGACACTTTAACATTTGCATTTGTGTATCTTTTATTACTATTTTATTATTATTATTATTATTATTATTATTATTATTATTATTATTATTATTATTTGTGTGTGTGTGCATGCATGTGTGTGTGTGTGTGTGTGTGTGTGTGTGTGCTTTTAGGGGTCATCTCTGTCTTTCCATGTTGTTAAGGCAGAGTCCCTTTTCTTTTTTTCTGTTCCAGCACAGTGTACTCTAGGCTTGTTCATCCCTGAACTTCTGGCTGATTCTATTGTCTTTGCTTCTGATCTGGCTTTTTATGTGGGTTTTGGAGATTGAATTTGGATTATCAGGGTTCTTCTACATCTAGCACCTTAACCCAGTGATCCATCTCCCTGGCTGGCCTGTTCATGAGTTACTACTTGGTTTCTTGAAAACTTGAGCAAAGTCCTTGGTAACTATTTAAACATAGCAGAACTATACACAGGCAGCAGAAACCCAGAGGTGACTGGAAAGCTGGTCAATAATCAGAGCTATCCATGTTCTAAGTCAAGAATGGCTAGGCACTTATGGTTGCTTGTTTGTGTAGTGCAAAGACAGTGATGTAGGATGAAAATCAGACAACTCTTGTCATTACAGTCTTCAAATCAACATCACTTAGGTAGAAAAGATAAAAATAAGAAAAACAGAAAAAAATTTCTAAATTTTACCAAGCATATAAAATAAAAATATTTTGTTCTATTATTTTAGTTTTTTTTCTTCTTCAACCATAACTTTTAATTTTTTTGTCTGTAGACATGCTTGCTATAAATACTGAGATCAAATTTTATATTACTTCCATATTTTCTATAAGTGACTGACATAAAAATCAAATTTTATATAGTTTTTGTCTTCTGTTTTAATTATTAAACCATCTTTCTTTATGCCGCTTTTAACCAAGGTTCAATTGTAATTATATACATGAGATTTACCCTACTTTAAGCTTCCATGGCAGTAAATTTGCCAAATACATTTGTGTATATTGTACTACCACCATCAATATTTATCAACAGTTCTACTGTGACCATACTCAGTGAACTCTATCAATCCTATCCTCAGATTCACTAAGTTGGAATGTTTTATAGATGTTTATTTGATTCACATTTCTGTGTTTATCAGTCTTTCATTTTGTTTTATAACTGTGTAGTATGTCAATATATGGGTATACCATAGTTATACAATCATCTGTACTGCATCCTTTTAAGTTTTGGGTTATTTTGAATAAAGGTGCTGTGAACATTCACAAATACAATCTGTGTGTAAATAACTTCAAATTTTAAAGTGAATTTATAGTAGATTAAGCATTGGTCTATATGGTTATGTTTATGTTTAAATGTATGAGAAACCAAAAATATTTTCAAGTGAAGCATTTCAAATTCTTGGGTAGTTCCAGTTGCTCTGTATCCTTGCCAACATTTGGTGTTCTCAGTCCCTTCCTACACCTATATTTTGGTTAGTCCTCCATGGAGAGAGAGAGCTGGGGGTAAGGTCAGATTTTTCCCCTGTCAATGATCCCTTGAAATCTGAACACAGTAGGGGATATTTTCATACACACAATAGGTTTCTGTTTTACAGTATAGAAAGGATAAGCCTAGTCCTTGTTACACTGTCATGTAGAGAATGGTGAGAGATAGGGCTTATTGTCACCATGTAACAAGATGCTTAAACTGTGGCTGCCAAGGATTCATATATACCTACATATGTCTTGTATCTTTCTTAGACTGGCTTTCACCCTTGTGTTCACAATAGGGCTCTACCTCAGAGCAGTGTCACAGCACCTCATGTAGAAAGGTAAGAATATGACCTACCAATGTTTTAATATTAAAATGTCTGTCAGAGCTGTGGAGTAGAAACATGGACTATAAATTTACTGTCTATTATGTATTTACACAGTTTTGGATATTTCATTTCTATGAACAGCTAAACAATTTAACAGTTATAAATGCTTTTTCATAGTTTCCCAAAAAGTGGACAAAACAGCATTTTCATAATTATAAAGCTTTGTTACACTTCTATTCTGTTCTTTAAAAAACAACATATAGGGCTGGAGAGATGGATCCATAGTTAAGAGCTCTTGCTGCTCTTACAGAAGACTGGAGTTTGGTTTCCAGCACCTATATTCTATGTCTTAAAACTGGCTGAAACTCCAATTCCTGGAGATCTGACACCCTCTATGGCCTCTGAGAGTAGCACACATGTGTGCACAGGTGAGAGAGAGAGAGAGAGAGAGAGAGAGAGAGAGAGAGAGAGAGAGAGAGGAAAAAGGAAGAGGAGGAGGGGGAGGAGGATAAAGAGGAAGAGGAGGAGAAAAAGAAATCTTTAAAATCAACATGTGAAATTGTGTGCATTTGCTTTGTACAATGTGATATTTCGGAATATAGATCTACAAATGAGAAGAATAAAAAAGAACAGACATACATACAATATGAAGTGACTAAATCTGTGCCTAATTAGCATTTTTGTTTTATTTCTTTATTTTTCTCTGTGTGAGAGTGTATATAAACTTGTGTGTATGTGCAGGTGCACATGTGGAGGCCAAGAGAGGGCATTGGTGTTCTCCTCTATCATCCCCCTCCTAGTCCATTGACTCAGGATCTCTCTCTGTCTCTCTCTGTCTCTGTCTCTGTCTCTGTCTCTTCTCTCCCCCCTCTCTCTATTTCTCAGAACCTGAGGTTGTTCTCAGTTTTGTTTTTGTTTTTGGTTTGTCTAGGCTGTAAGCCAGTGAGTCCAGCAATCCTTATCCCCATCTACCTTGGAGCTGAGGTTACAGGGCAGGCACCCAGGGCTTATTAGCTGGGTTCTGAGATTTAACTCTAGTCTTCATGATTGCATGTCAATCTCTGTTCCACTACTGAACTTCTCTCCAGCCCCATACATGTATCATTTTATTGTAGGAACTCATCACCCACTGCTTAGCATTCTCTAAGAATGCAATATATCATTACTAGCTAAACTCACTACACTATGCAAGTAAGCTTTAGTTGTGAGTTTGGGTCCCATGAAAGTCTTAAGGCCTTTAAATACAAATGTCTAAAAGCACACGCACATACATGCTTTCTCTCTCTCTCTCTCTCTCTCTCTCTCTCTCTCTCTCTCTCTCTCTCTCTCTTTCTAAAACAAAACCACCCACTCCTTTGGTGAATATTTCTCCTGATTTTAAAACACATATTTATTATGTTCCTAAGAATGGAGCTTCTATGTCTGTTGTGTGGTTTTAATTTGGTATTGATCTGTGTAATGTCAGAACTCGACACAGACGACAGCATTATTGACAGAGCGCTTCAGGGAAAAGGCATGTGCCTGGGGCCCGGGTGTTCTCTGAAGACGTGCATGGAAAGGTCTCCCTAGGGATTAATGATTTTATAAAATAGACTATCTGGAAGCTCAGCCTTCCTAAGTAAATTTAACAATTATTCTCATGTCACAAGCAGAGTGTGGGCTTTTTTTCTTGATAGCATCAAACTATTCCTTAGGAGGGCAGAAACACAAGGGAATAAATAAGCAGAAAGGGATATATTGCCTGACTTCATCATGGACTGAACTCCTCCCCACTGGAAGCCCCTAGTCACAAGCAAGATAAAACAGCTGATTGCTTTAGTTAGCACCAAAAAGAGATCAAGAGCCTGTGTGATAGGTCAGTGGGTAAGGGTGCTTGCTGTCTAATCTGAGTTTGATCCTTGGGGTCTAATAGTAGAAGGATGGAATCTACTCCTCAAAATTGTACTCTGACCTCCATGTGTGTGCCATAGTGTTGTGGAATAATTTTTCTGTACACTGTGAATATGTATTACTGTCATTGGTTAATAAAAAAACTGATTGGCCTACAGCAAGGCAGGATAAAGTTAGGTGGGACAATCAAACTAAGGGTACTGGGATGGAGGATGGAGAAGGGAGATGCCAGCCAACCTCTGAGGAAACAGGATGTATAGAAAATGAGGTAACAAGCCATGAGCCACCGGCAAATCATAGATAAGAAATATGGGTTAATTTAAGTGTAAGAGTTAGCTAGTAACAAGTTTGAACTAATGGTTGAACATTTATAAGTAATATGAAGTCCCCATGTTGGTTATTTAGGAGCAGATGGTTGGGGCAGGAAAACTCCACCTATACCATAGCATGTACATGCCGTGCTATCCCCAATCCGATAGACAAATACATGTGATTTTTAAAATGTGAAGCTCAAATGAGCTCTACATTGGTGAATTACTGCAAAGCAGGAGCCAGGAGTCACCCACTGTGGGATGAGCTCTGTCCTGACTGTTGTCTTTACCGAGCACCTCAGTTGTCTTACAACAGCTGCAGTGTCATCTGGTTTACAATGCCATCTGAGCACCAAAGGAAAGGATTAGACCCCAGCCTTTCCTTCGACGCTGTCGGCACAAAGGAGTTCTTTCCTGCCTTGGGGCTCACAAACCCTAACAATTCCAGCCCAGATCTCTGTACAGCACTTAGGAAAAGACCTTTTCAAACATAAGAGTGGAGATTCAGGATCAGATGAGCCAGGCCTGGTGGTATACAGCTGTATTGCCAGCTTGCAGGAGGCTGAGACAGGAGCATGGTAAGCTCTTTGTCATCCTGGACCACATTGAGACTGTCTCAAAGAAAAAAATAAAATCTGGGTATGTAGCTCAGTTCAGAGTTTCTGCCTGTTTAGCATGCAGGAAGCTCTAGGTTCAATCTCCAGCTCCATATAAACTGGGCATGGTAGCACACACCTGGAATTCAAGCACTCAGAAGTGGGAGGCAGGAGGATGAGGAGTTCAAGGATATTCCTGGTTACATTGCCAATTCAAGGCCAGTCTGAGTCACAGAAGACTCTGTTAGAAAATGGGGCTGGAGAGATGACTCACTTGTTAAGAGGACCCAAGTTCGGTTCCTAGAACTCATATCTACCTGTAAGTCTAGCTCCAAAAGGATCTTGTAGCTAGAGTTTTCCTGCCTGGCCCACAGTCAGGACAAATCTCTCTCACCTGCCAGTCCCACAGCCGCTCAGACCCGACCAAGTAACACAGAGACTTATATTGGTTACAAACTGTATGGCCGTGGCAGGCTTCTTGCTAACTGTTCTTACAGCTTAAATTAATCCATTTCCATTAATCTATACCTTGCCACATGGCTCGTGGCTTACCGGCATCTTCACATGCTATTTGTCATCATGGCGGCTGGCAGTGTCTCTCTGACTCAGCCTTCCACTTCCCAGATTTATTCTCCTCCTTGTCCCGCCTATACTTCCTGTCTAGCCAATGGCCAATCAGTGTTTTATTTATTGACCAATCAGCAACACATTTGCCATACAGAACATCCCACAGCAGGATCTAGGGCACCTCAATCATGTGCACATTCTCGCTCACACAGAGTTATAAATAATAAAAATAATTATTTAAGGAAAAGGAAAGAAACAAAGAAGGGAAGCTGCTGGAACTGTATCTGGATTCCATGGGTCAGTCATGCAGCTGGAATTCTGAGTGACCTCCCCAGTGGAGGCTGTTGCTGCTTCTGGCAAGATTGAGTTGTTTTCCTTTTTCCTGTTAAAGATAAGCATCTCCTGCCCAGGACAATATCCCTATGGGGGAGATGCAGGCTCTGCATCCCAAATATGTCATGTCTCATAAGTAGAACTTACAGATATTGGGAGCAGGGTTGGAGAGATGGCTCGGTCGGTAAAGTGCTTGCCTTGCAAGCGTGAGGACCTGAGCTCAAGCCCCAAGGACTCATGTTAAAAAAAAAGCCAGACGTGGTAATGTGTGCTTCTAATGCCAGCACTGGGGAGGAGGAGACAGATGGGCTTTCTGGCCGGCCAGTCCAGCCTACTCATAAGCTGTAGGCAGTAAGTGATCAAGTCTGAAAAAAAAATGGACTACTCTAGAGGAACAACAACAGAGGTTGTCCTCTGGCCTCTGCAGGCATGCATGCGCGTGCACACACACACACGCACACACACACACACACACACACACACACACACACACATACACAAATACATGCACGATAATGGAAGCTTACTCACATAGACAAGTGCACAGATTTTGGTGTTTCAAAGCTAATTGATCTATAAAAGTGTTATAATCCAAATGCCAGAGTGACATTAGGAGAGGCTGCTCTTAATATCTAAAGTAAGCATAGAAAAAGACACACAGCTTCCAGACCTCACCCCCAGCCCATACCCCCGAAACCCAAGCCAAGCGGGACAGGCCCTTTGCCTAGCTCCTTTTCTGTCTGAGTGGAGTTTTTGGCAGATGCACCTCCAATGTGTTTGTTTTTGAGATTTGTTGTTTTGCCCGAGTAAGCAACAAGCACAAGGAAAACCTATGTCTCAAGGTGAAAAATTACTTTTAAATTTTCCACTTAGCAAGCTGTGTCTTGGCGTCTTCACTGCAGAATAGCAGGAGGGTGAGCCTTGGGTGCTCTGGATGGAGCTGAGACAGCTCCCAGCCAGGCCTGTCTGCAGACAGATATCTCCCTTGCCTTACTGCTCCCTTCCAACTTGCCTCTTGACTATCCTCTCTCTCTCCCCCCCTCCTTTTTTTTTTTCTTGGAAGGTCTAAATGACTTTGAAAGCCTTTGAATCAACAGATTTCCTCTGTGATGCCAATTTGCACGGTGCTTTCCTATTGATTTAGCTTGTAATTTATTTCTTTATTTCTGACACATTTCACTTACACTCCCAGGTAAGGGGGAAGTGCTGGAGCCAGAAAACTGTAATTAAATAATCGGGCTGCTGGCAGCCCTGGGAGAGGCTGGGAAGCTGGTGTGTGTTCTCATCTTTCTTCCTGGCTCGTTCATTGAAGCGACAGACTTGGGGTGACCCCCCCCCCATGAGGAAGCAGGTTTTATTTTTGTAAATGATAAAACATTGAGCTACGGCAGTGCCGTCACAGTGCCATGAAATGGTCTCTGATGAGCCCGGCATGCCTGATTCACCCAGCTGGAAACTAGAAAAGACATGGGTCCACCATATTATCCATACTAGAGTCTTTAATGAGATGATGGGGCATACAAACTGCACACTGCACAGTATTTTTTTTCTTAGAGTCAATCTATACTAAGTCGATAGCCTGCTGAAGCCCAAGGTTTCGTGCATTTTTTTCAATTTAGCTGCTGTCGATGGCTCTGAAAGTGCTGATCGTGTCAAACTGCCCCTCTCCCACACAGACTTCAATAACTCTAGGAAGAGAGATTCCGGTAGTTCTTGATGGCACTTCAAACAAACAGTATGCTCTCTTCCCTCTTCATCATCTTTCTTCACCAGAAGGACTTCTCACTGGGAGTGATGTTGTTACTGAAGCCCCTTGCTGCAAAGGATGGCTAGGAGAGATGTATACTCACTCATCAAGTCCACGGTGGAGTGATTGATGGTGGGTGATTTACAAAGAACAGGAACCATCTTCTAGAAAACAAACAAAGGGCCAGAAGAGATGATAGCCCAGTGGTTAAGAGCACCTGCCAGTATTGCAGAGGATGTGGGTTTAGTTCTCAGTACTCACGTGGGGCAACTCACTATCACCTATCACTCCAGTTCTAGAGGATTTGATACCATCTCCTGGACTCCCAGGGTATCTGAACCCACATGGTGGGGTATACATAGACATACACACATACATTTAAAAAAATAAGATCTTGCAAAGCAGCAATAACAAAAGTGAATCACCACTGAGAAAAAAAATCAACTCTACAGATGGGGAAGGCATCAAGGAATAGTAGGCTGTGGACAGCCAACATTTTCTATTAAGGGCACAGATGAGAGAGATACGCAGTTCTGTTGGGTTAAAAAGCACATCTGGTATGTATTCCTGATTGTGCCTATTCAGGCTGTTTTATAACCCTTTAAACATGTTTAAATTTAAAAACAAAACAAAAACCCAGTTTATTTCAAGGGCCATACAGAGAAAGGTTATGATGCTGTGTCCTTTTCCAAATGATGTTTGGTTGAACTTGACCTCAGAATTCACTTCCATGGTCATGTGGAAAACCTTTGTATGTCACTGAGGAATCTTAGGGCTTAGAGAGCTTTGCCTGAGTTCAGTCTCAGCTTTGCCCAACACTGGTGGGGTCACTTGGTGCCAGTCCTCGACTCTCTGAGTTACATTATTCTCATCCTGAATACATGAATAACACCTGCCTTACCACAGTCAGTAGCAGCCAGTTTTGAAAGCAATAGCCTCGGTTTTCTTTTCAGTCCAGCACTCGAACCCTAATTCTTGTAATAGCAGCTATCATGCATTACATGTTCAATGAAGGTTTAGCGGATAAGATTAATATTAAAAAGGCATTTCTTTTCAGAGAACCTTAAAAAAACTACCACCTACAAGTTTGGAAAATATTACCAGTTAAAAGAATAAGGAAGCAAAAGGCAGAAACAGCATACATTTGTTTCAAGAATATATCAATATAGCTGGGTACAGTGGTGCATGCCTATAGTCCCAGCTGTTTGGGAGGCTGCTGCGCCAAGAGAGACCTGCTACAGACAAACAAATGAAATTGAATAGAAATTCCAAAGTGAATCCTTAAGACTGTAACTACAGCTAGATACTGAGAGATATTGAAGGACAACTCCTAAAACTGTCTGAATGTCAGCAGTCTTTCTAGTTTGGTCCAAACTAGATTTTTCAGCATGTCGTGAGCAGAGGAAATGTTCCTAATGCCTGCAGACATGCCATGCCCATGGTGAAGAAAGCGGGGGTAGAGCAGAATGGGCATGTCAAAGTGGTTCAGGAATAGGGGCAGCAAAGGAAACACCTTGTGTAATGACCACCAAGCTGGACAGGAGGAGGAAAGGAGCAGTCACTCCCAAGCTAGTTGCTGCTGGAAGCTGTATGTGTCTCCCAAAGACACTTCACATGCTGGGGAAATGACTCAGTAGGTAAGGTACTCCCTGTGAATGAGGACCTGAGGCCCCATTCCCAGAACCTATTTAAAGCTATGTGTGCGTGGGTACATATATAAGCCACTGTTCTATGAGAAGATGAGACGGTAAAGACATGAGAATCTTTCCATGCTGAGAAGCTGGCTCACCTACTGAATATAGGGACAAACAGTAAGAGACACTACTGTGGAAGGCAAAGACTGTTCGTGAAGATTGTCCATTGGTCTTCGAATGTGCACTGTGATACACACACTCACACACAGACATCACACACACAAATTAAGGGGAAATGAATACTGGAAGTGCTGTGTATATTTCTGAAACTACCATTTGAAATGGCTCTGGGAAGTTATATCATGCATACAACCCTGAGTGTTAATAATCTTGTTTGTTGGAATGTGTGGGGTGTGGAGAAGAGGCTGTGCAGCAGAAATCCTAAAATAAAAGTTCACTTTTTATCATCCTTTAATTTTGGGATAAAGCTGATGTGGGAGGAGATTTGTCACATAATCTAAGGCATGCAGGAGGGGGATTGGGAGAGAAGAGGGGGAAGAGAGTTAATCAAAATAAGGTGTGTGTGTGTGTGTGTGTGTGTGTGTGTGTGTGTGTGTGTGTGTGTGTGTACAGGTGTGTGTGTACAGGTGTGTGTGTACAGGTGTGTCTCTCAATGTCAGAGGCATTGGACCCTCTGGGTCTGGGCTTACAGATGGAGCTACGTGATAAGAATCACTGATGAGAGGTTCACTTCCTTTACAGGAGTTGCATGTGCTCTTAACCACTGAGCCATCTCTCCAGCACTTTTTTCATCGTTTTAAAAAGTGTAATTAATTAAATGCTGGGAATAAGGGAAAGGGAAGGTGAGAAAAGGAAGGTAGGAAGGAAGTGTAATGGAAGAAAGGAGGAAGAAAGGAAGAGAAGGAGGAATGAAGGGAGGGAGGGAAGGGGACATCAGAGCTTGCCCTCTATTCCTATCCACATGCATTGCTCCCTCTAAGCCTTAATTTCTTTTTTAACAAAATGCGAATAATGAAGCCTGTCTGGCAGGGTCATTGTAAGGCTCCTTCTTCTAGTACTTGTAAGGGGGAAAAATCACCACACAAAAGCTGGTTATAACCCCTGGCATGGTAGCACAGGCCTGTAATCACAGCACTCCAGAAATGAAGACAGGGGTCTGTGAGTTCAAGGCCATCCCGAGCAATGTCTCAAAGCTTACAAACAAACAAACAGGAAGCTGCCTGTAAAATCTGAATTAGGCTAATCTTCTCTTATTAATTCTATTTTGTGTAGAGAATGCACACACCTTGCAGTACCAAAGGGTTTACAAAGGAGGAGTCTTCTCTCTCTGCCTCCTCATACCTGTTATTTCTCTCCCTAAGTATTATCACACTCTATGTCTTTTGCATCTGTAGTGATGTCTCTTTTGTTTTTGTTTCTGATATTAGGTACTTGTAACATTTCTACTTAATTGATATGCAGGGCTTATGTTGACTTTGTCTATCTTTCTAAAATAATCAACTTTTTTTTCTATTATAAGTTTGTTTTCTGCCTCTTCATTCTGTATTATCTCATCTTTCTCTATCCCTTTTGTGCTTACCTTGTTAGTACTTTTCCAGACTTCTTAAATTATATTGATATCATACATATGTACGTGTTTGTATATGTACATATACTAACTAAGGATATATGCTTCCTTCTGTTTGTGACTTTCAATTTTGATATTTAGTGGTTTAGCTATAATTACTTTGAAATAGAATGCTTTAGAAGTAATTTTTAAAATACTTACAATACAATGTGCTATGTCTAGAGCCTGGTGAGGGTTGCTTTATGGCTGGTGAATAGATGCTTTGTTGCAACTGTACTTTTTTTTTATTTCAGGAAAGAGTCTGTAATATCCAGTTGCCTTGGTGACACTGGGTCAAAAGCCTCACTTAGGAATTTGGGAATTATGGTATTTACTGTATAGATTCATAAATAACTTAAGAGGTATGGGGATGTGACCCAGTTGGTAGAGTGTTTGCATAACATGCCCAAGGCCCTGTGTTTGATACCAAGCTCTGCCTAATCTAGGCATAATAGTGCACACCTGTAATCCCAACACTTGAGAGGTAGAGGCAAGAAGATCTGGAACTGAATATCATCCTCAGCTACATAAGGTGTTTGAGGCTAACTTGAACTACATGAGACCTTATTCCCCACTAAAAAGAGGAGAAAGAGTAAGGGGGAGGAAGAAGAGAAGGAAAAAGAAGAGGAGAAGGATGAGGGAAAGAAGAAGCAATAAATTTTTAAAATAAAATGAAGTAGAAGTACATCTACCATGAGCATCTTGTTACATCTACATCTTACCTGCATCTCATTGGGTCCATCATTGTCATGAGTGCAGTGATATATGACAGGATGCAATGTCTTCAGAGCCATCTGTGGCTCTTGACATAGAGATAGATGAAACGTAGACATCCGATATGTGTTTGCTGTGATCTTTGCTCACACAATCCTTTGATGAAGTAATGGCTTTTTGGTCTTCTCTCCTGGGAAGTGAGTGGTTTGAGGTCAAGAGTATGTGTATCTCAGACCATCCCACAACAACTACTCAGCCAGTGTTTGAGGAATTAAAGGATGGGGGCAGATACTTCCAAATTTTTCCTTATAGGAAAACATAAGGGACTGATGGAAAAAGAAGCCAGATCAAAGCACCTGTTGGCTGTACCAATATTAAAGCAGGTTCTATTAGAAGGAGCCTAAAATCTCCTTTTGTTGAATTTCTTTACATACTGAAATCAATGGTCCACTCCTAGATTTGATTTATGTGAGAATTTCCTAGGATTGGAAGATATGTTGCAGAAAAGTCAGTGGAGCATGCCTTCCAGTGGAAAAGGATACAGCACACTCCCCTACTCCCAGCGATGCCCTGCAGTGGAAAAGGATATAGCACACTCTCCTACCCCCAGTGATGCCCTGCAGTGGAAAAGGATACAGCACACTCTGCCATCCTCAGTGATGCCCTCCAGTAGAACAGGATACAGCATACTCTCCCACCCCCAGTGATGCCCTGCAGTGGAACAGGATACATACACTCCCCCCACCCCCAGTAATGCTTAACATCTGACTGATCAATGCTACTAGATGAGCAAGATGAGAAGACTCTGACTGCTGGAAATTCTATGGGTCCCAAGGAATTCTCTGTTCATCCTGCATTTGCAGTGAGATCAACACATATAGGATTTAGGGTGAGAGAACTCTGAGCTTGACATATGTCTCACCTGAAACCTCCTTTTTAAAATATAACATAGTGGGATGGGGATGTAGCTCAGTGGCGGAGCATACACACAGCTCTGAGTTTGATCTCCAGCACACACACACACACACACACACACACACACACACACACACACACACACACACACACACACCTGATTTTGGTTGATCCTCCTCTCTTACTTCTCTCCCAGCACTCCTGCTCTTCCCCAACTTGTACCCCTCTTCCCCCAGTGACCCCCTTTGGAGTTTTGTGTCATATGTATTCTATAAACCTCTCCCCTTTCCTTCTTTAAAACCTTTTTTCCCCTTTCATGGACCCATTTCTTTTTCTTTTTTTTTTTAATTTCTTTTTTTTATTAATTTATTTTGCAATACAATTCAGTTCTACATATCAGCCACGGATTCCCTTGTTCTCCCCCCTCCCGTCCCCCTCACCTTCCCCCCAACCCCCCCCCCCCCCATTCCCATCTCCTCCAGGGCAAAGCCTTCCCCACAGACTGAGGTCAACCTGGTAGACTCAGTCATGGACCCATTTCTAATTTTATGACCTAACTCACAACTGTAACTACATACACACAAATATATAAATTAAAAGCTAGGATCCCACATATGAATAAGAACATATGGTGATAGTCTTCTTGAGATTGGATGGCCTCACTTAGTGCGATAACTTCCAGATCCATCCTTTTTTTTCTATACGTTTTATAATTCCATTCGTCTTATGGAAAAATTCCATTGCATATGAACCACATGTTCATTCTCTATTCATCTGTTGATAGACATCTAGGTTGATCTACTTCTTTATTGTTATGAATACAACAGAAATAAATCTGGATATGCAAGCACATCTAGGGTGACAGTTTGAGTCCTTTGGATATATGCCTAGTGTGATTAGCTGGATCGATTTTTGATATTTTGAGAAATTTCCAAACCGACTTGCATAGTGACTGAACCAGTTTACATTTCTATCAACAGTCAAGAAATGGGATAATATATTGAATAAACAGTTCTCAAAAGAAGAAAAACAAATGGCCAAAAATTAATTTAAAAAGTATTCGTCCTCTTTGGTGTTGGGGCAATCTGAATGAAAACTACTTTGATATTCTGTCTCACTCCAGACAAAAATCTCTATCATTGAGAAAACAGATGATAACAAGTGCTAGTGAGGAAAAGAGAAAGAGGAGTCCTGTTCACTTCCTTTGTTGGAGAGGTGTCTTTTAGTTAGACAGCAGGGGGACAATTCTGTCTTTGGGAGGCAGATGGGTCAGTAGCTGAAGATGCTGTCCTGAGTAGTGGCACAAACCCACTACAGAGCACAGAACACTCTGACGTTGGTTGACTCACTCCTTTCACTTGGTGTCTTGGGTTGAAGACATGCTAGGACCTTGTGTATCTTCCCATTCTTTATCAGGCAGTACCCGGAGCTCCAGGTTGAAAAGGAAATGAGTTCTTCAGCACAGGCTTCTTGAATGGTTGTCGGCCAATTGAGTTGCTCAGTGTAAATGCAGATTCCAGCCATTGGTTCTAACTGAGGCTCAAGAAGGGATTCATTAATCAAAATCACTTCGTTTACACTGATAGTATCAGAATTGGGGCTGATGCTGGGAGAAAGCCAGGTTCATAGAGGCAAGGTGTGCTGACACATCCTATAATTCTAGCCCTAGTAAGGGGGAGACAAGAGAATCATGAGTTCAAAGTCAGTCTTGGATAACAAGTGAGACCCTGTCTCAAAGAAAGAAAATAAACACAGACACAGACACACACACACACACACACACACACACACACACACACACACACACACGAGAAAGAGAGAGAGACAGACAGAGAGCCATGAGACAGAGACAGAAAGAACTCTAAGTTCATAATATTAAAAGTGAACTTAAAATGCTCCCTGTAGAAGCTACACAGTAAGAAGTTACTCTGCCTTTCATTTCTGGCTATCTGTCATATGAAGGTGTTTAGCAGTAGGAAAAAAGATAAAGAGACAATGCCTGTTTTGCATAAGCTGTCTTCCATGGAAAAGAAGAATATTGTGTTAGAGAAAGGAATTCAAGAAAGTCAAGTTCCTGGAGGAAATGCAGGAAGCAGTTTTAATAAAGAGATGGAAGTCTTTTTCATTTCATCATTGGCCATGTAGGGGATAAATGCCACTAACTAAATGACCAGGAAAACAAATGAGAGTGACACAGAATGCAGCCCAGCAGAGAGGAGTTGGCTTTGCAGATTTTCAACTGTGTAAAATGAGCTAAAAGCATGGTCAACAGAACATGGACCAGTTTAGAGAGAGAAGATGAGTAGCTGTCACTTAGCATTCTGCTGAGCATCTTCCAGCAAGACAGAAAGGGCATAGGTGAGGGAACCTCTTTGTTGCTTCCTGGACCATGTTTTATAAATGCCAAGTAATTTGATAAAAATGTTTAGTTGCCAAGGCATTTCACAGGGGCTGAGATGTTGTATTGATTTGACCGTTGCTCTTAAATAGCACATTATGATGTTTGTAAGGAAAATTAAAAATCAAAACATGAGCAATTGTTTAAGAAGGAGGAGTCCCTTTGCCTGAGCATCACAGCCAGCCATACAACTTGAAATTTCAGTTGCCCCTGACAGCCTCCTGGTAGATACAGTTGTAGATGATGGACCAAGTAGAGGGTGGACCCATAATGTCCTTGGTCATTGTGACAGTGAGTATGCAGATACAGTGTAAATTACAGTATAAACTATTAGAAAATCTTAAAGATCTGTGTATGATGGCATGCTCCAGTCATTTCAGAACTTGGAGGCTAAGGAGGATGGTGAGTTTGAGACCAGACTGAGGCACATAGTACAACTTCTTGGACAGAGAGATGGGGAGGGAGATGTTGGAGGAGGAAGAGTGCAAGAGAAAGAAGAGATGGGTGGGGAAAGGAGGAGAAGAGTAGATGGGGGGAAATTAAAATGATATGAGAGAAGAGATGAAAGAGACGGGGAGCAGGAGAATGAGAAAAAGGAAGACAAGGAAGAGAAAGGGAGAAGGGGAAGAGAGGAGAGTAAAAAGGAGAGAGAAAGGTAGAAAGGATATTTAGAAGTGAAGAGAACAAAATATACCTTGTAAGTCTAAATTTGGCAAGAATTTCAACTCCCTGATATCTACAATTCAATGTAGAGACCAATATGTCGTCCTACAGAACTGCTTGAATGGATACTATTTTCAATGTCTGTCAGAAGTAGAGGATTGATGATTGGTAGCTCCTTGTTGGAAAGTGCCTCAGGCTCATTGAGTTAGCTTGCTGTCAAGGATAGAGTACTGTTCATTAATTTTATTTTGTAATATAATTTCACAGATGTAAATTGACACATACTGAGCTCATTCACCATGTGGGATATCCATAAACTTCATCCTTCTTCCTCTGAAGACGGTCTTTAAGACCAGCAAGATGAGTATCCCAGGAATTCAGCCTAAGGATGGAAGAGCCAGGTCTGTTATACATGAGGGTATTGGTGACTCATAGGGTGATTCTTCCAAGATAATCACTATAGCTTTTCACTGGACCCTTGGAGACCAAGAGGAGGTGAGAAGTTTGAAGTTGAGGTTGCTTTTGAAGTAGGGAGACATTCTTGAATAATAGTCTTGAGCATAGGGATTTCATCTTCAGTGGAACTCAAGATCATTTTCAACATTTTATACAGAAAGTCTATCAGCTTAAGAGTAAATACCCTGGAGCTAGGCTGAGAAGAACTGCTCTATCTTCAAGGACCCACCAATCCCAAGATCCTATGGTGGCCAACCACTAGAACATCCTACCGAGGAGGCTTGTGTAAGTGGAACATCACAGTCCTTCCTCACATCTAGTGTTTGTGTCTGTTTCCTTAGTTCACCTTGCTTGGAGCAGAGGAGATACTGCTCCAAACACAAGGATATGATCCAAATCCTTGAACCCACATAAGACTGAAAGTAATAGAGCTGTGACTGCAACCCAAATGCTCCTGCAATGGGATGGAGGCTGAGGCAGGAGGATCTCTGGAAGTTCACAGGTACCTGTGTTTGTAGCAGAGAACAAAAGACTGTCTCAAATAAGGTAGAAAGTGAGGACCAACACCTGAGGTTATCTCTTACATCTATACATGTGCCATAGCACATGGATCTGCATTCACACACATACAGATGCTGTACATGTACACACACACACACACACACACACACACACACACACACACACACATGCACTCACCCAACACCACATACACAGAGCCTGTTTACAGAGCTGTTCATTGAAGAACTACCCATACTATCAAGAGACTGGAAGCAAAGAGTATCACCAGTGAGAAAGAGAAACATTGAGTTACCTCTCTAAATCCACATGACAGAGTTGTATGCAGTTACGAAAAGGAACAAGAACTCTGTGTGTCTGTCTCTGTCTTTGTCCACCTGTCTCTCTGTCTGTCTCTTTGTGTCTCTGTCTCTCTCCCTATATGCTTAGTTCTATATATTGCAAACTCTGAAAAAAAGGTACAGAGGAGTGTGGATAGAAAGTCTGATGTGTATAGTATAGTATAGTATAGTATAGTATAGTATAGTATAGTATAGTATATATAGTTATAAAGGGAGGTGTGATGAAGAGTGTGGCTTGCTTTCCTGTGTTTCCATACCAGGTGGGCTGGCTAGAGGGTCCTGTGGAAGAGGGCTCTGGTACCTGACAAGTACCAAAGGGCGGGAGAGGAATTGGGAAGTGATCAAGAAGTCACAATGCAATAAAACTACTATTATTTTTTAAAATACCTAAGAAAATGACTACAGACAAACAGTCAACACACAGAGAGATAGTGAATTTAGACTTGATATACCTTCACTATAAGTGTACAAAGCCATATATGAAGCATTTTGGACTCTTCCCCCCTCATAAACATCATTGAACCCAACCAATAACAACCAAGCTTTAAATATTAATTTAAAAGAAACACTGGAAATAAAAGAATAAAGTGTTCAAAATTAATGTAATCAGAAAACATTCAGGCTATGGGAAATACTAAATGACAGATGGTATTTATTAAAACTAGAGACCAAAGGGGTGGATGAGAATGAATATTGATGATAGCTGGATTTTTTTTTTCTGCTAAGAAACCTAGGAAAAGCAGAGGCAGGTGGAGGAGAAAATATTTAGTTATGTGTTGATGATGATTGGTCTTATTGAGAATTTAATCAGATCTATTATGCTATCATCCTTGGGTACTGTGATGGTTCATATTGATTGTCAACTCGATAGGATCTTGAATCACAAATTCTGGGGGATGTCTACGAGGAGTTCCTAGATAGTCTTAATTGAGGCAGGAAGATGCTCTCTAAATGTGGGCGGCATCCTGCACGGGCCCGGTTCATCAATTAAAAAGCAGCAAGTGAGGTGAGCACCAGCATTCATTGCTCTCTGCTTCCTGACTACAGATGCGGTGTGAGCAGCTGCCTCACACTCCTGCTACCAGGACTTCTCCGCCATGATGGACTGAACCCTCAAACTGTGAGACAACAAAGTAACTCCTTCCTTCCTTAAGTTGCTTTGTCGGAAATTTTGTCCCAGCCATGAGGCTGGTAACTAATACAGGTGTATATTTCAAATTTTCCATACTATTTTCAAGAAAATTATTTACATTCTTAATTATAAAACAATAATATCTGTAAGTATTATAGGTGGAAATAGTTTTATATATGCTTATAAGCATGTACAGCCTTATTACTAATACTCATGTTTAATGACTATCATATGTTATTCAAGGTTCTGAGTATTTTAACAGATTAAATCATTGCAATGAGCCTGTGAGGTAAATATTATAATAATCCTGATTTTAGAGATAGGGTCACTGAAGCACAGGAATTAAACACTTCAGTTCCAGCTGCAGAGACAGTTCAGATGTTACACGCTTTCTGTGTCATCACGAGGACATGTGCTTGCGTCCTCAGTACCTATGCAAAGAAAGGTAGGCATAGTGATGCATGTTTGTAGTCCCAGTGCTGGGAAGGCAGAGAGGCAGACATCCTGAGGCTCACTGACCGACCAGCCCAGCCCTCCTGGTGATCTCCAGGTCCCACTGAGATACCCTATCTCATGCAAGAAGGTAGACAGCTCCTGAGAAACAGAACCCAAAGTTGACCTCTAGCCTCAATATACATATGTATACTTGTGCACACTTATGGACATGCATGTGCTTATGCATGCACACACACACACACACACACACAGAGAGAGAGAGAGAGAGAGAGAGAGAGAGAGAGAGAGAGAGAGAGAGAGAGAGAGAGAGAGAAAGCATTTAAATTCAGACAGCAAGTGATTGATCCAGGAAGACCGTGGTGGTTATTTGTCTTTAGAGCTCACATTCTCAAGCACTGATTGGAATGTGTATGTGCCACTGGACTGAGCGGTCATGTTGTAGAGACTAAGAGCAAGCACAGGTACTATCTACCTGAGGTCTCTTCTGTGGCATGAATTAACTGAATACTGCATAGCTGTAATCTCTAACAAGGCAATCTGATCAAGCAATCTGATAACATCCATTTTACAGAGGAAAAAAACCAAAACTCACCAAGAAAGAAGTAACTCATTCCTGATCAACTGGGCTATAGTAGAGACGTGATGTTGTATCAGTTTGATAACAGGCTTTAGACAGCCTCTCGTTTAACTATATCTACTGTGCTATGGTTTGAATGAGAAATGTTCCTAACATGCTCATGTATTTGAGCCCTTGGTCCCCAGTCAGTAGTATTGTTTGCAAAGGTTTTGGAAACTTTAGGAGGAAGAGCATCAATAGTGGGTGGGGGGTAGACATTGAAGTTGTATAATATCCTCTTCTTGTTCTCTGTCTATTTCTGCTTCCTGAAGATGGATCAAATGTGATCACTTTGCTTCCTGACTGCCAGGCCGGATGCAGGAGCCTGCTGCCATGCCCTCCCCACCACGCTGGTCTGCATCCCTTCTAGAACTGTAAGCCGAAATGACCCTTTCTCCTCTAAGTTGCAGCTTTCTAGCATAGCAATAGAAAATAAACTGTACATGTGGGTCAAATTAGCCTCGGTTCAGGGTGGGATGATGTTCTTCTAACCTTTGATCGGCTCCTCTGGTGCTACCAGTAGAATGTAGCCCATCTGCCTTGGCTGCAGCCTGTGGGGTGGGGCTCTCAGTTCTTCTCTGCAAAGTCTCACACTCCATCCAGTAAGCTACCTACCTTAGACTTGATCTCACGGTGGGATTAGAATTCCAGGAGCAACATTACCCTCAGAGCATCCCTCTGGTGATATCCTTTAAACCAAGACCCATCTGAATTCTAGGCAAGACTCCAAAGTTCAGGAAGGGGGGTCTGAAGAGATCTCTTGGCAGTTAAGAGCACTTGCTGCCCTTCCAGAGGACTCAAGTTTGCTTTGCAGGACCCATGTCAGTCATCTCAGGACAGCCTGTAACTCCAGCTCCAGGGGATTCAATTCTGTTTTCTGGTCTCCATGGTCACTGCACTCATATGCATCCACACACAAACGCACACATAAACAAATAAAAATAAAAATAACTGAAAGTGGAGAGAGAAATTCCATTCATTGTTAAAAGAAAGGTTGACCTCAGTCTGTGGGGAAGGCTTTGCCCTGGAGGAGATGGGAATGAGGGAGGGGCTTGGGGGGAAGATGAGGGGGCGGGAGGGGGGGAGAACAGGGGAATCCGTGGCTGATATGTAGAACTGAATGGTATTGCAAAATAAAAAAATAAATAAATAAATAAATAAATAAAAGAAACTTAAAAGTAACAAGGTATACTGAGTTGATACAGAAACCATGTGAAAACTGGGGCCGTTTCTACTACAAAACCATGCAGGAACCAAGCCAGTCTTGAGGAATTTGAAAACTATTGCACACTTTTTTCCTTATTTTAGGCTCTACTGAAAATTCGAGTCGCCTACCTTGTCTGAACTTATCTCAATCGGAATTCTCCATCAGGCTAAATTCCCAGTGCTCAGCCCAAGTACCAGAGCAAGATACCAAAGGTTTGCTACTGCGACTCGCCCAAGGAGAGGATTACACTGTGGGGCAGCCGGTGATGTGATGCCATCAGGAAGAGCATTAGCAGAAGGCACCAGTTTGCAGGTAATGAGAGCCCCTGACAATCAACAACAGGCACGCAGTCATAATAGAATTTCAATGAGATAAATTCCACTTTCTGCCCAAGTTTAGCCACTCACGGAAGAAACAATTACCTTGTGAAAATGGAGCACTCTCTCTATATTATCCCTTCATTAAAATATTCAAATGAAGGTAACAACACAGTTATAAGCCCATTTATAAAGAAAAATAACATTAATGCATTTAACACTAATGCGCTTACCTCAGAGCGTTTCTCAGAGATGTTAAAATGTGAAGTTTATAAAATGTTCAGTGATGTTGAACTTGAATTACAACCTAATGCTTGAATTGCTACATTTAACATTAAAAGCATGTTATTAATCTCCAATTTAGGGGAGAATAATTTTCACTCACTGTGCAGAATAAAAAAAAATACCCAGTTATGATGGAATTTCATTCAGATCAAATTTGCTTTAATTGCAATTCTATTAAATTAGAAATAGACATTTTATCCTGATATGATTCTTTGATGTCTTCAGTTTTAATGCTAATAAAAGCATTATCGCCACAGGTGTGAGCTGCATTATGTACAATAATTAGGGCTTAAATTAAAGATGTGTCAGGCTACCCAAAAGTAATTTGGGAAACTAACACAAAAGAATTAAGCAAGGTGAAACTTTGGGGCATTTTCAGTTCTCCATACCCTTTCTGACATTAGTTTTTGTTATTTTATTTATTTTTTTATTTCAATGGCAGCAATAATGCCACTAAGAGTAATACCTCTAAACCACAAATAAATAAAGCACTAAAAAGCAACTGAGTGGAATATTTTGCAGACAATGAAAGACATTGTAGAATATCTAATGAAATAGAAAAATGTAAACAATGAATATTAAGTCAATAAAAAGCAATATATTAGTGTGTATAGCAGTTCATATTTGCAAAATATGCATAGAAAAGTCTGGGAGGATATGTAGCCAAATGTTAGTTAGTCATTATTAATCTTCAAGTGGAAACTTATAGCAGATATTTCTTCTAAGGTTCCCATTCAATATTTTGTATAGTTATTATTGTTTTACTTAGGGAAAAAAATATAAAAACTCCAAAATGTATATAGCATGACTGAGCTTGTGATGACCAAAATATGTGTTGTGCTTTTTAGATACATATAGATATTTAAATGTCTTTATATAGATAGTATCTCCCAGAGGATAAAATAATGGGTGCATGGATTGGTGTACAGGTGGATGGATACATGAATGAACATGAACGGATAGATAGAAGGCTGAATACTTGGACTGGTAAATTGATGGATGGAGTAATGAATAGAGAAGTGGATAGATAGATTGATGACTATGTGAATAAATGAAAGGATTTCTAGACCTGGAGTTCAGTAGAAACCTAATGGGAACAAAAATCAAGAATTATGGTTGTCTCAGACAGCAAGAGACCCATCAGTGAGGTGGTTACCTTGAAAGCCTGAAGACCTGAGTTCGACTTCCCAGAAACCATATCAGAAAACAAACAACAAAAGCAACGAAACCGGGGGGTGGGGGGGGGGGTGGGGGTGGGGTTGGAGACATGGCGATCGGTTACGATCATTGTCTCTCTTCTAGAGGACCCAGGTTCAAGTCTAATCACCTATGTGGCACCTCACAACTATCTGTGACTCCAGTTTTGGGGGACCTGACTTCCTTTTCTGGCCTCGATAAGGACCAGACACTCACAAGGTGCACATGCATACAGGCAGACAAAACATCCATAAATATAAAACTAAATTAAGTAAACAAAGCAGAATATGGCGGCATGAACTTGTAATACCGGTGCTAGGGCAGGAGGGATAGACGGATCCCTGGGTCCCACCAGCCAGTGTACTTGGTGAGCTCTAGGCCAGTGAAAGGCTGTCTCAAAAACCGAGGGGGATGGCTCCTGAGGAAGGATACCCAGGGATGACCTCTGTCCTCCATAACCATGTGCACACATGTGTGGATGCACTCATAAACATATTAAAGTGTTTATCTGCTGACATTCAAGCCTACCACCCCCACACAAACACCCATGTGCGCACGCGCGCGCGCGCACACACACACACACACACACACACACACACACACATATACACACACACAAATTACTGCTTTTAATAAACAAAAAAATCTCCGCATCAGGTATATGACACCTCCCTGAAACAGAGGGAGCCCAGATGTGCAGGGTCAGGGAGAAAGCCAGGGAGACTCCAGAAGTCCCCAGACAACAGAAGCAATTGTTATTGCTCGTTGCTTTCCATTCTAGCTAGATATTAAGACTCAATTTCTGAAAATACCACACACACTTTGGCTGCAGGATGTAGAGCAGTCAGTCTGGAATTGACCCAGAATCTGCCTCCCTACTGGCTAGCTTTCATAGTGCTAGTAGTTTCTACACAGTGTAGGGAGTAAATGAAGTCCTGAGTGAACTGTGTTGCTGACATGGGAACTGTCATGTGAAGAACCCCAGTATGTCAGCTCCATGGAAGTGCCAGTGCCTTTCTTAGGTGAGGCTAAGAGGGATGGCAAAGTCTTCTTCAAGTTTGAGTATCGACTGTGTGCAAAGGAGTTCGCTGTACCTTTCTCCTCCCAGATGTTTATACCCTGAAGACAGCTCCCCTAGAGAGCCTGTGCCTATTGAGATTAGCTAAACCTGTCTCCTTGTTCAGCTGTATATAATAATACTGGCCCTTGTTTATCTGTATATAATAACCCAGCTTCCTTTGGCAGTTATATGAAATAACCCCTGCCTCTCAGTTCAATTGTATATAACAAATACACTGAGCTTCCGGGTTGCTGAGGCTTCTCCATCAAAGAGCTCACTCTTCCCAGTCCCAGCTTTTCTGTCTGTCTGTGTGCACACACGCACATGTCTTTTCTTCATTCACTTGTTGCCCCTCATTGGGGTTCCAGGGGGATCTCATTCCTGGAACTATAAGCCTGGTCTAAGGCGCATGGCTGGGAAGATCATAGGCTACAGGGTAGAGCCTACTATTGTTTTGCTCACCTGCCATGTTGTAAACCTGCCTTCTAAATAGTTATGTTCGTGCTGCTTTCAGCCTTGGTCCAAAAAGCTTCTTTTTGCAGTGGGTAGCTGTGAAGGCAGAGGCTTATAACTAGCTGATCAAAGTGTTGAAAATCAGTCCTTAAAATAGATACACACACACACACACACACACACACACACACACACACACACACGGAGCTCAGAAACACACACACACACACACACACACACACACACACACACACACACACACGCACACGTGCGCACGTGAGCATGCATGCACCCACCAGAACACTGGGACAGCAAAGGCAGAAAGAATAGACCTGGCAGAGGATGGGGAGACGTGCTGAGAAATACTGACTTCTGGACATGGCATGGCTATTGCACTCATAAACTTAGAGCAGCTGGGTTGTCTGTACAAGGTCAAGTCTGTCCGTCTTCTAGCATGGACTGGAGAGGGGCTCACAAAGACCCACCTCTATCTGAGTCATATGACAGCACCAATTGGGTTCAGTAGATACACACACACACACACATACATGTGTATATGTATGCATATATATATATGCATACATATACATATATACAGAGAGAGGGGGGGGAAAAGGGAACATGTAGTTATGAGGAGGATGTGTTGGGAAGGGGTCTGGGAAAACCTGGAGGAGAGGTCATGGATAGTGGTCAAAATACATTGAAATTCTCAAAGAATAAACAAAACTATTATGTATAAAGAATTGTGGCCTGTTCTTTGCTTCTTTGTTTTCTTCCCTTCAAGATCTAACTCTCTCCATTTACTGAAGAACGCTGGCAGAGAGGCAGCCATTATGACCCTACAATGTTCAGCTCTGAAATAAAGCAGATTTGGGCATATAACTAGATGGAAACAGCCTCAACCCTGGAGCTGGAGATGAAAATGTCCCTCTATTCACAGAGAAGTAAATTGACCTAGATATAGCAAAGCAGTGTTAGACTTCTGCACTTCTTTTCCTAACCTTTGTTAAATATTTTATTAATGTCTGCATCCACTCTGTGTCAGGAAACAGCCATATGCTGTTGCAAAGGCAAAAATAAATGAAGACATGTTTTCTGCCCTCAGGGTTGGTTGGAGTAGAGAAAAGGGAGCAGGCTTTCAAATCTCATGTTCCTAGGGCCTAATTCAAACTCTACTGGTTGATGGCAAGTGGTTCACCCTACTCAAGCCCCAATACCCTCATTTAAATATAATGATTCTCTACTTTTTATTAAACCATATGATATAAAAATGAGTCATTCAGAATAAGACACGCAGATAGTGTAATTAAAGAACAAGACATATATAAGAAGCCACAGTAGAAATGTCATGCAAGCATTGGGTTTGATGGAGTCTTGATTTACCTGATTTTCATTTCTCCTCAGTCCTGTTCTAATTGCTGAGGACAAAAGGGACCTTCTGTAGTTACAGAAATTTGACACTATCAAGCACAGTTATAGTGACCAGCCCTGGGGTTGGGGGCATCCTGGAAATAGTGTGAACTTGGAGTTCTCCTTGGTGTCCTTATTCTTTATTTTCTCTGAATCTTCAAGATAATTCCACCACAATCATTAAATAAGGGTGTGCTAGTTATTTATTGCTCTGTAACAAGCTGGTCTAAAATGTAGAGGCTCAAAGTAACACCTAAAGATTAGCTATTAGTTTCTGTGGGTCAGGAGGCAGTATTTGGCCAAATTGACTTCTCTTGTGTAGATTTTGCAGGCTGTAATCAGGCTAGCAAGGGCCTCATCCCAAGGATTCACTAGGGAGGAATCTACTTCCAGGCTCAAGTGCTCATTCACACAGTGTCTGGTAGACTCAGGTCCTGGAAGACTGTTGATTAAAGGCTATCCTAAGTTTCTTAGTGTATGGGTTCTCACAGGGCAGCTCACAAGGTGGCAACTGGCTTAATTAGACACAAAGAGACAGAGACAAATGAGAGACAGAGGCAGAGAGACAGAAAGGAAAGAGAAAAGGAGATAAGAAAGAGAGATGGAATGAGACAGAGAAACAGAGCAGCAGAGAGAAAAAGTTAAGATATACACACAGTTTTTGTTCATATCCTCAGAAAGGAGAGGAGGCAGGGGGATTACTATCCTAGGGAAATCATCATTTGTCTTTGTTTTACCAGTAGAATGAAAGCTAGTATTTAGATCCAGTCACACTCAGGGGAAGGGGCAATCACACAAGGATGTGAGTACTGGGAACTACTGGGTTGTCCTAGACACCTTAGCACCATACGATGGCTCATAGGAATGCCCAGGTGATGTTGGAGCCTGTGCCTTCAAGGTTGGATTCCTAGGAAAAGAATAGATTGAATTGCATGGTCTAAATGTTGACTGTACATTCATCACATCTCAGTGATTTGAAGTCTAAAGGCCAAATTCCTTTAAGATATTGAAGTGAGTCAGGAGGAACAGTATTTAAGACATCAAAAATGACCTGGACAAGCATACTTTAGTGGATGGCCCCACACCCATCAATATATGGGCAGCACTAATTAGATTTAGTGTGTTACTAAAAAAAATAGAGGAAATGAAGTTGAGAGAAGAATATGTGAGGATGCCAGGGTGAATTGATCAAAAACATTGTATGCATGTCTGAAATTCTCAAATAGTAAATGAAGGTAGTATATTAAAAAACTGTTATTTTTAAATTTTATTATCTTATTTACATACTTTTTTCTTTTCTATTTTTACCCACAGATCCTTTTGTGTATATATTATGGCTTCCCCTTTAGTGTTTTTATCTTTTTTTTTGTTTTTGTTTTTTGAGACAAGATTTCTCTGTGTAGCAGCTCTGGCTGACCTGGAACTTGCTCTATAGACCAGGCTGGCTTTGAACTCACAGAGATCCCTCTACTTCTGCCTCCTGAGTGCTGGGATTAAAAGCATGTACCACCACTGCCCAGCCACTTTAGTGTTTTTCTGGGATTCTGGAGTGTTCAAACCAGTGGGTCTCTGTTTCATGTACCTCCTCTTGAGCTCTTTTCCTTCTGCTTGTCTGTTTTGTTTTTCATTTCAATACTTTCCCTTAGAAGCATGCTTGCTTTCTAATGACAGAGAGAAAGCGGGTGGATCTTGATGGCAGGGGAGGTGGGGAATAACTAGAAAGAGTATAGAGAGGGGAACTAGCAATCAGGATATATTATGTGAGAAAAAAAGCCATTTTCAATAAAAGGAAAAATACTCATAGATCATAAAATATTACATTAAAAATACTTATGGACTACATAGCATGTTTTTTTTTTTTGAAAAAAAAACACAGAATGTCTCATAGTTTCCAGGAAACAGAAAGTTCAGTAGATCACAATTCAACAATGATACTTTCTTTTTTCTTATGGCTACTGGCTAGAATTGCATGGCTCCCCCAGACAACCACGTAAATTCTAGAATTCCTGCACAGTTTAGGTGACCTTAACCTCCCATGTCAAGTCCTTCTACCACTACAGTGTGTAGATGTAACCAACCATCTTATTAAATAAGAAACACAGAACCAATGCAAAGAAGAAAGCCAAGAGGTCAGAGCTAAGAGTTAAAACCTTACCCTTCCTCCTGTGGTGGTCCTACCTCTCTGAAAGAGAGCTACTTTCTGTTTTAAAGTCTTTATATAGACTTTCTGTTCTGCCTTCTCATTGGTTGTAAACCCAACCACATGACTGTCTCGTCACTGCCTGTCTGTACAGACCTCCAGGTCTTCTATGGTTGGTATTGAGATTAAAGACATGTGTATCTAATGCTGGCTGTATCCCTGAACACACAGAGACTTACCTAGCTCTGCCTACCAAGTGCTGGAATTAAAGGCGTGCACCACCACCACCCAGCTTTCCTATGGCTTGCTAATACTTCTGACCCCCAGGGTAACTTTATTTATTAACATACAAATAACATTTTAGTACAAATAAAATATCACCATAACAGTGAAATAATAATATCTTAAGGGCTGACGTAATAAATGCATAAAATCATATATCAAGTACCTATTATGGCACCCACATCCAATAATTGTAGGTGGTATCATTGTCTAGGTCAGAAAAGACAACTTTATTTCCATTTCATAATTCAACTTTCCAAGTCTGATCTTGAGAAATGTCACTATTCTCATATTCTAAGGAACAACATATATTAAAAAACATTTTTAAGATGTATTTTTACTGTTTTAAGTTATGTATATTTCTTATGGTGGAAGTTTATGTACACATACATATAGGTGCTCAAGGAAGCCTGAGGGGTCAGATATTCTGTAGCTGGAGTCACACACAGTTGTGAACTATCTGATGTGAGTACAGGGAATGGAACTCATGCAGGTCCTCTGCAACAACAGTACTTGCTCTTAACAACTAAGCCATCAGCCCCAGATACTTATTTTCATCTCATCTCATTCCTTTTTTAAAAAGATGTATTGATTTATTTTGATTTTGTTTATTTGAATGTTTTAAATTCTGTGTATGTGTGTGTACCATATGTGTGTGTGATACCCTCAGAAGCCAGAAGAGGATTCCCTTGAAGTGCACAAAATGGTGACCTGCCATGTGGGTACAGGCAAGGCACTGAGAAACATATGTCTATATGTGCTTGGGAAGAAAGTAAAGAAATCATTGTCCCTGATATTTTACATACAGAAAACAGGGTGCATAGAGGGAAAACTACAAACAAATATGGCATGATCATTACATTGGTAATAGCCAGCTAACACCTCTTTTTCCTTCATAGTAGGATGCCTTCTGAACATCATTTTAAATGCTATATACACAGGCTGTGATATGATTTTCTTTGCATGTATATATGTTTGGAGTTTGTATGTTTTTGCGTGTGATTACTGAGGAGGTCTGTGCATTTATGAGAAAATGCACGTGGAGTCCAAAGGTCAACCTCAGGCACCTTCCTCTACATTTATTTAGTTATTTAATGTACGTTTTAAGACCAGGTCTGTCACTGAAGTTGGAGCTCACTGACACAGCTAGACTAACTGGCCAACAAGCTCAGGGCTCTGCCTGTCTTCCTCACCTTCCCCAGCACTGGCATGTGCTACCACACCCAAGCCCAGTGTTTTTAGGTGCATCCTAGGGATTGGAACTCACATTTTCACACTTACACACAAGCACTTCACTAACAGAGCTGTCTTCCCAGCCCCTTTGTGTATTTTATATTTTTCATAATCATTCTCCTGTCATTGGCAAATTTTAGCTGCTTCAAACCCCCTTCTCCAGAACACCTGTCACCATACAGTGAACACGGATATCGGAGCACCTGCCTTCAACACTGCGGGGAAGATGGAGCCTGCACAATGGAATCAGCCAGTGTAACTCTCACAGCTTCTTAAACAAGGGAGTATTCACAGTCCCCGAGGCCAGCCTGACAGCCCTCACCCCAGCTCCATTGCCTCCGAATTAGGAGAGTCAGAGTTGTGCCTGAGTCAAATTAGACTTGACTTGGATTATATTTTCTTCCATAGAAGCAAACCATCTGTATTATAATATTCAGTAGCCAGCGCCAGGGAAGAACAGCCAAGGCTTCAAATGATCACAGGGTTGAAATATCAAAGCATGGTAAATGCTTCCCAGCAAAGCTTTCCCCTTTCAGCAGTGCTGCTTTGCAGGAGATATAACTGCAGTCAGGAGGTTTTGGGTTTGCAGAGAGTGCAAGTGAAATGCAGATGTGTTTCCTCTTCATTCCATCCCAACAGCAGTTATTCATAACAGCTTAATGTGCAGCCTCCGCGTTTCCCAGATGCAATGTGTTGAGGGGCTCTGTGCAGTTAAAATTGGTTTTATAGGCAAGGGAGATGCCGCCAGCACCGCAGACTGCTGCTTCACTCTGCTTCCCTGAGTCTGGTCAGCTAGTGTGAGTGTTCAGATCCTAGAATAGTTGCTGCCTGGCAATGCAAAATTCGAACTAGTATGTCAGGATTATGCTTGCACACACACACACACACACACACACACACACACACACACACACACACACACACTCACACACACACACTGCAGCAGCTTATATAATGCTATAAATTAAATATGATGCCTCTCTGTGCTTTCAAAAAATCCGACAGAATCAAAGGCTCGTACAAATTCTTATTCTCCTTGGAGATATCATTGCCCTTGAAAGCTGTTGCCTCCTGGGTCCTGACACTGTTCCTCAGTTTTTTGTGCATGAACTACCCACCATTCAATGTTTTTAATTGTGTTTTATGATACTTTAAAATGGATTTGTCCCCCCCCAAGTCTAAACAGCATGGCTAGTTATTTATTAGAAGATGAAGGAGTGGGAAGCAGCTGACAGTTTTATTATTTTAATTTTTATTTTATGTATTATTAATAGGTGTGTTTGCGAGTGTAGGTGTGCATGTACCATCATGCTCATATGGTGACAGGAGGACTGATTTGGGGACCAGTTCTCTCCTTTTACCTCATTTTTGGGGCAGATTCTCTGGTGTTTCTGCCATGCTCCAGTTCTGTACTCCAGGCTATCTGGCCTGTCTGCTTCTGGCTGATTCCTCAGCATCTCACTGTAAGGATGTTGGGATTACAGATGCAGGACACGTCATCTGGATCTGTACATGGAGCCTGGGGATTAAATTCTGGTCATCAGGATTGCAAGGTGGATACTTTTGCCTGCTCAGCCATCTCTCCTTCTTTGCTTTCTTTCTTTCTTCTTTAAGCTTAGTGTGGCTCTTCAAAAGAAGTTCATGTGCTTTTACCTGCCTCGGCTGAGTCTACCAGGCTGGGCTGACTCCCCAGGGGAGACCTTGCCTTGGAGGAGGTGGGAATCAGGGGGTGGACTGGAGGGGAGGGCTGGGGGTGGAAGGAGGGAGGAAGGGGGAATCCATGGCTGATATGTGAAATTAAGTTAATTATAAAATAAAAATATTAAATAAAAGAAGAAAATTTAAATAGAAAAAAAGAAGCTCATTTGACTGCTCTGAAAACAGACAGGAAGACAAGTGAAGTTGTTGCTAAGTACTTTCAAAGATTCACTGGGACACAAAATACATGCACAGACAGACAGACAGACACACACACACACACAGAGAGAGAAACACAGAGACAAGCACACAGACACCCCCACCACCCAAACACACTGTTCTTTATGTATAAAGATTATGTTATGCTGATGCTGCCTTTCCATTGCTGCATCTGGATGTACAGTTTGGTCTCTTTTTACAGGTCCTCACTGTCTTCAGACCAGACCTCATTTACCTATAGTTTCTATGATAGCTTTATGTTCAGCATTGGGATGAGTTTGGGTCTTCTGATTCTGCTTCTGTAATGCAGAAAGGATCTTAAATTCATCAGGGTTTTAAAAAAAAGTTTAATGGTGAAAACTTCAGCCAAAACTGACAGACTGATGGACATAACTCCTTCAACAGGCAAAGCATCCCCAGCATACCCAACACAGCAAAACAAGCAGACTCCAAAATACTTAATACAGCCACACAACACAAGCAGACTCCAACATACCCAACACAGCTACACAAGCAGACTCCTTTGAGCTCAAACTTGCCGTTGCTAAGGATGACCTTGAACGGCTGATCCTTCTGCTTCTACTACTACTGTGCTGAGGTTACAGGCATGCACCACCATGCCCAATTAATTATATGCAATGTTGGGGCTCAAATTTAAGGCTCCATACATGCTGGACAAGCACCCTGCCAACTGAGCTACATTTCCAGACCCCCACCCACATGGAAACTGAATGGAAGGGAGACAAAGGAGATGTGCTTCAAAGAGTCCCCACGAAGCATACAGTCTTCAAAGCAGCTCAGATCACCAGTGACAGTTTCCTTATCATTCTATGGGCAAGACCCACATTAAAGTGAGATTTCTATAATCAAGCGATTCTGCTTGGGAGAAGCAGTGGCATTTATTGAAATCCAGTAAATGATCCTTTCAACAGGACTACCATGTTTTGTATTTTCCTGCCATTCATTGTATAATGTAATAGAATCTCTGTGCCAATTAAACAATGATACGTTTGGGGCTGTCAGAGGCATCCATGAGGACACAAACCACTATAAACAACTGGAACATTCTCACTGGTTCTAATTGGAACCTGACTGAAAAGTTCTAATGCCTGCCTCCACTAGAAATAAAATTCTTATGGTGTCACCTCTGGAGTCTTCATTGAACCATAGACTTAAGCTGAACTATGATTGGCCACTAGAAGACAGTATGCTCATCTGGAAATTGGGCATATCTTTTCTTTTCTGTGGTAGTTATGATACAAATGAGAATATTCTAAAGCAGTGGTTCTCAACTTTCCTAAGGCTGCAACCCTTTAATGCAGTTCCTTATGTTGTGGTGATCCCCGACCATAAAATTATTTTTGTTGCTACTTCATAACTGTAATTTTGCTACTGTTGCTAAATATCTGTTTCCCAATGATCTTAGATGACTCCTGTGAAAGGGTCCTTCAACCCACAATGGGGTTGTGACCCACAGGTTGAGAACCACTGTTTTAAAAGATACCTGTGTCCTTCCCTTTGGCTATCAGACTATGAAACAATGGATCCCAAGAAATTAGAATTCCCCTGTAAATCTCCTACAGAGAGAAGAAAAAAGCTAACCCTTGACACAGCAAGAGGGGGAAACTTATCTCCTAAAAATATAATTATAACTTGTCAGGAGTTTTAGGAGAGACTGGAACCCAGACAATGATGGACAAGGCCTCACCCCAACCCAGGACTTAGCTACAAACAACTCTGGCCATGTACTTGAATGCAAACTTCATGCCCAAAGCTTGAGGATAGACTGGGCCAGTGATGAAGGGGAGGGCATTGTGTCTCTTTATCCCTCTTGCCAATGTGGCCACATGGAATAAATGTTCTTTTTCTGCTTTTTACAATTAGTTTCTTCCTTAATTGGTTTATTAAGGATGAGTGGCTGGGCCTGGTGTTTCAGGGCTGCCAGAGACCAGGAAATGACCCTAATGACTCTGATAGAAATTACTTTTCTTGTCTCTGTGACAGAATACCAGGCATATACTTTTTTTTCCCAGGGAATGTGTGTGTTGGTTTGGGAAGGGGGCAAAATCATTGGCCTTCACTGCTCACTCTGGGATTGCACTGGGAAGCCTCCAGCAGATGTCTCCTGCATCTCTGCTCACCTGCACATTCAGCTGTATTACATAAGCAATCCAATTTGCTTTCTGATGGCAGAGAGCAATGAGAAAAGAGTATTCAATATCTCATGCACACTTGGAGCTCTTCACCTGTAGAAAGCTCTGTAGTTTCCCTAAAGAATTCCTTATCATTTGCCTGCCCTCTACCCACTATGCACTGCCATCTAAGATGACAAAGTAATGTATTGTTTAACTGTGGTTGCTGGCTCACCAGATTAAGAAGTTCTGGTGGCATTTTGACATGTGTGAGAATGTTTTCAGAAAGGATTCAGCAAAGGGGAAAGACTCACCTTGAACGTGGAAGCACCACCATGAGTTGGGGTTCTAGATGGTGCAGAAAGGAAAACTGAAAAATACCAGGTAAACACCTGTGTTCTTATGTCTCCCTTCCTATACCTAAAGACATGAGGAGGAAGTCTCAGCCTCATGCCCACCTACCTCCAGGGAGCTGCCTGCTACCACACCTTAGCCAAAGGGAAAGACTATATCTCCTCAAACTGTGAGGCAGAATAAGCCGATCCTTCTTTGAGCTGCTTTTATCAGGAATTCAGAGCAAACAAAAAAGTTACTAATAGAGAAAACATTCTCCACAATTCACAGATAGGTTTACTAAGATTTACCCCCTGAAATATATATATATATATATATATATATATATATATATATATATATATATTATATTATATTATATATATATTATATATGACATATTATACAATGCTGTGGAATAATCCTTTTGTATATTGTAAAGGTTTGTCATTCAAACTGGTTTAATAAAAAGCTGACTGGCCAGTAGCCAGGCAGAAAGTATAGGTGGGACAGCAAAACTGACGATGATGGGAAGGAGAAGGGAAGAGTTAGAGTCACAAACAGACGCAGAGAGAAGCAAGATGA
The DNA here is from genome assembly GCF_007827085.1 of Peromyscus californicus insignis. Taxonomy (NCBI): domain Eukaryota; kingdom Metazoa; phylum Chordata; class Mammalia; order Rodentia; family Cricetidae; genus Peromyscus; species Peromyscus californicus. The sequence goes on along the minus strand of NW_026294551.1, from coordinate 99,018,199 downwards.
GCATGCCATACTGAGGAAAAGTACCAAGCCACGTGGCAAAGCATAGATTAGAAATATGGGTTAATTTAAATGTAAGAGTTAGCTAGTAACAAGTCTAAGCTATTGGCTGAACATTTATAATTACTATTAATCCTCAGTGTGTTTATTTGGGAACTGCTTATAGGACAGGAAAACTCCAACAACAAACGGCACTCAAATGTTCCACAACTATATCCACATAAAACCAGAGAGAGCTTGGGAAAGGGTTCTAGACACTCAGAAATGGAGCCAAGAACAGCTTTCTAGTCTTGTGTCTCTCTTGCCGGCTGAGGTACAGGGATGAGTCTCCTGGCTGCTGCCTGTGGTCTTGAGCTGCCAACTCAATGAGCTAAGCTAAGTAGTGGGTTCCCCCAGTGTCTCATGTGGTTCACAAAACATAAAAGCATTTCCTGGCAACTGTCTACAGGAGGAAGCCAGCTGCAAACCCCCATGCACTACTGCCAAAAATCACCATGCACTAGTGCCATGTGGTAAGCTGAGTGATGCCGGTAGAGGACATAGCAGTTTAAGATTCACCTCATGAGATCAAAAAACAATACAGATGCTCTGTAAAACAGATCCAGACAGAAAAAATCCTCTAAAAAAATAGGCTTGGAAAGTGAAGACAAAGAGTATATACAGTCATGGATTTAGAAATATAGCTTTAAAATAATAAATTCCTTAAAAAGAGAGTAAAGTATATAAAAAAAAGCCACATGAAGATGAAAAATACACAGTCTGCATCCTGTATGTTTTTGTGCTGTCTGTGAATTTTTTGACTGCTGAGGAAGAAGCAATAGCTGCTAAGAGACATTTGATTATAAATGCTGCTGGATTAAACCAATCTACATATTTAAAAAATATCTTGACTTCAAAATTTAAGTCAAGAGATATGTTACTTTGGGGAAGAGGTTATGCTTTTATTTCCACAGAAAATGAGAGGCTGTGGATTTGTTCAAAGTTAAAGATGATCAGGTTTGATCAAGGAAGACCCCCTGAAATTCAGGCTACAAATATAAAGAAATAACAACACGACACATGATGTATATTCTACCTACTCAAACATAAAGCAAAAAACATCTTTAACTGACTTGAACACATCACTTATTCTGTACTTGTAATGTATGTTACCTTTAAAAGTTTATATAGTTTCAGAAAAAGGGGACCAGACACCAATGAAAACAGATGGCCCAGGTGATCCAGCATCCAGAATAGTTTCAAGGCTGCTGGCTAAGATGGTCCAGCTTCACAAAGTATTCAAAGTATTACAGCCAAGACCTAACAATTATTCTGATTTTCTCATGGTGTATCCAAAGATTACCAGTGCCCCCAAACAACAAGAAGTAGTCTAGATAATGGGTTATGGATATTTATTATCATTCAAGGGGGGTTGGTTACAAATTGTTATTGGTAATGGTCAGAAAAAAATAAACTAAACAAAGAAGTTTAATTCAAAGATCTCTTTCTGAAAGAAAAAAGGGGGGTATGATATAGAAATGATAGGACCAAAGGGTAGATTATTGAATCTACTTTTAAACCAAAAAAGCAACTACTAGTCTTAAATATTTTACATTGGTATGGATTTTTGTATCTTGATACAAATTTAAAATTAGTTTTGTTTTATTGTATATATGTTTCTACTCTTGTTTAGGGTATTGTGCTTATGCAACTCATTTAAAAATGTAATGTATTATTAAGAAATACAGATTAGTAGTCATTTATACTTGTCAAACTTATAGTCATGTTTGGTAAGTTTTCAAGGTCATATACAGATATATTTAGATAGATTGGGGGTCTTCAAACACTTCAAAGACCTATAGAGTATGGCATTTAAAATGTTTTAATAACATAAGGCTTTTCTTGACAATGAGACACATCTGCTCCTGGCAGCAGCAATTTACTTCGGATAAGATGATGAGCATCAAAGAAACTCATATGAAGTTTGCTTTCTTTATGGCAAAGGCTAACCATTTGGGAAAAAAAAAAAAACTGTCCTTGCCTTAGTTGCTGACAGTATATTGTCCAAACTGGACCAGCAGTACACAAAAGAAAGTGACTGCAAATTTTGCCAAGACAGGGTAGGACAATCCTTTAAAATTCCATGCTTTTCAAAAATATCTGTCCAATATACCAGGCCTGTAGGCCAATGTTAGATGCCCCAACATCACAGAGGAACCTAGAGTGACTGTCCAGGCAGCCAGATATCCCTGTCGTTAGGTAACATTTCACCCTTCTGGGGTCTTTGATGAAGTTAAAGACTAGATAGTCATAGTTAAAGTTTTCCATAGTTATGATAAAAGGTAAATTAGATATAAAACTTCAGACTCACAAAGATAAGATAGATAATATTTTCTCTAAATTTGCCAAATACGAGTGGACTGGATATTGTAACTGTAATTCTTACTTAATAACTTTTTTTAATATATAGTTTTACTATATTAAGGTTGAAACCTTCCTTTTTAATTAGACAAAAAGGGGAAATGCTGAGGAATAATCCCTTTTTACACTGTAAAGGTTTGTCATTCAAATTGATTTAATAAAAAGCTGACTAGTCAGTAGTCAGGTAGGAAGCATAGGTGGAACAGTAAAACTGAGAATGATGAGAAGAAACAGGGAGCAGTTAGAGGAGTCATGAGCAGATAAAGAGAGGAGCAAGATGGGCATGCCGTACTAAGAAAAGGTACCAAGCCACATGGCAAAGCATAGGTAAGAAATATGAGTTAATTTAAATGTAAGAGTCAGCCTGAGTTATTGACTGAGCATTAATAATATTAATCCTTATTGTGTCTATTTGTGAGCTGCTGGTGGGACAGGAAAATTTCTCCAACAATCTAATTTGTTGGGGCAGGCTCATGCTACGGTGCATATGTAGAGGTCAGAGAACAACTTGTAGGAGTTGGTTCTCTTCTTCCACCACGTAGGTCCCAGAGATAGAGGCAGCACTTTAACCCCCTGAGCCATCTTGCAGGCCCAAGGCTGTTAACTTCTGATGGTGAGTCACCATTCAGTTCAAGTTTAAGGTGATCCAGGACTTCAGAGGTGACATTTTTCATTTAAAAGTTCTCGAGTCTCAGGTTCTGTTCCCCTCACCAGTTACTCTGGAATCAGTGGGTCTTTTTCAAGCATTTGCTAATTGTGAGTGTCAGTGCAGGGGTGGTGGTTGACTGTATTCTGTGGTCTCTGCTATGTTTCAAATCTTTATAATCACAGAAGAAATTAAGATAATTCATTTAAATACTGTGGTCCAGTACGCCCAGCTGACACCACAGGGCCTTGTTCTCTTGCCCTGTGGATGCCCGACCTCATCTGCCTTGCTCATGCTGCTTGTCAGTCTGACCCCAGATTACTGCTAAAACCCTCCATCCTCCAGAGGCTCCCGTGGCCTCTGTTCACAGTCACTCCCCCTCTCCAGCACTGACTGATTTTCTGCTCCTGCTGTGGGATGGTCTGTATGTCAAATGTGTTGCTGATTGGTCAATGAATAAAACACTGATTGGCCATTGGCTAGGCAGGAAGTGTAGGCGGGACAAGGAGGAGAATAGGCTGGGAAGTGGAAGGCTGAGTCGGAGAGACACTGCCAGCCGCCATGATGAGAAACAACATGTAAAGATGCCGGTAAGCCACGAGCCATGTGGCAAGGTATAGATTAATGGAAATGGATTAATTTAAGCTGTAAGAACAGTTAGCAAGAAGCCTGCCACGGCCATACAGTTTGAAACCAATATAAGTCTCTGTGTTTATTTGATCGGGTTTGAGCGGCTTGGGACTGGCGGGTGAGAGAGATTTGTCCTGACTGTGGGCCAGGCAGGAGAACTCTAGCAACATGCTCCCTTTACTTTGAGTCTATCTTTCTGGACATTGCTTGAAACACTCACCTTTTTTTCCTGTTGCTCACTTGTTCAGGACCTCCCTGTTCTTACACTTCAGTGACAGTCAATGGCTTGCTTTTCAGGGTTCTTTACTGTAGCCCTGCCCATCTGTAACCCTGCTTGGCATTTGCTGGAGGAGGACGGAGAAATGAGGGGCAGGGAGAAGGAAGGATGAAGAAAGGAGAAAAGGAAGGAAGAAGTTGGGTGAGACTTAGTTGGAAGGAAAGAGCCTGAGGCACAGACAGGCTAACTGGCAAGCCAGAAAGCACAGAGGCAGAGGGAGGAGAGTCGGGACTTCAGCCCCCACAGGGCTCAACACCTGTGTCTTTTCCTGTGTCCCCTCACTGTCTTGACGGTTGTCATGCTTTTATGCCCAGGTGTTTCCTGACCAATGTCCATATTTTCTGCATTGGAAACAACCTCACTGCTGCTCCGACTCCACCGTTCTCTAGAAGTTTTCTTGGCCAACAACTTCAGCTTTGCTCTCTGCTCACTTGTGCTTTTCCATACTTGGGGCTTTTTGACAGGTGCTTGAAAGTAACACAAGAGCAGTGTTTCTCTCTCTAATCTGTCTCCTATTGGACATCCAAAGGAGTCTTTGGGGAAACAAGGATAAATAACTCAGCCTCTCTTTGCACATGGCACCTGCTTCCTCACAAATATTTGTGCATTGATTATTCTTAGATAAAGAGTCAGTACACATAGGTCTGTGATGGATCTGCTTTTTTTAATTATTTTTTTAAGATAGTTCACATCTAGACAATCGTCGTGAGTTTTTGCTTTGTTCCAGACATGCAAAACACACAAGTTTAAAGAAGCACCTGGTTTTTGATAATTTTTAAGTACTCACTAAAAACAAAACAAAATAGAGAATTTTATCGAAAGAGAATCACTCTTGATCTCTACGAAAACGTAGCCAATTATCAAGACAGTTTCCAAGTCACCCCAAAGCTGTGTAAATGTCTCTCAGCACCAGAGGAGTAAAGCTAAATATTTACCACATGCCAAATGAAATTAAGATTTATCTGGCACCAAAGGAAAAGAAAGCAAGCTCCTGAAATCCCACCGCTACAAAAAGGAGCAGAGCCTGTGGAAAGGAAGGCGTTTTAACCGTGTTTACAAGGGGCATTTCAATGTTTTTGAAAGTCCGCTACTAAATAATGCATGTTTCTCAAGTGTAAAAATAAAGCAGACAAGTAGCCTTTTATTGAAAAAGCTTAACTGTCCAGATGGAAGAAAACTCCAGAAGCTGGGGTAATATGAGGTTTTTATCTTCCCAAGGCAAGTTGGAGGGTGCAGAGCACAGGACCATGGGGGCTTGTATGTGATTTGTACGTGTGTGTGTGTGTGTGTGTGTGTGTGTGTGTGTGTGTGTGTGTGAGAGAGAGAGAGAGAGAGAGAGAGAGAGAGAGAGAGAGAGAGAGAGAGAGAGAGAGAAGGAAATTGGACTGTAGGGAGGTGGATGCAGCAGTAATGTTGGATTAGAAGGTAGACTGGACATTGTGGGGTCAGGTCATAAGGTCATAGGGTCATAGGTTAAACTCTTCCCTGTGGGCTTAAATCCAGTTTCTTTGTAAAGGGGCTAGTGTTGGAGCTTAACGGTAGAGGCTCATCTGGCATACACAAAGCCTTGGGTTCCAGTACAATACACATATGAAAAATCATAATACATAAAAATTGGCCAGCCAGGTGGTTCAGTGGGTAAAGATGTTTGCAGCCAAACTCTATAATCTGAGTTCAACAGCCTGGAACCCATGTGGTGGAAGGAGAGTACCAACTCCCAGAAGTCATTGTCTAGCATCCACAAGCACACTGCAATGAATGCCTCCATACACATATGCACACAAAATAAATAAATAAATACAAACATTGAAAATAGTAATAAGTAAATGAGGAAATAAAATGAGTTGCTGCTCAATAACTAGCAGAGTGTTTGAGAGAGGGTGTCTTATAACGTGAGTTGGCTTTATGCTCCCTATACAGCTGAGGATGACATTGAACTTCTGATCCTCTGTCTCTATCTCCCTAGTGATGGGATTGTGGTCATGCAGCATGTGCCCAGTGTATATAGTCCTTGGTGTGGAACCTAGGACTTTGTGCATCTTGCCAACCACCTATCAGTTGGGGTTCATCCCCTACTCCCTCAACGGAGATCTTTGTGTGCTCACTTATTCATCCGGTGTCACTGAGGAGGCACAGGGATATACAGTATCCAGTTGTCCATTAGTGAATACCCATTATTGTTTTCTTGATTCATACTGCTCTGGGGCATCTAGTCATTCCTCTGTGCCCATGGTTTAACCAACGTCAGATAAAAAAGACTCAAGGAAGGTAGACATCAGCATGGAATGAGCAGTGACTACATGGTTAATGATGGGAGGTGCTGAGTCTGTGAGAAGGGCTGACTGGAACGGGGACACATGTAGGTGAACTATGAAGACATGGTGCTCAGGGAGAAGTCAGTCATGGAAGACAGCAGATGGGAATAGAGAGATGGCTTTGTGCTCTTAACTCAAGCCACAGGGAATCTAAGGCTCTCTTCTGGACTCTTACACACACACACACACACACACACACTCATTATCATCATCATCATCATCATCATCATTATACACATAATTTTTAAATAAATAAAATAAAGTCTTAAAAATAAGAATTATATGATTGCATTTATATGAAAACATCAGGGAGACTAACATTTAGAAAATAAAATTGAGGGTCCATCAAGGTGGTTCAGTGTATACAGCACTTGTCCCCAAGTCTGAGGACCTGCGTTTCATCACCAAGAACCAATTCCTGTAAATTATCTTCTGACCTCCATAGATATACTGTGGCATACCCGCTTCTCACACCCACATATCTACACACACTAAAAATAATAATAAATAATATAAAATTAACATGCAAGGAAGTTGATTCATGATTTTGAAGCACTAAGATTAGTTGGTGTAAGGGAGTAAGTCCTAGTGAGTATGGTAACTTTAAGGGGTAATATTATTCTTTTAAAATTGTCATGATGTTTACACAGCTCCCTAAATGTACCATTTTAGTCACACTTTAAATAGGTTGATTTTATGGTATGTAAATTCTATCTCATCAAAACTACTTTAAAAAAGTCAAAGGCAAAAGCTCATGGAATTGGGAGGATTGTTTTAAGTTATGTGAACAGATATGAGGTAAGTGTTTAGTGGTTTTATTATTTATTTATTTTGCTATTGGCCCAGGCTACTCTGGAGCTCACTATGTGGTTAAGGATGACCTTGAACTCCCAATCTTGAGGTCATAGAATCACTCTCCAGTACCAAAATTAAAAACATACAAAAATAAAAACCCAAGCTTGTTTTCTCTGATTCTGTTTTCAATTGGGTATGGATTGCAAGTTGTCTGTAGGAACAAACCTTAGAGAGTTAGGAAACTTGGAGGAAAACTACACAGTGAACCAAATCGTATTTTCTCCTCTTTTTAAAAAGACATCAAAACATTCTATCATATTGTTAGTTAATGCGTAGACTGTATCACTATACACAAAATAAAGAATGGCTTTAATTTCTTTTTATCTTTCTTAACCTTCTACCCAGGAGCCCCCACCCTCACCTTTTTCCTTATTTGTCTTAGATTCATTCAAGGTGAACATGAGGCAGTGGCATCTGATTGAAATCTCAGCTCCTGTGATGCAGATACACTGTATAACCCAGTCCTGGTCCATGACAGGATGCAGATACACAATGTAACCCAGTCCTGGTCCATAGCAGGATGCAGACACACTTTGTAACCTAGTCCTGGTTCATGGCAGGCAAAAGATACACAATGTAACCCAGTCCTGGTCCATAGCAGGATGCAGACACACTTTGTAACCTAGTCCTGGCTCATGGCAGGATGCAGACACTGGTGGCTCCCTTTCTAAGGATACAGCTATTATTCTTATTTTTACTGTGACCATTTTCTCCCATGTTACCCAGTGTTCTAATCTTAATGTGACTTTGTTTTTGCTTTCTTGGTCTATTTTACTCACATGCCACAGTTCATTTATGCATCTTTTTATTTATGTATTTATTTGGTTGGTTGATTGGTTGCATGACTTTGTGTGTGTACACACACCACAATACACATATGGAGGTCAGAGAATAACTGATAGGAAGAGCTGGTTCTCTTATTCCATTATGTGGACCTCAGAAGACTAGACCTAAGCTTCCAGGATTGACGGCACAGGTGGAAAAAATTTGATCTCCAGTAAATAAAATAAAATCATACTTTTTATAGCTTCATGGACACATTGCTATCCTCTGGCTTTCTCCATTATTGATAAAGCCATTTAGAAGTTCCCCACATAACTGAGTATATCTTGACAGACACACCTACTCCAGGCACCTCATTCCCCAGCCTCAAATGGAAACAAAATCAAGAATCTCTTTCTAAGCAGCATTGCCCATTCAGCAGCTCTTCACGAGTGTGGGGTGATTTGTCGCTTGAACGACTGAGACAAACACTTGGCAGAAGATAGAGAGAAGTGGGATGAGGCCCTGATTGGAATATTTGTCTCATTTATTCTTGATAATGTGCCATATTCCACTCCATTGGCCAGAGGTGATTGTTCACAAGATGTCTTACACCTGGCATCCTTGCTTATGAAAACCAGATGTGAATCATTGCTACAAGCTATTTGAGGGCTGGAGAGATGGCTCAGTAGTTAAGAGTACTTACTGCTCCTGCAGAGGACCCAAGTTCAGTTCCTGGCATTCATGTTAGATGATTCACAGCTACCTGTGATCCCAGCCCAGGGACTCTGATGCCTTCTTCTGGTTTGCACAGGCACCTGCACTCATGTGACTATACACACACACACACACACACACACACACACACACACACACACACACACAAATAAAATGAATTTTTTAAAAGGAAAGAAACTTTTGAGAAGTTGCCATACTTTCCCATTTTCTATTTTTATAAAGATGTGATTTTTAATGGAGGGGGGCATAAAACAGGAGAGATTATTTATGAACATTCAATGCCTGTGTCTATGAAAAAATGTTAGACCCCATGCCAGCCATTGCTTGGACCATACCCATCTACAGTCTTCTCCAACTTTACTATCTCATAAATCAGTCTGGAATTCCAGGGGGAAAGGAAGGGAGTACCTACCAAGAGCCTGTCTATGAATCTGATCATCCAACCGACTCCTCAAGTGCTAGGATTCCAGGAGAATGAGTCACCCTAATTCTTACTTCAAAGAAAGAAGTTAAAAGACCCAGGTTGCCTCCATTCCTCTCAATATGAGGTCCTCCCTTTCCTCTCCCTCCTTCCGGGGAATCACAGACAGCTTAACTATAATTGTGTTCTATGGACTTCAATCGTCAACCTCCCATGACATGAAACCTCCCATTTCCCTCTGAAACCTATCAGAAGGGGATCCAGTCTCCTCGGACCCCACCATACTGTCTGTTCATGGTGTTCATGATTCTTCTAACAAACTGATTACTCAAAAGGACAGTCCATTCAGTCAGTGTCCCCCTGAGGCTGAACAGGAGATTTTCTCTCTAAGCATTTCTAATGCTGTGAAGAGAGCATGACCACAGCAACTCTTATAAAGGAAAACATTTAATTGGGGTTGGCTTACAGTTTCAGAGGTTTAGTCCATTATCATCATGGCAGTAAGCATGGATATGTGCAGGCAGACATGGTGCTGGATAAGGAGCTGAGAATTCTACATCTTGATCCGAAGGCAACAGGAAGTAAACTGAGTCTGCATTGAGCATAGCTTGAGCCTAGGAATCCTCAAAGCCAACCCCCACAGTGACATATTTCCTCCAACAAGACCACACCTACTCCAACAAAGCCACACCTCCTAATAGTGGCACTCTCTATGAGTCTAAGGGGGCCAATCACAAACTACTACACTTTCCCATCTTGGTGGCCTATATTTGTTCATGTTGTGCAGAAATTCAGATCATGTGACCTGCAACATAGTTGGTTCTTGTTGTGAACCCATGCAGAGAATATCTTCCTGGCTGCTGCCTGCCAGCATAAAAGTAGAGCTGTCCTTTAAGAAGGGTATTCCTTAGGACAGCTTCAATGTGGGAGACAAGACTTGCAATCCACAGTGTTGACTTGAAGTATCAATAACCACACAGAAAATTAATATTCCAACCAAGCATGGATCCACCACCTGACCTCTGACTGTGATTGACTTTATATCTGCATACTTGCTTTCCTTTCTCTTTTACTGCTGATTAATTGAATTAAAGTAGCAAAAATAAAAAGAAGGAAAAAAGAAGTTAAAAAAAGACCATTTCAGACTTAGTGGTTTACAAACTCCTATAAAATAATGCACAGATGATTGAGTTTGTTTTCAAACTTGCTCATTCTTTTTTATATTATTTATTTTATTTTTTTGAGATTGCAATATAATTACATTATTTTCCCCTCCAAAACTTCCTACACACCCCTCCTTGCTCTCTTTCAAATTCATGGTCTCTTCTTTTATTAATTGCTGATATATATATATATATATATATATATATATATATATATGTATGTATGTATATATTTATCTATATGTATATGATGCATATTTATGCTGTGGGATGTCTTTTTGTATGCTGTAAATATGTGTTGCTCTGACTGGTTGATAAATAAAGCTGCATTGGCCTATGGCAAGGCAGCTTTGAGGCAGGCAGAAATCCAAGCAGATAGACAGGAAGAAATGCAGAGGTGGAGGAGACGCCATCCTGCTATCCAGGGAGTGGCATGTATTGGCACACAGGTAATGCCACAGAACACATGGCAAAACATAGATTAATAGAAATGGGTTAATTTAAGTTATAAGAGCTAGCTAGCAAGAAGCCTGAGCCATTAGGCCATACAGTTTGTAAGTAATATAAGCCTCTGTATGTTTACTTGTCTGAGTGGCTGTGGGACAGGCAGGACACATGAAAACTTCAGACTACATTTGTATATTTATGTGTGTATATATGTATTATTAAATACATAATACAAACTGTTCAGTCTGTGTAAGGTTTCTTGTATTTATGTGAATATAAAGACACAGACTAATATCAACCCATCAATAGAAGGTGATTCAATACCCTGCTTTCTCCAATAGACACAATAGACAGGTCATCTGAACCAAACAACATGCTTGTTTGTTCTTTAGCTCTGGCAAGTAGATGAGTCTTTCCAGAGAAAGGCATGGAACTTAAATGCAATCCCACCCTGCCTGGTCTAGAGGTGTTCTCAACCATGAGCTTTTGTTTGCAGCAGCTGAGTGTAGAGGGGAGAGGTAACGCATAAAGTTTCCAAATGTTAACATGTGAAGTGTAGGTAAGGGAGGCACAGTTCTCCAGTGTCACCCTTCGCAGCCTGAGATGTTCCCTTCAACCTTAGAGACATCCACTCAGGCCAAACAAGGGTCAAGACGTTGATGCTGAAAAGACTTTTATGAGCAGCTGTTTAAGAGTGAGAGTTGGAGATTGTTAATGATATTTGCTAAAGGCTTAGTCCCAAAAAGTAGTAGGGAAAGCAGCACTCAGAAGACAGCAGGATGCAGCTGAGAAGCCACATGGGCATGGACTTCTCAAAGGTAAGTTGTAGCTCACAGTTTCACAACAATCATGTTGGGATTTGAGTGGGTTTTGATGTTACTATGTTGTTCCTATCTGGCTCCTGAGAGGCAAGTCTAGCTCACAGGTATTCAGGAAGGTGGTTGTCTTTACTGTGAACAAAATTAAGTTCTGTTTGAGGTTCCCAGTCAGTGTCTAGTGAAAGGAGTGAAATCCTCCCAAGGTCCTATACCTTGAGTTCTTTGGCCTGGGCCATTGACACTTTAACATAGAACATTGACACATGGAAAATATGAGTAGCCTTTGCCAGGGGCCTTTACAGAGAATGCTGTTAGTTATGCTGGAGTTCTTGCTTCTTGGCAGCCTGCAAGGGGCTTTGTCATCACTACTGGCTGTTGGGATCCTTTCCTTTTCATTCTCAGTTTCCCATAACTTCTCTGTCTTTCTGTCTGTCTGTCTGTCCTAAAATGTTGTGTCTTATAACATCTTTAAAAGCTTTCTGACAAGACTTAGAGCAGGGATTTGGGGCCAGTAAATTGATTCCTCCATTTTTTAAGATGAAGAGTCTCAGCGAGGGGAAGACTGGGGAGATGGTACAGTGAGTAAAGTGCTTGCCTTGCACATTAGTGTGTGTGCAATCCCTAGCACCTATGTTAAAGCCAGGCATGGGGGCACATCCTGCAATTCAGCAGGGAGGGGATAGAGACAGGCAGATCCCTGGGTCTCACTGGCTGGCCAGCCTAACCAAATTGGTGAGTTCCTGACCAGAGAAAGCCACAAAATAAGGTCAAAAGACATCTAAAGTTGACCTCTGTCCTCTACATGCACACAGATACACACACATATACAAAAGAACGTGTATACAAACAAGCAAAAAGAATTCTAGCCAGCCCTTGTGCTCCTTGATTATTATCCAAGCTACTCTGGAGGCTGTCAGGTTTATAAAATGAGTTCAAGGACATCCAGACAACTTAATGATACCCTGCCTCAAAGTAGGAAGCAAAAAAAGGGCTGAGGATGTAGCTTGGTGGTCGATTGCTCACCTAACATGCATGAGACCCCACTTTCAATCCCCAGTACCACTACAAAAATAAATAAATAAAATAAATCTTTACATCAATTCCAGGATCCTAAGAGCTGAGTTTGGACACACTTTGATACAGGGGGACTTGCATCCTACTTGGAAGCAATTAAGTCACCTTTTTTTTTTTTTTCTGGTTAAGGCTGGCCTGGCCGGGGCAACTGGCGCCCAACATGGTCATGGTGGCTCCACTCTTGCCTCGCTGGGAGCTGAACATCTTTCTCCAGGAAAGTCCAGATGTCTGGTGGAGATATTTTTGCTGATCGTCCGTTGAGACCGCCTGACTCGATGCTCTTTCTTGATGATCCGGAGGAGAGCGAGAAGGACAAGATTAGTCTAAACTTCAGACTTAACCATGGGACAGGGAAGTTCTTCCCATGATCTTTTCATTAAGGTCATTAAAGAGGCCCTCAGGACATGAGGGATAAGGGTTCGTAAAAAAGACCTCAACAAATTCTTTAGTCACTTAGAGGACTGTTGTCCCTGGTTTCCCCAAGAAGGGGACGATTGATGAAAAGTGCTGGAAAAGGGTGGGCGACTGCCTTAATGACTACTACTGCATCTTCAGCCCAGACAAAGTCCCTGTTGTAACTTTTTCCTATTGGAACCTTGTTAATGATATCCGCAGGATCCAAAGGACCTCCCCCTCCCATTGCCCCCTTTTGTGCCCCAGTCGTTGAGGGCCCTGTGGGTTCACTGCCGGCGCTCCCAATGCCAACCCCTGATGATCGAGCTTATTATGCCTTTAGCCTCCCTCTGGTTAATTTTCAGGGCCCCATGCTCTGCTTTCATTGGTGCGTTTTAACCCAGGGAATGGAAAATACCCGACTCTCTGCCAAAAGTTCGAGTCTCAGGCAGTCAATCCCATATGCCAAAAATGGCCCTCTACTTATATCTTACATTACATGGATGACCTTCCTTTGGCCGCCCCTAGCTCCTCCATCCTACAAGCAACCTTCCAAGATCTGTCACAGGCCCTTTGTGCTGCTGGCCTACAGCTTGCCCCTGATAAGATCCAGCGCTCTGCACCTTTTAGTTATCTGGGCCTTGAATTGCATTCCAATGGAGTCTTGGTCCTGTGCATCCAACTGCGCACAGGTAACCTTACTACCCTTAATGATTTTCGAAAACTTCTCAGGGACATTCAATGGCTTTGACCATACTTAAAACTCCGTACCACTGATCTTTTATCCCTCTATGACGTTCTTTGGGGCCCCAGTGAACCCACCTCCCCCGTCAATTTACCCCAGCTGCCCATAAGGCCCTGTCACTGATCGCCAGGGCCATTTCCTCCCAAGCCTCTTTTCAGATTGATTATTCCCTCCTGCTGGTTTTTGTTGTCTTATCTACTCCACATTTATCCCTGGGCTAACCTATTATTCCCCAGATCAATTCTCGGGAAGATGGGAAGAGAAGACTCTGGCAGATATGGCTGCCCCCCCCCCCCCATTGCTCAAAAAGGGAACCCGTGACTGCGGTCACTCTGGCTGTCCTCCTGGGGGTGGGAGCTGCAGGAGCTGGCACGGGCATAGCTTCCCTGGTTTTATCTAATTAACATTATTCAGAGCTTAGAATTTCCATAGATGAAGATATAGCACAACTTGAGCGAGACATTTCCATCCTTGAATTCTTCCTCACCTCCCTTTCAGAGGTGGTCCTCCAAAACCGCCGAGGGCTCGACCTCCTCTTTTTACAGCAACGAGGTCTCTGTGCCACTCTTAAGGAAAAGTGCTGCTTTTATACTGATCACACAGAAGTAGCAAGGGATAGCATGGCCAAGGTCTGTGAAGGCTTAGAGAAGCACAAAAAAAGAAAGAGATCAAGAGCTAGGCTGGTTCCAAAATTGGTTCTCTGCATCTCCCTGGCTAACCACCCTCCTGTCATCCCTTCTGGGACCGTTGGTTGGCCTCATTCTTGTCTTGACATTTGGCCCTTGGGCCTTGTCTCAACTGACTCAATTTGTGCATGGTCAGCTGGCCGAACTTCAGGCAAAACAAATTCAGGTTCATTACCATTGCCTCGACCTCCATGATCGTGGTCTCAATGAACCAGATAAAGACTCCATATCAGCACAGTCCCCTCTGCCCAGGGGAGGATGCACCTGTGCCTGGGAGCTGGAGCCCACTGCATAGGGGATTGAGGGTGCAGCCGGGACTGCAAAAGGCAGGGAGACTAAAGTGCTCCACCATCCTGGGTGCCTTGGATGACATGCTCTATTGCACGGTGGTTATGCAGACCCTATACTCTTTCCTCCTGGATTTAAACCCACCCCCTGTAAAAAAAACTGCATGGTTTCAGCTTCCTTTGGGACATGTGGGGACGCCTACATGGACCGACCATTAACAATGGAACTTATCAGGGATAGAGCCTCTGTCACCCCTCTCCCATCATGGCAAAAATATTTGGGCCTCCTTTCTTTGTTTTGCTATACGTATAGAAGGGGGAGATGTCAGGGACCAAACATGAACCACAGAAAAGTACTAGCTAGGCCAGAAAACAAGCCACAGGCCCTAAACCAGATGCCCTCAAAGATAAAGAACATCCTGTGGTCAGGTAGCATAGCAACAGAACAATGGGCCCTGACCAGTGGCTTTACCACCTAGCATAACATCCTGCAGCCTCACAACTTGCACGTCCTCCATCACCTGCATGTCTCCCCTCAACTGCATCCCTTCCCTCCTTCCTGCCCCCTCCCCCTCCCATGCCATATAAGCCTTGCTGAGGAGAATAAAATTTGCAGCTTGATCAGAACCCTGTCTTGCTGTCTTCCTTCATGTCTCCCGTCCCTTTCATTCTCTCCCGCAGGTGGGTCGCCCCCGTTGAGACCCTGCTGGCCGGGGCACCCAGGACCTTGCACATGGTAAGCAAACCCTTTACCACTGAGATAAAACCTCAGCCCTCCTTTCATTTAAAAAAAATATTTCTGAGACTGGGTCTTGAACTTACTTGGTAGCCCAGGCAGGACTTGAACTTCCGATCATCTTGTGTGAGCCTCCTGAGTAGCTGGGATGGTGCTCATGCACCAGCCGGTGGATTAAAGTGTGCACTCTTATACTGCAAGAATACAGTGGCCACAGTCTCCTGGGACCATTTCAACTCTTGCCTACCAGAAAATGAAGGACGCTTGGAATCAACACAACTTAAGCATTTTTATGTATTTGACAGGAGTTAGAAAAGGGGCATGTTTTTCTGCAAAGATATTTAGCTATGGGCTTGGCTACAGTGCATATATTATCTTGATTTAACTCTAATCATGCTCAATTACACACTAAAATTGACGCTTAGGAGCTGCTTTTACTTATACACACTGGCTCTTCACATGGGCCCATAGGTAACTAAAGACAGAAGAAAAGCCCGGCATTTCTGGTTTTATTTTATGTCTATCTCCTCCCCCTTTGGCTCACTTGCTTCCTTTTATTGATACTAATTACTCAGGGAGTGTCTGGATAGCCTATCCAACCTCTTGAATGCACAGAGATGAGTTGGCATCCCAAACCTGCAGTCACCTTTTATTCCAAGAACAGCAGAACTTTGAAGCATAGACCTTTTCCCAGATGATGGTAACTATCCATGGGAAAAATGCTGTATCCTGGATTGAAAATGATCAGCTCCTGGGGACTAGATTGGTACCCAAGTAATAGACATATTTCAGATCACCTTGTAGTACTAGCAGTGACATAGTAATTATGAAAAGAAAAAAAAAGAACACCTTAGTCTGGGAAGGTAGTTCAGTAAGTGCCTAGCCTAATGCCCTAAGCCCAAATGTTAGAAGGAGAGAAGTGACTCACACAAGGTGTGCTCTAGCCTCCAACAGAGGCTGTGATATGCACACCCCATATGAGTAAATAAATAAATGCAATTTTAAAATGAAAAATGAAAACATTTTGAACTCGGCTGCTTGACTGTGTAGACCAACTCACCCTTGCTTCAATTCTTGTTTCTCTGTTTAAACCCAGAGCTCCCGTCAGTATTACAGAAATGATTGGGGTAACTGGACCACTTTGCACTCCTTCTTCTCTGTTGGCCACATTGAATGAACGCTCTGTCTCCTCTTCTCAGCATTACTGTCCCTTGGATTGATGTATTTGAGATGGGTGGTGGAGCAAGTTACATTCCAGTGTCCAGATCTCGTCAGAGCTTGGGCAAACCTAGGCTCTGCCAACATCCTTCCCCTGAGCTCTACCACTTTAACCCAGGCAGGACTGTCATTTCTTGTTTCTTCCTTATCCTGAAGAAGAAGGACGAGGAGGAGGAGGAAGAAAGGAGGAGGAAGAGAGTTCTAAAGTGGTGTTTTCTGCTTGTAATCCTAGCACCCTGGAGCAGGGTTTAAGGATGGCTAATTAGAGGTTACCCTAGGCTACGCAGTGAGGACCCAGCCCAGAAAAGTAAAGGGAAAACTTAGATCTTCACTTCAACGCCATCATCATCCCTGTTGCCATGCTTCATCCCTGCCATCATGCTCTATCTCTGCCATGTCTAAGCCAAAGGCTCTGCAGATAGAAAGAGGAAATGCAGACAGCCTAGTTCTGCCTCTCATTCTGAGTCTGTGCCTCCCTCTCCTTCACCGTGCCTGGCCTGAGTTGTTCTTCTCTTCCTACAAGGGGCTGTGCTACTTGCTCAAGTCTCAGCAAGAGGCTCTGGAGTGAAGGAAATCAGTGTCAAGAGAGGTCCTGTCTCAGAGCAGAGTCTTTCAAAGAGGGTGGCAGATAATAGCAAGGACCCAATCTTCAAACTCTCTCCATAATGGTCTCTGACACCTTGGCCAGCACAATATTGCTGAAAATTCTATTGTCTGTTTCTCTCTCTCTCTTACTATTGCAGCCTCTCTCTGTTCTAAGAACAAAGAAAACTTTTACTTAAGAAAAGAGCAAAAGATCAAATGCAGTCCTAACTTTTTATATATCTATGGAGCCCAGAATTCTGCTAAAGGTAAGGTGAGGGTGGGGGTCTGGACGATGGAGTAGGATGCAGTGCCTAGGAGCCGCTGACATTAGATGGGATGGCAATCCTTTCAGGAGAGAAACCTGTCACCTCTAATTACATTCTATGGCTCTGGATGAATGCTACTTGAGAAACAGAATACTTTGATGTGAGAAAAGAAAAAATAACAACTTTCACCTTTTCCTATTGACACCAGTGACTGGAGAGAGCCAAGGCCTTTAATGTTGAATTATCTGAACAGTTCTCTAAAAGATTATGGAAATGGCATGCTTTTAATCCTTCTATACTATCTGAATCTGAAGGAGAAGAATGTGACTCACTTAGAAAGGCCTGTATTAATTTCTCATTGCAGCCATGTCAATCGAATGGGTTAAAGATAAAAACAGTTGGGGTTTGGGAGACAGCTCAGTGAGTTAAAGAACTTGCTGTGCAAGTGTGAAGACCTTAGTTCAAATCCCTAGTATCCCTGTAAAATCTGGATACTGTAGCATACATCTGTAATCACAGTTCCTACAGCATGATGGTAGGTGAAGGCATGAAAATCCTGGGAAATGGAGGACTAGGTAGTTTGCTGTGTGTGCAAGCAAACACAGAGGCACACAGATACACAGACACACACACAGACACACAGACACACACACACACACACACACACACACACACACACACACACAGAGATTTTTTTAAGGGAGAGGGTATGAGATGCCTCATTGGGTGAATGTGGTCCATGCCACACTAGGACCTTCACACATGAGCACACTGCCCCCCCCCAAACAAGTAAATACAATTCAAATAAAAAGAATAATGATAAAAATATGACAACTGTTGGTTATTTATGATTCCAGAGACACATGGATAAGTTAAAATCCCTCTTTGCTATTTCCTGTTTACTATACACTAAGCAGACGCCCCCTTAGTCACTTAGCAAAACTGTGGCACATGATGTAAAGGAATGTGGAGGAGACTTAAGATACTGCACTTTAGGTGTGTGCTGCCTTAGCTCAATGTGCGTACAGGCTAAGTAGCCTTCTACCCACTCTGTAAGCTGGCCTGAGTAGCAACTTATCTTATCCAAGGCCACCGATAATAAATTTATATGTAATAGAGTGTTGTTATGTGTCAGGCCTACATTAGGAGTTGGAAAACCAGTTGCATATCTTGGCAACCAGCACAAGGGTAAAGGCTGCCCTCAAGGAGCTTGGCAGGCAGATGCAAACTAGGAATCACGGAGAGGTGACTGCAAACACAATAGTCCTGGGGTGAAGGACCTGGGTAGACATGTTCCAAGCAAACAAACCAGAGTGGACAGGGGGTGTGGCAGATGTCAGTCCATCTCACTCACCCCCAGGGACAAGCATATCAGAAGCACACAGGGCTGTATGACACCTGATGGGATGATTGCCATCAGAAAAAGAAGCAGTGAGCCAGGTACAGCAACAGTTGCCTGTAATGCCAGCACTGAGACAGGGTGCACTGAGGCCGGGGGATAAAAGGTCAAAGTCAACACGGTGACAGAGTGGGCCAAAATAATTAAGCAAATAGACAAATGACAAAGCAATAGTAAGTATCATCATAGCCATGAACAAAATGAGAACAGTGCATGTGTGTGTGTGTCTGTGTGTGTCCTTGAACTCTTGGTGGGAGTGTGAATTAACAGAGTCATGATGATAGAAAAGTTCCCCAAGAATATTAAAAATAGACCTGAGAGTCGGCTTTTAGTTATGGCCTTGGTCAGTTTTGAGCCATTATGACAGAACACCTGAGATTGTGTGAATTATAAACAATGGACATCTCTTTCATGTTTTAAAATTGTGTGGTGTCTGCGTGCATGTGTGTGTGTGTGTGTGTGTGTGTGTGTGTGTGTGTGTGTGTGTGTGTGTGTGTGTCTGTGTGTGATAATGGGTATCTGGAGGTCAGAAGGCATCCTTAGGTGGTCCTCACTTTTCACCTTGAAATCAGGTCACTCCATCACTATGAATGCTAGGCTAGCTGACTAACAAACTTCTAGTAGTCTACCTCCAATCTCGTCTCAAGAGTGTTGTAATTACAGATGTACTCTGTTGTGTCCAGCTTTTCCTGGGTGCTGGGAATCAGAATTCCCGTCCTCATGCTTGTGTAGCAATTTCTTCAGTCCAGAGTTTGATTTCTTATAGTTTACTGATGATTCCAAGGCCAAGGGGACCATATCTGGAGAAAGTCTTCTCCAAGGCCAAGGGATCTGCATCTGGGAGGAGCCTTGTCCAAGGTCCAGAGGTCCATATCTGGGGAAGGCTTTCTTCCTGTAATAGAAAGAGGAATTTTAAGAGAGCAGCTGGGAGCTGAACAAGACTCCTCTTGTGATAGCCAACCTTCTTCTGAGATGACATTAATCTCTTCCTGCAGACAGCCTGAACTCAAGTGGAACCTTGAGTCCTCAGGCCTAATCACCCCACATTAGACTGCACTTCTCAGCACTGTTCTAGTGAGGATCAAGTTTCCTGGACATGACCTTTGGGGAATACATTCAAACCATAGTGGATATAGAACCCAAAGAACTGAAATCGGTGTTTTAAAGGGATATTCTCTGCAGCACTATTCACAATATTCAAGACATGGAAACAACACAAGCATCCATCCATGGATGAAAGGATAAAGAATGTGTGCCACATACATATATATGCACATATGTATACATGCACATACATGTATGTATGTATGTATGTATCTATGTATGTATACACATAGTGGAATATTGTTCAGCTTTAAGAACAAGAGAATCTTCCCATTTGTAACAACACCAATGTATCTGGAGAGCATTGAAACAAAACAACAAGCCAGATAGAGAAAGAGAAATATTTGACTATCTCGGGCATACATGTAGATCTTAAAGTAATTGAACTTGCAAAAGTAAAATGGTGTTTGCTTGGGATGGGGGAATGGGAAAATATTGGTCACTAGGTAAAATGCCTTTGGGTATGTAGTAAAACAAAGTCTGTAGTTAAAAATACTGCATTTTTTTCTCTTGAAAACTGGTAAGAACAGATCTTAGGTATTGAATTTACTGTGCAAGAGTACTTCTTGGAGAAAAAGAGATCAATTTTCCTGAGTAGTAAGCACTGAGTAGAAACCTCCTTCAGGTCCAGCTCCTGCACGAACAGTAAATCCTAACACCACAGTACTTTCCCCTCTGTTTCTGCTTCCAGCTCCTGGCCAGGTGCTTTCTCAGTAAACTCTAAAGGAGCCACAGCCAAAACCAACCCTGAGATCCTCAGTTTGCTTTGTTTTACAACCCAAAGAGCATATGAATCAATCTTTCCGAAGGTGCCTCCTGTGAGCACATGAGGAGGCAAAATCCAAATGAATTCTTTGTTTATTCTCTAGTATTAAAAACTAAAACAAACAGACCAGTTAGATGACTCAGTGGATAAGAAAGCTTGCAGCCAAACCTGATGACCTGATTTTGATCCCTGGGATTCACATGGTAGAAGGAGAGAATCAACATGTTCAAGCTTCCTCTCTCTGTCTCTCTTCCCTTCCCTCCCTCCCTTCCTCCCTCCCTCCCTCCATCCCTCCCCCCTCTCTCTCTCTCTCTCTCTCTCTCACACACACACACACACACACACACACACACACACACACACACACTGTAATAATTTTAATCAAAATAAACAAATGAAGTTAAAAACCAAACCCCAATGTGCCCTGAATCTGACTTCATTTGCTCAGAAGCAGTTTCTCCATTTACAGAAGCCCCCAGGGGCTCCCATTTCCTCAGCTGATCTCTTTTAAACCTGCCAGTCCCGAGTCCCTAGAACTGACACCCAATTCCAAGAGATCACGCTCGCGTGCTGGTTATTCTCTTGTTCCACCCTCACCCACCCCTGTCCCTTTCCTTTTGCTGTTGGAAGTGAGTGTCAGCCTCGGATGCTGCAGTGCTGTGGGCTGGAAACACAAGCCCATGAGCCTGCACTGGTATTAAAACACCATTTCATTGGAAGGATGCAGAGGGAGATGGAGGCCTTTCGGTGTAAAGGGCTTCTGAGAGAATATGTCAGGATCTGGGAGGCTGGAAAGTTCGCCGGCCTGAGATTTGCTGCGTTCTGCTCTGCAGTCACAGTTGAAATCCAGTTGTCCAGAGTTGATGCAATTCAATAGAGTGCGACTTCTCCAGCAGTCGCGGTGATCCGACCCCATTATTCTTCCCCAGCAAAGTGGGCATGCCGGGTTTGGGAACTTTTGAACTGTGTCCTCAACACTCAAAATCCAATTTCCCAGGCTTCTTCTCTGAAGAAAATAAAATGACTGTGGCCGCAATTGGTGGAGCTTACAGGATTCCTTCCCTTTCCCTTCCCTCCTGTTCCCTTTAAAACAGTCAATGGATTTCTATTAGAATGTAGAGTTTAATTAAGCTCCTCCCAAAGGACTTTGCAAATGAGTGATTAGCCTGATGGGGTCCTGGGAGAATGGTGTTTCCCCAAGGCCAGTTTCACTTACTGGTATCTTTGTTAGCATACCATCCTGGTTCATCTTCCTCCTGAACTCGCCCAAATTTAGAATCACCCAGAGACAAGTCCTTGAGTGTTTCTAAAGGTGTTTACAGAGAGGGGTTTAAGGGAGCAAGGACACCCATCCTGAATGTGTGAGGCACCCACCCTTCACAAGTAGGGGCCCAGACTGAATAAGTAGGAGAAAGTAGTCAGGTGTGGTGGCACAGGTATTTGGTGGCAAGAAAGGAAGATCAAGGAGTTGGAGGACAGCCTGTGGTATATATGACCCCCTCTGAAATGAAACAAACCAATACCATGGAGGAGAAGATGGGGGCCACGGATTACACTGATATCCTGCTCTTTCTTTCCTTGCCTATTTCTTTGAGACGGGGTCTTTCTGAACCTGGAGCTGGGCTGGCATCCAAGAGGCCCCAGCAATGCTCCTGTCTCCACATCCAACTTTAACATGTGTGCTGGGATTCAAACTAAGGTCCTCCTGCTTGCTCAGCCAACGCTCTCACCAACTGAGCCCCAGTGCAGTTCTTCCCTAAGTAGCTTGTGAATATCCTCATCATCACTGTCCTTACTACAGCAGCTGTGTTTTGCACAGTAACCATGTTTTTCTCAAGGAGATAACAGGCCCAATGTCTGTTTTTACTCAGGCACACCTTCCATTCTTTTTCATGATCTGACATTACAGTCTTCTTAAACTTCAAGGAGGCTTTTTGTTTTTTCTGGTGCCGAAATGAGATCCATATGATATATATAATATAGTTACAATCCAGGGCCATCCATATGGCTCAGCTGGTAAAGGTGCTTGCTCCAAGCCTGACTGCCTGAGTTCAATTCACAGAACTCACCTAGTGGAAGAAGAGAGCAGGTTCCTGCACAGTGTCCTCTGCCTCCTCACAGGCTCTGTGGCATGTAGAATGCCTCCACACAAGCAATAAGTAAATAAAATGCATAAAATGCAACATACAAACAAGCATGGGTACACAGGAGAGAGAGAGAGAGAGAGAGAGAGAGAGAGAGAGAGAGAGAGAGAGAGAGAGCATGGAAGGCTGACTACTTTGAAAGCTCATCAGTGAAGATGAGCCTGTAGGATCATCCACTCAGGGACTGAGACTGTAATCTCTGGGTACATCTAGGACTAACATGCCCTCATGGCAGGGACAGTGAGTCCCCTATAGGAAAAAGCAACTTCATCTATTTAGTATGACATGCTGCATAGATGTCATTTTCTTTAAAAAATGTTATAGATGGGAGGATGGAGGAGGGGGGATCTGTGGGTGGTATGTGAAATAAGTAGAAAATTTCTTAATAAAGAAAAATGAAAAAAAGTTATAGATTTATTTATTTGCGGGGCCTGGGGAGTGCACATGCCACACCTCTCATGCTCTGGTCAGAAGACAGCTTGCAGCAGTTGGTTCTCTACTTTCATGAGGGTCCTATGGATCAAACTCAGGTCATCAGGTTTGCCATCAGGTGCCCTTACCTGCTGTGCCAACTATTGGGCCCAATCATCATTGTTTCCACCTGCATCATGTGAAGAGATTGTTGCTGGAAACAAAGGCTGCTGAAGGCAGTGTTGTCGAACTGGAGCAAAGCCCTTTTGGACCCAACAGAGATCTTAGTGGTAGAGACTAGCTTCCAGGGCTCCTGCAAACTCTAGCTTCAGCCGTCCTCCCTGTCTGCAGCATCTGTTTGTCCTCTGAAGCTTGATACCAGGGACATGTAGTTGGGAAAGAGAACCCACACTAGTTACCTTGACAGAGATTTGAAACAGAGAAGAATTAAGTTTAGAACAGAAATATTACAGGTGGAGAAAGGCTCCCACCCTTAAGCCTGGAGAACAGGGGGCGGGGGAAGGTACTGGAAGAATTCAAGTTTAAAAGCTTAGAAAAGGGGTCCTGTTGAGCTTGGACTTGAGTCTCTGTCTGCGCCATTGCTGGCTGGTTCTGGACTCTATAGAAGGAACCAGCATCTAGGAGAGGCCTCTAGTCAACCAGTGTTTTTGTCTTTGAAGGGATACTTCTAGAATCTTAGGGAAACTGAAGAGTGAACAAACACCAAGTCAGAGCAAAGCAAGGTTGTTGTTGTGATGCTTAGGGAGGGAAAGAGAGCAAAGAAACCCTGGTACCCCCAAAATGTAGGAGCAGCTCCCCCTCTATGCTCCAGCTTTTTAGAGTCTCTTCAAGATTCGGTTTTACAGAGCCCAACCGAAAAGTCACCTAGCAAGTCATAACTATGGTTCAGCAGGATAGGGAGCTGCTTCGTGGGTAAAGTACTTTGTACACAAGCCTAAGGACCTGGGTTTTGGTTCCTGGAACCAGGCAAGGTAAAGCGCTTCTCAAATCCCAGTGCTGGAGAGCCAGATGCAGGATGGTTGGTGGGTCTTCCCTACCAGTCAGTGTATCCACAATGGTGAGCTCCAGGTTCTACAAGAAATTCTGTCTCAAAAAGAAAAAAATTACAAGGTGATTAAGTGGTTGAGGAAGATGCCTGATGTGACCTCCATCTTCTTACTCTGTCTACATTTTGCCTCTGGGCTTTTCCTATTCTCTTACTTCTATAAATCTTACTCTTACTACGGGGCTTGTTGTGCAACTGGGTGGCTGGCCTCTGGACTCCTCCTCCTTCTCTGACTACTTCTTCTTTTCTCCTCCCAGATTTCTCCTTTATATTCTCTCTGCCTGGCAGTGCCACCTATCATTTCTCCTGCCTCACCATTGGCAGTTCAGCTCTTTATTAGACCATCAGGTGTTTTAGATAGGCACAGTAACACAGAGTTAAACAAATGTAACATAAACAAAAGTAACACACCTTAAAATAATATTCTATATTCCCCCTTTTTGTCTAAACAAAAATATGAAAGGTTTTAACTTTAACATAATAAGACTGTGTATAATAAGAACAATTATCAATTAAATTTTAATTTGTGTCCGGCAAATTAAAAGAAAATACTCCATTATCTATCCTATCTTAGTGAATCTAAAGTTTTGTACCTAATTACTCTTTATTATAACTAAGGAAAACTGCAACTATAACTATCTAGTCTTCAATTCCATGAAAGACCCCAGAAGGATACTCAACTAGTAAACAAAAAGTACATTGCAAACAGCTTTCAAAAACTCTAGCAATGACAGAGACATCTGACTGCCTGAACAGTCACCCAAAGTTTCTTCTGTAACAATGGGGCATCCATCTTCAGCCTACAGGCCAATATTATCTGGCAGACTTTTCAATGAAGTAGGAAATTCAAAAGAACTGTCTTACCTATATTGACAAAGTTTGTCAGTCATTTTTCTCTATGTCCTGCCGAATGTCTGGCAGTTTCTTCTGTGAAGCAGGAACCCTGAAGGACAATTCTGCCTTGTTTGAGTAAAGTTCAGTGGTCACTTTCCTGTGGGTCCTGTATGTTCAGTTTATATAACATATCATCAATTACTCCAGGCAAGAGCAGCTTCTTGCCCAAATGGCTAGCATTGCCATATTGAAAGCAAACTCCATAAAGAGTTTCTTCGATGCCCATCAAATCATTTGTGAAGTAAATTGATGTTGCCTGGAGCAGGTGTGTCTCATTGTTATGAAAAGCCCTAAGTTAACAAAACATTTTAAATGCTATTTTTTGTAGGTCTTTGAAAGGTTTGAAGACCATCTATCTATCTAAAATATATCTCTATATGATCTGGAAAGCATACCTAACATATCTACAAATTTGATTGTTATAAATTACTAACCATTAATCTATGTTTCCTGATTATCCTATATAATTTATAATAATAGCTTCCAAAAACTAGAATTTCACCTACATTTTGAAATTAACTGCATAGGCACAATAATTCAAACAAAAATAGAAACATACATACAAAATGTTTTAATAAGATTAACCTTAAATTTTTATCAATATACAAAAGTCCTTTAAACAAGAGTAGAAACATATATGGAGTGGAGCAAAAATAATTCTAAATTTGTACCAATATACTATATTCCCCTAAATGAAAACAAGTATCCATAACCCACCAAATAACCAAAAACCATCTATATCCCCTAACTCTTGGGAATGTGGGCATAGTTTTCTCTAGACTGCTTCCTGTTGTCTGAGGAAAAAGTATCCTTAGGGTTCCTGAGAAAAATTTGAGATAATGTCCAAGTCCTGAGAAGACCAGCAGTAACCTTTGCTGATAGATATCACTTGTCAAGATTCAGGAGGTCTCCCCTGATCAAACCTGATCCACATTATTCCTGAAGGAATCTACAACCTCTCCTCTCCTGTGGGAACAAAACTCCAAAGCATTTTTTATTTTCATTAAAAAAAATATTTTTGACTTCTTTCTTAAAGTTAAGATAGCCCTAAAGTATCTAGGTTAGTTTAATTTTTCAGCCCTCACAATCCCATGTCTCTTAACAGCTGTTGTTTGTTTCTAAATATTCAAAAAATTTAAAATCAACAAAATAGCATACAAGATCAAGACTCCCTGTGTATTTCCCATCTTACTTGGTTTTTTCTTTTACATTATTTTACTTCCCTCTTTAAAGACTTTACTTCTAAACTATTTATATTTTTTTATGACTATATCCTTTTTCTTTCTTTCTTAAGCCTACATATACTGCAAACTACATTGGAACCAGTTTAGAGGTTTTTCTATCTGGATCTCTTTTATTGTGTATCTCTAGACTTTTTTGATTGCATAAACAAATTTTAGACTGCTAAGCTACTCCTGAATTCTCTGCACAGCTCTTGGTGGCTCTGTCCACTTCTCAGTTTGTGAAAGTCAGGCCTAAGGTGCCTTTGACCAGGAACTGCATTCAATGTTCCTAGCTATAGAAGCTGGTACCTGAACCATCACAGGCACTTTTTACTTAGCTTGCTGTTTCTATTTAGCATTGTCTTGCTGGCTGAACACCAGTGCCTCTTAAAGGAACCATGCACTTTTTCTAAAGCTTTCTCGGGCTCTATGGAAATTCGAGCTCTACATTGGGTGCCAAAATGTTGGTGTTTTTTTTGTTTTTTGTTTTTTTTCTTTTGGAAGGTCCACCACCCTGCTCCCAAATAAATCACACATGGAGGCTTATACTTAATTATCTTAGCTTGTCTTGTTTCTTGACAGCTTTCCTTAACTTATCCCATCTACCTTTTCCTCTGGGCTTTTCCTGTTCTCTTACTCCTGTAAATCTTACTCTGTGGCTTGTTGTGTAGCTGGGTGGCTGCACCCTAGATCCCCCTCCTTCTCTGGCTACTTCTTCTTTCCTCCAAGATTTCTCCTTCTATATATTCTCTCTGCCTGCCAGCCCTACCTATCCTTTCTCCTGCCTTGACATTGGCTGTTCATCTCTTTATCAGACCACCACATATTTTAGACAGGTACAGTAACACAGCTTTACAGAGTTAAATAAATGAAACATAAACAAAAGTAACACACCTTAAAATATTATTCTAAAACAACCCAGGGGATGTTTTAATAAATTGGCCAGCGTGGGCCAAGTGGTAGTGGTGCACACCTTTAACCTCAGCACTCAAGAGGCAGAGCCAGAGTGAAATCTGTGAGTTTGAGGCCAGCCTGGTCCACAGAGCAAGATCCAGGACAGGCACCAAAATTACACAGAGAAACCCTGTTTCTAAAAAAATAAAATAAAATAAAATAAAATAAAAATAAAAAAATGAATTTGGCCAGCACAACGGCTGTTGATGTGTGAAGTATTTGTGTACTATAATAGTTTCCTACAACAACCCCCCTGTAGATGTATCCAACTGTCTTATTAAATAAGAAACACAGAGCCGATTCAGAGAAGAAAGCCAAGAGGTCAGAACTAAGAGCCTTACCCTTCCTGCTTCAGCCAAGAGAGCTCTCCAAAAGGGACCTACTTCCTGTGTGTATGTCTTTATATAGTCTAGCTGTTCTGCCTTCTCATTGGTTGTAAACCCAAACACATGACTGCCTCATCACTGCCTTTCTGTAGAGACTTCCAGGTCTTCTATGGTTGGTATTGAGATTAAAGGCATGTGTCTCCAATGCTGGCTGTATCCTTGAACACACAGAGAATTACCTAGCTCTGTCTAGGGATTAAAAGCGTGTGCCACCACTGCCACGCTCTTGCTATGGCTCTAATAGCTCTGACCACGGGCAACTTTATTTATTAGCATACAATTAAAATCATATTTCAGTACAAGTAAAATACCACCATACCCCCCTCCCTGAAACACCTTGTTAAGGATGGTGACTTACTACCTCCTATCTTCTCAGAGCCTGGGGTGTAGAGGGTGTTCAGTGCCCCAGAAATAAATCAGAAAGCCAAGTACATTGGTTCCTTTCTTTGTCATCCTAAGAAAGATGATTTAAGGAAGGATTTATTTTGGCTCATAGTTTGAGAGTACAGTTCTTCATAGTGGGAAGGAACATGAGTGGTCACATCACATCCACAGTCAGGAAGCATAAGGAAATGAATGTTGGTGTTCAGCAACTTTTTTCCTTTTCATCCAGTCTGGGAACCCATCCCATGGGATGCTTCCATCCACAATCAGGGTGGGTCTTCTTTCCTCAGTTAACCCAATATAGAAAGCCCTTCACAGACACATGCAGAGTCTTGTTTTAGGATGATTCTAGACCTTGTGAGGCTTATAAACAATATTTAACATTACACTACATTATAATCTTGAACTACTTCACCCATGGCATGAGGTGGTGTGTGTCTGGAATTGCTTATCCAGTAAGTATCACTCAGAACATTCTTACTGTTGCCAAACCTGGTCCTGACTGGAAGAGTACATTTCCTGGAGCTGTCTGGACATGGTAAGCATCATCAAGACTCCAGAAACTGTCCCACAGTTATCACTGCATCCCTAAAACCATTCTTGGACCCTGAACATTAACAGTCTTAGCAGGGATCCATTGTCAGAAATAGTCAGGAGCTCAGCTGGAAAAAATGAAGAGTGAAAATGAATTTAATCACAGAGTACTGAAATGTTGTTGAACAGTAAAAGCCTCTGTCTGAAGAGCACCTGGGAATGTAGGCTTTGACTCTCTCCAACTCTTATATTTGTTTATTATTCTCTGAAGTGTGATTATTTTGTTTTACTAGCTTATAAGATACAGGTGTATGAGATATTGGGGAAGGGGCATGTATGTGTTTCCTGTTGTTTTATTGTTGCTGCAATTAGTCTAAATTCAAGGTGTCATCGGGACTGAGCTCCTTGTACAAGCTGTAGAGGAGAATCCATTCTCTTAACATTTATAGCTTCTGCATAGTGCCTGCATTCTTTGGCTTATGACCAATTCACTATCTTCAAAGCCAATAGAGAAGCACTTCCAAATCCTTCTCTCTATAGATCTTACTTTTGCTCTTAAAAAGGACTCCTGACATACATGGGTCCTCATATATAATCACCTACATCTGAATATCTTTAAATTAACCACATTTGCAAAGACTCTTTGTAGCAATTACAGTTTGTGCCAGTCCCACCATGGACATCGTTTTAGTAGAGGTAGAAGAGGTGGCCTTTTGAAGCACACTGTAGGCATAATCCCACTCGACAGTAATCATTGCATTTATTCACAGGAAGATCTAATGCTAATATTAAGTGATTTCAGGCTGGGCCTGGTGGTTCATGCTGCACTCTCAGTACCCATGAAGCTGAAGCAGGGTTGGAAGCATACCTCAGCAGGTATTGTGTCTGCTTAGTATTCATGAAACCCTGGGTTTGATCTTCAACACCCCATAAACTGGATTTGGTGACACACATTTATAATGTTAGTATTTTAGAGGAAGAGATAAAAGGATGAGAAGTTCAAGGGCATCCTCAGATATACAATGTTTGAGGCCAATCTAGGACACATAACAACCTGTCTCAACAAGACAAAATAGGGAGAGAGAGGTAGACATGATAGAATCACTGCTGCATAGTAAGCACAGGCTTAAAAGATCCTACCACCAACAACGATATGTTTGGTCTCAGTTCACCCCTAAATCTAAGAACACCTGCCACTACATATTGCTTCCACATTGTCAGTTAATTCTGTAGTGTGGTGTCTGGAATATTGGGGAGAATGTCATAGAGTGAATGACCAATATACTAGAGAATATTGCTCTGTATTCCACCACTAGTCTTTTCCCCAAAATAGCTTTTCTCAGTAAGCAGAACAGTATGGATCCTGCTAGCTAATGAATGTTACAACCCTTAGCTGCTAATGCTTGGAAGAGGTCAGTTTCTTTCATAGTTATGTTTGAAAAGTCCAAGAAATAACTTTGGTCAATCCCTGTTGGTTTGATCTTATAGACCAGCCACCCAGTAAGGGTAGGATGGTTTATATAGGGTCCAGTCTGGTTATGAGTATGACTGGGGTTCATGATGTGAAATTCCCAAATAATCAATAAAAATAGTATATTAAAAATGGATGTAATTCTGTAAACGCTAGGGTTGTTCTTGCTTTGCATATAAATAAACTGGTGTTTCTGGAAAATTCTATGAGTATACATCATACAGATTGATGTTTCTGTGAGGGTTAGTACCGACCTGATGCTACAGGCTGGACGTCTGTGTCTCAAAACAACCCATGTGTTAAAACTCTATTTTCTGATGGAGTAGTGTGATGGCTATCTTTAATTGTCAACTTGACACTACCTAGAATCACCTGGAAAGAGAGCCTACATGAGGAATTATCTACTATGGGTTGGCCTGTGAGAGATTATATTAATTAAGTTAATTGATGTGTGATAACATAGCCCTACTCTGTGTGGTACTACTCCCTAGAAAGACATGACTGAACAGTGTAAGGGTAAATACATGAAGCTCGCCACAAGCAGGAAAGCAAGTAGGCATGTATACATTCATTCTCTCTGCTCTGGGCTGTGAAAGTGATGTGACTAGTGACTTGAAGACTCTGCCTTGTCTTCTTTGCTATGTTGGACTGTAAGCTGCAATTGTAAGCTAAAATAAGTCCTTTCTCCGCCAAGTTGCTTTGTGTCTGGGTGTTTTACCAAAGCCACAGAAATGAAACAAAAAATGATGCTCAAACTTAAATGCTTATGAAAGCAATTGGGGTCATGTCAAGTTAGGAGACTAGAGCCCTTGTGAATTGATCAGGGTCCTTATAAGGAGGAGGAGGAGAGGAAAACACTCATTTTCTCGCTGTGTCTCTGTCTCTGTCTGTCTGTCTCTCTCTTTCTCTTTCTCTCTCTCTCTCTCTCTCTCTCTCTCTCTCTCTCTCTCTCTCTCTCACACACACACACACACACACACACACACACACACACACACACACACACATACACACACAGCACAGGCATGGAACTCAGAAGATGTACAATAATCCATTCTGTCTATTCATTCTGTGTGGTCTTGGGGCTCAGCAAGAGGCTTTACCCACTGAGTCCTCCCAATCATCCAAAATTTTCATGTTATTTCTAAAACCAGATCCTGACACAATACTACCATCTACAATATGACTTTGGTCACAGAGGTCTTTATCAGTGTGCTTCAGTCCTGTCAGACCTAATACCCCTCCTATTAAAAATAGTTTCTGATTCCCTTTTTACATTCCTGAAGTGAAACCGAAAAGTAATGTATATAATTTTACACCATTCAAGAACAATTAATGCTCTGAATACAAAGGAGAATTGGGAAGCAGATTGTAATAAAAATAGTTTGTTTTTACAACATCAGTTATCTAGCAATTCCTTCCCACAATTCCAAAGGACTGGTCAGAGGCACTGCCATCCCTATTAAAATTTATGTCTCTTCCCAATTGGGTACCATATATTTAATGAACAGCCAAACCCTGCCCAGTGCTGATCCATCTTTGTCACACGATGCTGGTGTGATCCCTCATGACACTTTTTCCTACCTGCAGCTATTTGGTTCAATTATTTTGACTCATTCATTGGTTGTCTTCTCTACTTGAACATAAGCTACATGACTGCAGGAATGTTAGTTGTCTTGTTCAATGCTAGCATATTGTAGAAGCTCAATAAGTATGTGTCTATATGCATATATGTGTCTGTATCATACACTGCACACACACACACACACACACACACACACACACACACACACACACACACACATCTGCTGGATGATTGAATCAATGCATGCTCTCTTTTACAAACAAAAGCACCCCAGTGCTAAAGAGACCATTTTTTAATTATCTTGATTAGACCAAGACCCAAGGAGTCTGTAATCTCACCCTTGGTTACAGAAATATTATTAGGTGGATGCACTTGAGTCCTCTGGGTCCCCATTCAGTGCCGTTACACACAGACACCATGCATGTGTGGTTTTATTCTTAAGTAACTGAAAAAGAGATGTTTGCATTAAATGACATGGGTGCTGCTTCTCCTTCTACAAATTAATCAATGGAAAATTGAACACAATCATATCTGATAAAGGTGAGGAATGTTTAATGAATCTTAGCTGGGGTGTGGAGGATTTCATTTTTCTTCTTTCTTGGTATACTAACTTCCTACATATGACTTGCATGGCCCCAAACTACATTTCTAGGTGCTCAGTAGCACTTGTACATAGCAATTAAGCAATACAGCAAGAGCTTTCTAGTTTTTCTCACACATTCCAGAAAGGCACATTCCTGAGTGAAGAAATAGGTAGGGTGTACGTTGCACAAGGCATGAGAGGGAACTAGTGACAAGGAGTGCACATTGTTGAAAACGATATATGCCAAAAGCTACTTCACAATACTTCATGAATTTCACCAGCTCAGTGAGGCTTCAGCTGCAGCATGCCACTTGAACACTCCTTCCCCCTCCTTGTTTATTCTATTCAAAGTGGCACTGCATCTTGGCAGAATACAAAGCATTCCTAACAGCAGTTGGGGTTGCTCAGATTTAGAAGTGAGCTGAGAGAGCAGTTTATATACTTTTGAGTTTCCATGTAAGGAGAACGCAGTGATTATTTCTGGCAACTTTGGAAGGTGTCCTCTAAAAACCTGAGAAATGCCTGTGAGAAGGCAACACCAGTGCACTTATGGCAGAACAAAGGCAAAAGAGTCTACGATTTGCCTCTAGAAGCCACTGACCAATGTACTATTTACTACAGGCTCAGAGATAAAGCCCCAAACCAGCAGGGATATGGATTAGTAAAGGAATGATTTCAAGCTGGGCTCTAGTGTTGATATGAGGAAGTCCACTCTGCTTCCTTCCTGATCTGATTACATTCATCAAGACTTACAAAATCTAGACATTTTATTTTCCTTGGCATTGTGAGTAATGTCTTAGAGGGAAAAAATGTCACTACTTCTGTATTGTCAGAGAATTTACATTGAAGAAGTGGATGCCTGTAGTTAGAGTTTTCCTGCCTTGCCCACAGTCAGGACAAATCTCTGTCACCCGCCAGTCCCACAGCTGCTCAGACCCACCAAGCAAACACAGAGATTTATATTGCTTATAAAATGTATGGCCATGGCAGGCCTCTTGCTAACTGTTCTTATAGCTTAAACTAATCCATTTTTATAAATCTATACCTTGCCATGTGGCTCGTGGCTTACCGGCATCTTCATATGCTGCTTGTCATGGCGGCAGCTGGCAGTGTCTCTCTGCCTCAGCCTTCCACTTCCCAGAATTCTCCTCTCTCCTTGTCCCGCCTATACTTCCTGCCTGGCCACTGGCCAATCAGTGTTTTATTTATACAGAACTATACCCACAGTAGATGCCTCTTTTTTTCTTTCTCCCTTTCTTTTAAAATATATTTATTTATTTTACATCCTAACCACAATTTCCCCTCCTTCTTCTCCTCCCATTTCTTGTCTGCTCCTGCCCACACCCCTCAATCTACTCCTCTGTTTCTGTTCAGGAAGGGGCAGGTCTCCCATAGAAATCAACAAAGCATGGCATATAAAGTTGCAGTAAGACTAAGCACCTCCCTTTGTATTAAGGGAGAGCAAGGTAATCCATTAAGAGGAAAAGATTCCCCAGAGCCAGCCAAAGCATTAGGAACAACCCCTGGTCCCATTGTTAAGAGTCCCACAAACAGACCAAGTTACACAACAGTCACATATATGTAGAGGACTTAGATCGGTCCCATGCCTGCTCCCTGGTTGTTGATTCAGATTCTGTGAGTTCCTATGAGCTACCTTAGTTGTTTCTGTGGGTTTTCTTGTGATTTCCTTGGCCCCTATGCCTTCTACAATTCTTCCTCCCTCTCTTCAGCAGAATTCCCTGAGTTTGGCCTAATGTTTGGCTTTGACTCTCTTCTGTTTTCTTCAGTTACTGAATGAAGACTGTCCAATGACAATTGAAGTTGTCACAAATCTGATCACAGGAAATGACCAGTTCAGGCTACCTACCCACTATTGATAGGAGTCTTAGGTGAGGTTATCCTTGTAGATTTGTGGGAACTTTCCTTGCATCAGGGTTCTACCTTACCCTCAAAAGCACCCCCTTTCCAGTCATCTTTTTCAGTACTCTCCTCTTCCACCTAACCTCAAACAAATTCTTTAAATTTCCATTCCCATCTGCCCCCAGTCCATCCAAGAGATCTCTTCTATTTCCTCATCTCAGGGAGATCCATGTGGCCCCCTTGGGCCCTCCAAGCCTCTGTGGGTCTGTAGATTATAGCATAGTTATCCTTTACTTTACATTTAATACCCACTTATGAATGAGTACATACCATGTTTGTCTTTCTGGTTTGGGTTTACCTCACTCAGGATGATTTGTTTCATATTCCATCCATTTGCCTTCAGATTTCCTGATGTCATTGTTTTTAACAGCTGAATAATATTACACTGGGTAAATGTACCACATTTTCTTTACCCATTCTTCAGTTGAGGGGCATCTAGGTTGTTTACAGGTTTTGGCTATTACATATAAAGCTGCTATGAGCATAGTTGAGAAGTGTCCTTGTGGTATGATTGAGCATCCTTTGGGTATATGCCCATGAGTGGTATCTCTGGGTCTTGAGGTAGGTTAATTCCCACTTTTCTGAGAAACTTCCATATTGATTTCCAAAGTGGCTGTAAAAGTTTGCACTCCTACCAGAAATGGAGGAGTGTTCCCTTGTTCTGCATCCTCTCCAGCATAAGCTGACATTTGTGTTTTTGATCTTAGCCATTCTGACAGGTATAAGATGAAATTTCAGAGTCGTTTTCATTAGCATTTCCCTGATGGCTGAGGATGTTAAACATTTCTTTAAGTATTTCTTTGTCATTTGAGATTCTTCTGTTGAGAATTATCTGTTTAGGTTTATACCCCATTTTAAATTGGATTATTTGTTTTTTTGATGTCTAGTTTCTTGAGGTCTTTATATATTTTGGAAATCAGCTCTCTGTAGGATGTGGAGTTGGTGAAGATCTTTTCCCTTTCAATAGGCAGCTGTTTTAGCCTATTAATGATGTCCTTTACCTTACAGAGCTTTTCAGCTTCATGTGGTCCCATTTGTTAATTGTCTATCTCAGTGTCTGCACTATTGGTTTTCTGTTCAGGAAGTTGTCTCCTGAACCAATGTGCTCAAGACTATTTCTCACTTTCTTTTCTATCAGGTTCAGTGTAACTGGATTTATGTTGAGGTCTTTGATCCTCTTGAACTTCAATTTTACATAGAGTGATATGTATGGATCTATTTGCATTCTTCAACATGCAAATATCCAGTTATACCAACATCTTTTGTTGAACATGCTTTCTTTTCTCCATTGTGTAATTTTGGCTTTTTTATTATTATCAAAAACCAGGTGTTCATAGGTGTGTGGATTTATATGTGGGTCTTCAGTTCAAATCCATGATCCACTTGTCTGTTTTTATGCCAATACCATGAGTTTTATTACTATAGAACTGAAGCAGAGCTTGAGATCAGGGATAATGATACCTCTGGAAGTTCTTCATTGTACAGATTGTTTTAGCCATCCTGGGTTTTTTGTTTTTCCAAATGAAGTTGAGTATTCTTCCAAGATCTGAAAAGAATTGTGTTGGAATTTTGATGGGGATTGCACTGAATTTGTAGATTGCTTTTTGGTAGATGGCCAATTTTACTATGTTAATCCTACGAATCCATGAGCATGGGAGATCTTTCTATTTTCTGATATGTTCTCCAATTTCTTTCATCAAAGACTTGAAGTTCTTGTTATACAGGTCTTGAAGTGTGATCCTAATTAGTCTTATCAATAAAAACCAGGAGTCAGATATCGGGGTGAAAACTGAAAGATCAGAGAAGCAGAGAAGCAGTCACCAGTGACTTCTTACCTTCCAATTCCTCCAACCAAAAGGGCTGAACTCCTGTCTCCACCCCACTTATCACTTCCTCTCTCTGCCCAGCCTTATCACTTCTTATCTCCTGTCTCTACAGGCCTCTATGGTTAACTAGTGGCTAACTCTGCCCTGTGATCTCCAGGCAAAGTTTGTCAGAACACAAACAAATTATCACACAACATTCCCTCCTTTTTGTCTAAATAAAAAGTGAAGGTTGTAACTAACAGGAAAATGATATACAATAAATACAATAACTACACACAAACATATAGAGACAATAATTATATTAACAATGTCTAGTTGATTAGCATTTGACAAATTCAAAGAAAATACTCCATTATTTATCCTATCTTGTTGAGTCCAGAGTGTTGTACCTAATTCACCTTCTATCCTAACTTTCACTACCAACTCAAAACTATCTTTTGATATCTCTCAACCTTACACACTTTACATCTGTTTTGTGAGTGTCTTTTCTAAATTTGTTAAAAAGGAAAACTGCAACTATCTAGTCTTCAACTTCATCAGAGACCTGAGAAAGATATAATATTACCTGAGTAAACAGAAAGTGTAGAGCAAACAACTTCCAAAAATAAGAAATGATAGAAACAGCTGACTTCCTGGACAGTAACACAAGGTTCTTCTGCAATGTTGGGGCACCCATCTTTGGCCTATAAGCCCAGAATATCTGACAAACGCATCTGTGAAGCAGGATTTTTGAAGGACTGTCCTACCTTGTCTTGGCAAGGTTCTGCAATCACTCTCTTTTGTGTCTTGTTTGTCCAATTTGGACAGCATAGTGCCAGCAGTTAAGGTAAGAGCAGTTTTTTGCCCAGTGGCTAACTTTTGTCACAAAGAAAGTAAATTCCATATGGAGTTTCTTTGGTGCCCATCATAATTTCTGAAGCAGATTGGTGCTGCCAGGAGTAGACATATCTCATTGTCATAAAAAAAGAACCTTATGCTATTAAAACATCTTAAATACCATATTCTTTTAGATCTCTAGAGTGTTTGAAGACCACTTGCCTATCTAAAATATATCTCAGTTTGATCTTGAAAACATACCTAACATGAACACTAGTTTGATTGTAATAGGTGAGTAAATATTAACTTACATTTCTTTATTTATCCTAAATAGTTTGTAATAATAACTTTTAAGGACTAGAAATTTATATTACATTGTTAGATGAGCTGTATAGACACAATACTTTGAACAAGAGTAGAAACATATGTACAGTACTCTTAAATTTGCATCAATATACAAAAATACATATCAATGTAAAATACTTAAATTTAGTAGTTTGCTTTTTTGGTTTAAAAGTAGATTCAACAATCTACCCTTTTATCCTATTTCTGTATCTCCCCCTTTTTCTTCGTAGAACAAGATTCCTGAATCTAATCACTTTTGTTCAACTTTTTCCTGACCATTACCAATAACAACTTAAAAACACCCCCAAACTATGACAAATATACATAACCTATTGAACAACCAAAAACCACCCACTCATGTCTTGGACATATGGGCTTTGTGTTCTTAAAATTACTTCCTGCTGTTTGGGGGTGAAGGCATCTTTAGGGACCCTGAGGGAAAAAAAAATGGGATAATTGTTAAGTCCTGGGAGAGCCAGCTGTATCATTTGTTGTCCAGTCTCTGTGTAATGGGAAAATGTAAAGCTTGTCTCAGTTCCTGGCTAGAGTAGTCTGTGAGGGTGGACCATTTCAGCCAGCCACCTTGAAATTGTCCTGAGCATTTTGTAGTCCAAAGCTGATCTTTGGGTGGTGATTTTCAGCTTAGCGCATTAACATAGTACAGGTAGAACTATCATTGTGGGGCCCCATCCTCCTTTTGGAGACTTCAAATGTCACTGTTAGGCAGGATCATGGTTCACTGCACAAAACTTAAAAATTTAAATGTCGTATGCAGCAAATCTCAAAGAGGTTAAAGGACCATAATTTGTTATGTACATCTAGAGTAGAAAAATTTAATTTCTAGTTACCTGATAGAGACTCAAACCTGAAATCATGTAAAGGAAGTTAGATGAAGCCTTTTTCTAGAATTAGTACTTTATTTGACCACTAATATCATAACAAAAAGTTTAAATATATGTATTAATTTTATAAATTTTGAGATAATATTTATACATTAAGAAAAGTTTTAAAGAGTCAAAATAAAACCAAAAGATTATGAAATTAGTGACAATAGAATAGTCCCTAATTTTAGTTTTTCTTCTGTAACATATCAGGTGGCTCCTCTGACATGAGAAAGAGATTTTGGATTTTCCTCTTAACAAACATGCTTGGGTTTAGAGAAGGAGAGAGCCACATTTCAACACCAAAGCCAGCTTTAATTTTTAATTGAACTTGAACTGGGACTACTAAAACACCATTTGTATTATGTCTGTAGAGAACAGCAGAAACAAACATGTGGGAAGATTTATGAAATTTTATCCTGTGGGAAATGTGATATATCAATAGGCCAGTTTACTCTTTTTCTTGTTACATTTCCTCTGGATGATTTATCCTTTTTGTCAGATGTCTCATTTGTCCAATGGTCCTTAGATTCCTTAGTTGGATGCCTACATTTCTCTGGTAAAACAAAAACAAAACCTTGCCCCAATCCTAACTTTAGGGACTTTCCCTATTAACAAGTTATATCTGATCAGATGGAAATCATTTTTTAAGTCTTATGTTATTTTAGATTGAATGGTCATGCAGGTTGATGAACTATCTGTTCTTCTAATCAAGAGGTCTTTGTTGTTCAAATCTAATCTTTATCAATTTTTGATGGTATCCATAGCTTTTCTTCTCCTGTGGGAAAAAAAAGGAAAACTTCTTCTCCAATGTAACACATATCCTGGTTTCCATTCTGAGATCATCACATTTTTAAAGTTTACAGGCTGATTTAATTCAGTAGTTTTTTTCTATTATCCAATGTCTCTCCACAGCTGGTGTTCCTTTCTCATTAGCATTTAGAAAGTTTAGTTTATAAAGCATTATTCAATCTATCTCTGGGGGTCTTTATTATCCCTTTCTATTTATTAAGCACATCTTTTAGAGTTCAATTAGATCTTTCTCTAACTACTTGTTCTGTAATACTGTGTGGTATACCTGTAATATACTTTATGTTGTAATATACAAAAAACTGTTTCATTTTACTAGCGACATATGCTGAGGCATCATCAGTCTTAATTTGTACAGGTAACTGTAGAAAAATTTCTAAGCAGTCTTATTAAATAAAATACATGGAACCAAATATAGGGGTGAAAGCCTTAGAGATCAGAGAAATAGAAATAGTCACCAGCTAACCTTGCCTCACTGGACTGCAGCTTCCAAAGTGAGCTACTTCCTGTCTACCCATGCCTTTATTGCCTTGCTGTTGTGCCCTCTCACTGACTCTTAGCCCAGCTACCTCACTTCCTTGTCACTGCCTTTCTGTACAGACCTCTAGATCTCTATGGTTGGTACTAGGATTAAAGGTGTGTGTCACCATGTTTGGCTCTGACTCCTAGTATGGCCTTGAACACACAGAGTCCCTGCCGGCCAAGTGATCAGATTAAGGGCGTGTGCTACCACTTCCTAACTTTTGTGTTTACTTAAAATGGCTTACTATTTCCTCTGATCTCCAAGCAAACTTTATTTATTAACATACAAATAAAATATCACTACAGGTATCCCCATGATGGCCATAACTTCTAACAAACATATGATTACAGAACAATCCTTTTCAGAACTCAGAGCAGTTGCCCATTGAAATCCTGAATATATATCTATGGTATGGTATACATATTTTAACTTTGTAAACTCTGCAAAATGAAACCTATCCATCTGCCAAATTTAATTTCTTTGAGTATCTTTTGGGTTACTTCCTGCAGGTAATGGAGTTTGGTTATACAAGAAACAAGTAGGACATTTTCTTGGCTTGTTGCCAAGTAGTGGAAAATCTTTTTCAAACCCTTGCTATTGCTGTGATTTTTTTGTGAAATTCTGGGGCTTTTAGCACATTTACTACCAATACTAGATCAGTTTCATCATTACTTTGCATTAGAGAGCATAGTTGACCTATATGGGATCTAATAATGTGTTTTATGTATAAGAAATGACTTCTATTTTTAATTATTTCTTGTAACTGAATAAATAATGAAGTCAATTCTGTATCATCTGAAATAAATTCAGCAGTTTCACCATGTAAAACAATTCTCTGCATATTGAGAGTCAGTAACCATATTAAGAGGTTCTAGAAAGTCTAGTAATACCATGAGAACAGAATTATAAGGGCTTTGAGTCACTTTATTCAAATTTCATTTTTTTTTTTGAGACAGGGTTTCTCTGTGTAGCTTTGCACCTTTCCTGGATCTCGCTCTGTAGACTAGGCTGGCCTCAAACTCACAAAGATCTGCCTGGCTCTACTTCCCGAGTGCTGGGATTAAAGGCATGCACCACTACCGCCCAGCTTCAAACTTCATTTATAACCTGCCTTTCCTGATTTGTTTTTATCAGTATGGAATGTAGGGGCTCCAGAAATTGGTGTTATTCACCATACAATGTGAGGAAGAATCCAATTAGTTACCTTTATAAACTGAATTCTCTTGCTTTTAGGATATTTGTTGTTAATTTCTCCAAAAAAATTACTGCAAGCTCTTGGCCAATGTTCATTTTCTGCCCATAAAAAAAAAAAAAGAGAAAATTTCAGCATTAGTAAAACGTACAACAATTTCTGTTGGGTCTATTCCTACAAGTTGGCAAAGTCAAAATTTTCCTTTTAGAATCAACTCAGAAATCTTTTCTACATAGGTCTTTAATTTTTTTCTCAATTTGTATGGTAAAAAATCCATTCTAAGATATTATCTTCTCTCTGCATTAAAATTCCTGAAGGGGAATGCACAGAAAATAAAATAACCAGAAGGCAATCAAGTTCTGGATCCAAATGATCCATGTGTCCGTCCTATAATTTCTTTTCTACTAAAACCAATTCTCTCTGAGATTCAGCTAGTAGTTTTCTTGGACTATTAAAGTCCTTGTCATCTTGTAAGGTTTGAAACAAATTACTCATTTTTTGAGTTGTTAATCTAATTGTGGGTCATAGCAAGTTAATGTCTCCCAGCAATTTTTGAAAGTCATTATGAGTCCACAATTGATCTCTCCTGATTTGGACCATTTGGGGTTGAATTTTTTGTAATCCTATCTTATATCCTAGGTACTTAATAGAATCTCCCTTTTATATGTTTTTCAGGAGCAATTTGTAATCCCTAACAAGGCAAATTTTTCTTTACTTCTTCAAACATTTTCTCTAAAGTATCTACATTTGAATCATCTAGTAAGATATTGTCTATATAATGGTAAATTCTAGATTGAGGAAACTGTACATGAATCACTTCTAGTGGCTGTCATATCACATATTGGCACGGGGTGGGGCTGTTTAATGTCCCTTGTAGGAGAATCTTCCATTAATACCTCTTAGCAGGCTGAGAATTATAACTAGGTACCATGAAGGCAAATTTTCTCTATCCTTTTTTTGTAAAGGTATAGTGAAGAAACAGTCTTTTAAATCAATAATTATAATAGACCATCCTTTAGGTAATAGGGAAGGCAAGGTTAATCCAGGCTGTAAAGAACCTACTGACTGAATCACATTAATAGCTCTTAGACCTGTTACAATTTCCATTTTCCAGATTTCTTTTTATTAACAATACAGAAGAATTCCAAGGACTGGTCAATTCCTCAATATGTTGAGCATTTAGCTGTTCCTGTACCAGCTGTTCTATTGCCTGTAGTTTTTCTGATGTCAAAGGTTGTTGCTCCACCTAGACAGGTTTGTCAGTTAACAATTTTAAAGGTAGGGGTATTGATACCTTTGAAAGATCAGCATCTTTTGTGCCCTGTATCTGTACAACCTGAATGGTCAGTGACTGTTCTTTATAATACCTTTTAATATTTTCCCCAGAAACATATGTTAGTTTCTGGTTTGCTTCTGAGATTGGAGGAATGTTAATCTGGGTATTCCATTGCTATAACAAATCACATCCGTATAACTTCATTGCTATAATAACCACATAAGGCTTTAATTTTTCTCACTGTCTTTCTGGCCTTATACATTTGACCTATCTCAAGCTTTGTTTTACCTGAGATAAAGTTACCATCCCTAAAAGCTGAACATTTACCTCCTGAAGAGGCCAATTTGGATGCCAGAATTCTGGGGAAATTATTATTTCATCTTCTCCTGTGTCTTTAAGACCTTCAATTACAATGTCATTTATTCATATTTTTAGCTTTGATCTTTGATAATTTATAGAAGTTTGCCAAAATATTTGTTTTATGGTTTCTGTTGAAATTTTTGTTTTATCTTCCAAAGCTGTTCTATCATCCAGAACAGTATATTTTGCAATAGGTCCTTTAATTGCTCTGGAGAGGAGTTGTCCCCACTATGACAGGGAATGATTGAACAAAATTTGATATGGAAGCCTTCAAGAGGCCCCCTAAGGCATTTCCTGATGGCAAAAGATTACCCTGTCTGTCCCTTGGTGATCTGCATTCGTTGGCCCAGTGTTGACTTTGCCTCATCTTCTGCATACTCCAGAAGGCAGGGGCCTTCTGTTTGGATTATTCCTAGAAAAAACATTGTTTGGAGGAATGATCTGTCTACAATTCCTTTTTAGGTGATCTTGTTTCCCACGATTAAAACATTTGACATTTTGATTTTTCTTCAAGCCTCTAAAAATCACCTCTCCTATTCAAGCATCATCATGGTTATGAGATTCAATATTGGCTGAATCTCAAATCCATTGTTCTATAGGCTGATATTGCTTTTACAGGCCTAATTACCTTTTTGCATTATGAATTAGCATTTTCAAGAGCCAAAGATTCAATTATTATTTGTCTAGCTTCTGAATTTGGTATCATTCTATTTACAGCTGAAGCCAATTTTTGTAAAAAATCAGTGAAGGTTTCTTTTGGGCCCTGTATAACTTTAATAAATGACTTCTTTCATTCTATCCCAAGCATTCAAAGCTGCTGCAGGGCATAGAGCCAAGGTGTGGTCATCATATAAAGACTGTCTTTGTACATCAGCATAATCACCCTCTCCAATAATTTGGTCTTGGGAAATTTCAATACCTCTATCCCTACTTCAGTGTTCAACTGTCCTGGCCTCATCTTTCCACCAGGTCCTCCACTGTAATTGAGGACCAAGTTCCAATACTGCTGTATTCGAGTCTCTCCAGTCTTATGGGACAATTCTGTCATTAGGTGACCATGAATTTAACATCTGTGAAAGAATGTAGACAAACTAGTATCTTCCATGTAGAGATGGTGCTTGGGAGAGTTTCTTGTCCATGTGACATGTGCTAAAGTAGTGGTTCTCAACCTGTGGTTCATGACCTCTTTGGGGTCAAACATATCAAATATCCTGCATATCAAATATTTACATTACTATTCATAACAGTAGCAAAATTACAGTCATGAAATGAAATAATTTTATGGTTGGCGTCACCACAACATGAGGAACTGGATTAAAATCTTATAGCATTTAAGAAGGTTGAAAATCACTGTGCTAGAGTCATCTGAGAGGAGGAAATGCCATTGAGTAAAATATTGCTCTATGAGATTGGCCTGTAGACAAGTCTGTGGGGGCATTTTTCTGATTGATTATTGACATGGGAGAGCACAGCTGATAGTAAGTGATGCTACCTTTGGGTAGTTTATCCTGGGGTATATAAGAGAGCAGGCTGAGCAAGCCAAGAGGAACAAGCCATGTCTTGATTAACTTCCTACCTCAAGTTTCCTGCCTGGAGTTCCTGCCCCAAATTCCTTTAATGGTGGATGGTAAGCTGTGAAGTGAAATAGACCCTTTCTTCCTCAAGTTGCTTTTGGTCATGGTGTTTTATCACAGCAATAGAAAGCAAACTAAGACAGATGGCAAGCAAGCATTAACACTGAAGTGGATGAAATTCTCCATTTGACCCTCTCCAATGTAATCAACAGCTTTCTTTGTTCTCATAGCCATGACTCCCCTCTTAGCATCATAACTATATTTGTTCATAGTTCTATGCATGGGTGATAAACAAGCTGCAAGTATTTCAGGGTGTGTGTGTGTGTGTGTGTGTGTGTGTGTGTGTGTGTGTGTGTGTGTGTGTGTTGCCTCATGCATGCTAGGTAAGTGCTTTGCCACTGAGATACACCTTCAGTTTTGATTTTTTTTTTTTTTTGGAGATATGGTCCTTCTATATAGCCCAGGCTTTCCTAGAATGTGAGATCCTCAGTTTTATCCTTAAATGTTTGCAATACAAATCTGAAGCACCATATCTAGCAAATATTTTATATAAAATCTAGGACAGAAGCATCCAAACAGGAAAGAAAAACTACAATTAAATAAGCCGCCTGTCTATATGACTTGTTTGCACAGTATTCAAATTTAACTAG
Source organism: Peromyscus californicus insignis (assembly GCF_007827085.1). Lineage (NCBI taxonomy): Eukaryota > Metazoa > Chordata > Mammalia > Rodentia > Cricetidae > Peromyscus > Peromyscus californicus. Next base: position 98,973,663 of record NW_026294551.1, on the reverse strand, counting down.
ATTTCATTTCTTTATTCAGACATCACACACAATATAAGCTTAATCTTTAACTAAATGGAGAGTTTTTATGCTCAGCATTTGGTTAATGCCTTTAGGCAGTTGTGGAAGGTATATGTTTTATCCTATAGAGCCCACCATTTTAGTCTTTTGTTTTCTTTTTAATTATTTAGAAGATAGTTCAGTGTTTCAGCCATACTTGTGGTTGCTTAGGACTAAATCATAAGAATGAAAATGCTGATTTTACTGAAACTTCCAGTAGCAATGCTGAGAAGATAAATCTCAAGGGGATTTGTCTAAACCCTAATGATGTCATGAAGAGATAACAGGAGATCAAGTCATCCACAACTAGAGCCCCAGGCAACCCCAGTACAATGAATGTGTAACAAGTCACAAACATAAATCTTAACAGGTTCAGACAGAAAATCATAATGGTGGCAAAATAAAATAGATGATGCTTAACTGGTGTAAGAATAGAAGTAGAGTCTTCATTTTATGTGAAATTTCTCTTTATGCATGATGTGAGGAAAATAACATGGGACATACCATCTAATGAGTCATGAGCTGTACTAGGGTAGAGACTTGACCTACCTTTTTCATTACTGTTTTTTCAGTGCCTAGAATTGTGTGTGTGTGTGTGTTTGTGAGTTAATGTGCTGTCATGTGCAAGAGAAAGCACATGCTACCTACTTGCACACAATTGGGGACTTGGAGTCCTTACTTTCCTCTAATTATGATAGCTACTTTGCCCAGGGGCCGGCTGGTGAAACTGGGGCCCAGAGAAGTGATGTCATTTCCCCATGGCCACTCATCTTGGAGGAGGTAAGGTTGCAATTAGAATGCAGAACTCAGATGTGGACACAATATCTGTAGTTCTTCCTTTGCAAGTTCTTCCTGTTGCTAAAATGTCAGAAATTCACAGCTGGGAGTCTTAGACAACAGACAGCACCACACCCATGTCTCTGTGTTGGTAGAGGGTATCCAGGAGTCTTTCAGCCAAGGGGACTTCCAGGAGGAGCTGGTTGAGAAGATCTAATCTCTTCTCCATCTGGGACCTGTCACCCAAGTATTCCTTCCTTCATGATTGTTTTTACTGTGTTTCCTCTTCTTACGGACATACACAAATCCAACTCAATTGGACCAAAATAAAAACATGTATTTTTATATTCTTGACACGATGTAAACATTTTCAGCCTACCTAAAAAGCAATTCAGCCACATCACTGGAAACATACTTTCAGAATCATTTTGTTTTAAATTATGTGTGTGAGTATTGGCCTGTATGAGTACATGTGGTTTGTGAGCCAACACATGGGTTCTGGGAACTGAACTAGAGTCCTCTGCAAGAGCAGCCAGTGCTCCTACCTGCATAATATCTCTCCAGACTCCATTGTACATTTTTATGACTGATTGTTTAATACTATTATGTTTTCATTCCATTCTACATTTTCTCTGTTTTATTCTTCCTTTCTCTTTCTGTTATTCTTTCTCTTCTACCTTTCTTAAAAATTAATTAATAACAAATCAATTAATTAATTTTTATAGCCATCTTGTTTAGCTCAGTCTGCCTTTAAATAGGCTATGTGATTGAGGATAACTTTAAACTTCTGATTCTCTTGCTTCAACTTCCATGTTCTGGAATTCTAAGTATGCACTGCCTGTCCTTGGTTGGTGCAGTTGCTGGGCATATAATCCAGGGCTTGCTGCATGCCAGGCAAGTCCTCTACTAACTAAACCATATCCCAAGCTTGTCTCATGCTTTCTCTTCAGTGTATATGTTTTTAAGTTTATTTTATTTATTTATTTGTGTGTATGTGAGTGTGTGTGTGGTTTTCACAGAGGGCAGAAGAGGACATCAGATCCCCAGAAGCTGGAGTTGTAGGCTGCTGTGATCCACCCAACATGGATGCTTAGAACCAAATTCAAATCCTCAGGAAGAACAGTATTGTACTCTTACCAATTGCACTATGGTTCCAACCTCATCTGTGCACAAACTGTGTGACATCTCCTTCTTTAGGAAAATGATGACCATATATTACCTCTATGAGCCTGCCTCTGTGTGTGTGTGGGGGGGGTGGGCACGTGTGCTCATGTGCGCACACATGCATGTATCCACAAAAATACCTGATCCTTTTGTTATCTAGTCTTGAGTCCTTGAACTCCAGCCAGTGCAAAGGAATAGAAATATTGCTGGCATTCATTTCAATCAGAGCCAGCCAAAACAAGCAGGCACGCTGAATGTTGTTTTCCATTCCTGTCTCCAAGAGCAGCCCATCATAGGATTCTAGCCCAACCTCATCCTCTTTGGAACAAGGGCCATCTTTCTCTTTTGCAAGCTCTAGGGCCCTAAATCTGACTTCCTTGGAGGGGAGGACAGCTCTTGTCTGCCAAGGGTAACAGAGGCCCCTACATCTGTCATTCTGATCCATCCAGTCATCTGGCCAGATCTCGCATGCTGATCCATTATGTTGACCTGCAGATACTAACATTAGTGTGTGCACGCCCAGAGCCAAAGGCTGGAAACCAAATCTATAGCAAGGAGCTGAACGGGCTGGCCAAAATGAACCAGGACTTATTCTATTAGAGAGAATATTCCGTTTGCTCCAATAACAAGAACTCTATTGAGATCGGTTAATTCAATTCTGCCCATCTTATCAGATTTATTTTTAATGAAACTGAACAATAGTTTCATTTGTTATGTTATTAGTTTTCCCAGTAGAAGCCACGAGACTTCAGTACAGAAAGCAGAGCAGACAAGCTTCGCCAATGTCTCTGGCTTATCAGTGATGCGTGCCAGTTTGGATATTACACAGTGAAATACTTCTCTCCTCCTTGGGGTCCCTTTCTTGCTTTTGGGACTTAGAGCTATGAGGCTGTCTCTCCTCTTGTGTTGTCTCTCTGGGCTCTGTCTAATCTTTCCATTCCCTTGTTAATTAATCTTTCAGGGTCCCTTATTGCCTCATTTCCACCAGTTGCTAGCTGAGTGATTTTGGCAAAATGGCTTAACCTTGCTAAGCCTTTATTTGTTTTTGCTTGTAACATTTGGAAAGTGATGATAATACAAAAATTTTCATAGTATTTTTATAATAAGAATGTAGTGTGTCTTGCAAGCGTGTCAGCATGTCCTTAGTGGCACAAAGTACTCATTCAGGAAGCACTGTCATTTCTTAAAAAATTTTTCTCCATCTCTTTCATGTTTCTTTCAATGTAACTTTCTTTGAGGGCATAATAACTCTTCTGTTTGTTTATTTGTTTTGGTTTGTTTGTTGTTCTAGGAATTGAACTGGGCTTTGTGTGTGCTAGGCAAGTAGTCTTCCACTGAGCTAACCTGAGACCTTTCCAAATGTGTGTGTGTGTGTGTGTGTGTGTGTGTGTGTGTGTGTGTGTGTGTGTGTGTGTATGTGTGCACATACACATGCATGTGTGCCTGTGCATGGTGTAAGTATGTGTGTGTACACAGGTGCATACACACATGTGTGGAAGACAAGGGAAGGCATGGATGCCCTGCTCTATCACTTTCTGTTTAAATCCACTGAGACAGGTTCTCTCACTCAAACTGAAACTTGCCACTTGGGCTCTACTGGCTGGATTGCAAACCCCAGCAACTCTCCTGTCTCTGCCCCTGAGAGCATGGCGTTACCTATGTGTGAGGCCATGCACAAGATTTCTGTGATGCTGGAGATTTGAACACATTTCCTGAGGCTTGGTCAGCAGGTATTTTACCTAGTGGGCCATCTTCCAGCCTCTGTGCTCTCTGTTCAAAGACAAGGTCTCACCAAGCTACCCAAGATAGTCTTGTACTTACCACAGAGCCTCGTTTGTTCTTTAACTTGTGATCCTCCTGCCTCAGCCTTTCAAGGAACTAAGATGGATGCACCACCATTCCCTGCATATGGTGACCTTGTTGACATCTATTTTTTGTGCCTGTCCAAATAAATATTCAATGAAAACTATTATGAGTAGGCAGGTTGCTATGTCCCAAATCTATTTCCATTTCTGTCATACTTTGTTGTGTTTTTCTCTGATGCTTCTCTTATTCTTTCAAGCTTTAGTGCAGGTATCTCTTTCCTCAAATCCTCTTCCCACTGCAGGTTCAGAGGATGTATTTTGGTAGCCAAACACTCACTTCATGATAGATTCCTTAATTAAAACAAAACAAAAAATACAAAAGCATACAACACTTATATCAAAGCTCATGTTTAAGAAGGTGCTAGTCAGCCGGGTGGTGGTGGCGCACGCCTTTAATCCCAGCACTCGGGAGGCAGAGCCAGGCGGATCTCTGTGAGTTCGAGGCCAGCCTGGTCTCCAAAGCGAGTTCCAGGAAAGGCGCAAAGCTACACAGAGAAACCCTGTCTCGAAAAACCAAAAAACAAAAAACAAAACAAAACAAAACAAAAAAAGAAGGTGCTAGTCATCTTCAATCTGGTTCTCCAGGAGGAGAGCTTCTTATTCCTAATGATGCGTATTGTGAAGGAACTCAGGAGAAACAGTGAATGAAGGAAGGCCAGGCAAACATGGCAAAGAAACAAGTGAGACAGAGACATCCTGGCAAACCAGCCTCAGTTTATGGAACTTTCTAGAAGTTGATTGCACCATTGAAGTTTCCAGATTGTATTGGATTTATTTGTCATTTGTTTTGTCCATCACTGTGACAAAAATACATGACAAAAGCAACTTCATAAAGGAAAATTTTCTTTGGGCTCATAGTTTCATGAAATATAGTCTAGCATGGCTGGAATGTGTAGTGGCCACATTGGCTTGGGACATGATGAAGGAAGCTTACAGGATGCTCTTTCATCTCTCCGCAGATGAAGAAGCAAAGAACTTGGTATATTCAGGGCCTGTCCACAGAAACCCATGTCTTCTAACTAAGTTCTGAAAACTTCCAAAACATCACTAGCAGCTAGAGTCCCAGATTAAATACTGAAGTCTACTGGGGACATTTCTTATTCAAACTGTAACCCTCCTCATGAGGGAAGGGACTGGGCTGACAGTACAGTCATGCCATTTGGGCACTCATTTGAATTATTGTGATGGATAACATGCATAAACTTTTAAACATCTTCAGAGGTGTCCCTGGAAACTGGGAATGGAACAGGGGCTTGTGTATGCTTGACAAGTCTACTACTGAGATCTATCCCCAAGTCCAAAGTCATCTTCCATGGGTGGGTTAAGATATGAGGAGAGAACAGCTAAATTCTACAGTTGGCGGGCAAGGGATCCTGGGCTGGGAAAGAAGTGGAAACAGAATTTCCAATCATCCATGCTCCAATAACCCAGGAAGACACTGGATTTGGGAAAGAAGTAGAAACAGGATTTCCAACCATCCATGCTCCAATAGCCAAGGAAGACACTGGATTTGGGACCTCTAGAAGAAGCTCTGTGTCCAGTAACTTACAACTTCCCCAGAGCACTCACAGCTGTGGGCTTTGTGCCAAGAGACGCCTGGAAAGGGCTTCCTGATATTCCAGAGATGAATCATCTATTATTTCTTTGAGTTTGAAAAACAATAGGGTGGGAAGAGTTTGGAGCAGTACAGAATTGATACCTTCCCCCAACCCCTACTTCCATTTTGAACATGTTTAATTGGAGTGTTGTGTAATTAATTGCATGTCTATTGCAATATGGTGTTTACTTACAAAGCACTGTGGGCCATGTCAGTGATTAGCCGCTTTCTCTGACGTCTGTCGGAGTGCTAATTACAAGCAAACATGGTACACTTTCTCTGACACAGGCAGCATGGCACAGAGGTTTCTCTGCTTCTCAGTACCCTCCCTTTGCCTGGATGATGCTCCTGGTTGGCTTTACTGGAAGTGCTGATCCAGCAGCTCAAGGAGAAGTTGCCAAGAATCAAAGAGGGCCTAAGTTTCTATCAATGGTTCAATGGTATTGACATTTCGGGAACAATCCCCACCCCCAGCGTGTTTCTGGCCCCAGAAATTGGAAAGAATCAGACAACCTGTGTCTAATAAATCACAGCCCTGGAAATTCCTTGCTTGCTCACAGTCTCTGCCAAACAATTATGCAGCGAAATGTTCTAATTGTCCTCCGATTTTAATGTTAATACCCATTTCCATAATTCCTCTGGATCTTTATGACACTGTTTGACACTTGCCAATGAAGCAAATGAACTAAAAGGAACATGCACAGATGGCTTGCATTCCACATTAAACCTGCACACTGGGATCTGCTTTGTTTTCCTGTTGGTTTGGGTGGCTGCTCTGTTCTCAGAGAGGCTAACCCTGAGTGCCTGCCTCCTTTTTAATGTGGCCATCTCCAAACAAGCCTGTCTTGGCTAGGGAGAAGACACAGGGATCAGAGCAGAGTGTATTTTGCTGGGTTAGATGGGGTCCTTTGCAGAGCATCCTCAGTTTAGTTCCCACCTCACTTGGCTTCTGGATCAGACCTTCTGCTGTGCAAGGGGATGATGGCTGCCATCATTGTATTTCTGCTTGTGAGCTTGCAAACATAGAAGGTCCCACACCTGTGTCTTCATCTTCTGAATTTCTGTCACTTCCCCAAATGTGAGAAAGTTGAACAAAACTCTTGAATTATTGTCCTAGACCTCCTGAGTCCTAAAAAAGAGTTCAACAAGTTACTAATGCTTTTGTTTGTTTGTTTCCTCCCACAATCAGGATTATATCAGGGAATGCAGTTATGTTTCAAGTTACAACAGCGTGGCCTGCTTGTCTTCAAGAGAGTCTTGCCCTCAGTAGTGGACAGGAATACAAGCATAGTGGCTAAGTGGCGACAACAACTAGAAAAACTGACCAATTCATCTCTTTTCTCCTCTTGCACTCTCCTGCTGTAGCTCCAGCTATGCCTCAGCAGTCTAGCACTTCCTGCTCTTGCTTTCCATGGGCACCAGTGAGTTCCTTAGAACCAGTGATCCCTCTATGTCAAGAAGACATAGTCTACCAAGAAAGTGTCAAGCTAGATCCTGAAGAGGGACTCAACCATAGTGGGCTGTGGCACATCCATGAGACTCCTACAGCTTGTCCTGACCTACACACACACAATGTGGCACGTATGGGAACAGAGGCAGGCAGGCACACACACACACACACACACACACACACACACACACACACACACACACACACACACTAATGTCTCTAATAACCATGTATGTGTAGCCACAGCTACTCCTGTCTGCATTTCATCGAAAGTATGCCTGGGGCTGAAGGTGCTCTTCCTACAGCAAAGGGAAGGGCTGGTAAATGAGTGTAGTTCTAACTTCAAAGCTCATGTTTGGAAACATGCGCATTCCCTCTCGTCATAGGTGTGTGTTACCAGTTGTATTCTGGAGGTAACTGAGATGATAATTTCCCAGTGATGAGGACTCTGGAGACATGAGAAAGATGAGAGGTGCTGTAAGTAGCAGAGAGGGTATCCTGCATAAAGGATATCATGAATGGGCATTTGACATCAAGATACTATACCTGGGAGAGCTTCTGGGAAACCATGTAGGTCGTAGCACTACTGGAGAGGATAAAGTGGAGAGGGCTTTAGAAAATGATAGCTTTAAAACACCTTGGCACTTGATGGTTTTGAGCACTTTCCATGCATCTACTCACACAATCTTCAGCTGCAATCTCACCTGTCCAAAATCATTCACCTTGAAGTGGTGATGGGAAGCCTAGAGTTCAGTGCTTGGCTGCCTAGCACATCCTCTGAGGTCTCAGCTCCTCACACAAGAGAGTAGTCAGTGTTATTACTGAGGACGATAATCACCAGTCAACTTTAGGTTGGCAAAAAAGCCAAGAAGAGACAAAAAAGAAAATGACTAGTGACCTCTGTTCTGGCTTTTACAGTTTGTAAAGCTATAAAAGAGAGTAGAGTGGAGTGTTTGCCCTACATATTGAGGGTTGGATGTTGGTGCACCAAGATTTCATTAGAACATTCCCTTAATGTTTTTGTATGAGGGCAAAAGACAGATTCATTTCCACAATCCAAAGCTAAAACTAAACTATAAATTATATATTTATGCTGGTGCCGGTCACTTAAGGTGCCTCTAGACCTCAAGATACAGCTAGATCATGTAGGGGCTGTTATTTGCAGAAGTGTTTAATTCAACTGTAAAGATAACATTGTATTTGGTCCTATTTAAAGTCTTAGAAGCTAAAATCAAAAAGGCATTTGGTTCTGTGAGGAAAAAGTACCCTGTAATTTGTATGCTTCCATTATTATGGAGACGTGTACGTATGGTGTGGGGGAAGGGATTATTTTGTCTACATCACATTCCTTTTGGCAAGTAATACATTTAATTAATCTACATGGAGTTTTAGTACAACACAGTTGATTAGCATGGTAGACAGTGCTTTTTTTTAACATAACAAATCTACTGAGAAATACCCTTTGTTAATGAGTTGCATCATTCAGAGAAAGGCTGTCTTATAACTAATTCCTGAAAACAACACAGCAATTTTTGTGCACATGCTCAGAGCTGACAGAGTCATCCTGAAAATGCATGGAGCCTTTTATTTTCTGGACTCCCCTTCCTCAGACTCCCACATGTTCTTTTCACACTCACTCATTGGACTTCTGTATGAAGGACTTCAAAGGGGGCTCTCACTAAAACGGTCACTCTTGATGGTTTGGTGGGCTTTAGCATTGCCATGGAAGCAAACTTCTAGGCATCTCTGTGGGGGATTGTCTAGATTAGCTCAATTGAGGTAAGAGTATCTACCCTAAGTGTGGGCAGCACCATTCCATGAGCTGAGTTCCTGGACTAAATAAAAAGAAAACAGCAAGCTGAGCATGAGACTCATTGCTCTTTGTTTCCCTTCCAGATGTGGTGTAACCAGTTGCCTCTATGTTTCTGCTTCCAAGATTTTTTTCGCCATCCTGGTGTATATCTTCGAACTATGAATTGTAAACAGATGTTTCCTGTCCCAACTGCCCAGTCCCAAATAACAAACTGAATATGAATTATTGCCTGTTCCCAAAAACCTGGGAGTGGCTTCCCAAATTAACACACAGAGACTTATATTAATTATAAATGCTTGGCGGATAGCTTGGGCTTGTTACTAGCTAACTCTTACACTTAAATTAATTCATAATTCTTATCTGTATTTAGTCACATGGCTTGGTACCTTTTCTCAGTGTGACATTCTCATCTTCTCTGTGTTTGCTGACAACTCCTTGACTGCTCTTCTTCTTCCCAGAATTGTCCTCGTCTGGCTCTCACACTTAATCTCTTTCTGCCCAGCTATTGGCCAGTCAGCTTTTTATTAGCAAGTGAGAGTAATACATACTCATAGTGTACAAAAAGATTGTTCCACAGCATTTCCCCCTTTTTGTCTAACTGAAAAGGAAGGTTTTAACCTTAACATTGTAAAATTATATATAACAAAAACAGTTCTTAAGTAAGAATTACAGTAACAATATCCAAACCATTTGTATTTGGCAAAATTAAAGAAAATATTTTATCATATCATATCTTTGTGTGTCCAAAGTTTTGTATCTAATTTACCTTTTATCATAACTAAGGAAAACTATAACTATCTAGTCTTCAACTCCATCAAAGACCTCAGAAGGGTGAAATGTTACCTAATAACAGGGACATCTCACTTCCTGGACAGTCATCCAAAGTACTTCTGTAATGTTGGGGCATCCGTCTTCAACCCACAGGCCTAGAATATCTGACAAACTTTGCTGTGAAGCAGGGAATTTTGAAGGACTGTCCTACGTTGTCTTCACAAAGTTCAGCAGTTGCCTTTCTTGTGTCCTGCTGGTCCAGTTTGGACATTAACTGTCCAATTGAGCAGTTGAGGGAAGAACAGTTTCTTTGACCACATGGCTAGCTTTTGATGGAGTTTGGAGTTTTTTTGATGCCCATCATCATCTTCTTTGAAGTAGATTGGTGCTGCCAGGAGAAGATGTGTCTCACTGTTATGAAAAGCCTTAGGTTATTTAACATATTAAATACCATATTCTGTGGGTCTTTGAAGTGTTTGAAGATTACCTATATATCTGAAATATAATCTCTGTATGACCTTGAAAACATATCCAACATGACTATAAGTTTGACTATTATTGATGACTATTAATCTGTATTTTTAATTATACATTATATTTTTTAAAAAATTGTATAAACACTATATTCCAAACAAGAGTGGAAACATACATACAGCGTAATAGAAATAACTTCAATTTGCATCAATAAATTAAAATCCATACCAATGTAAATTATCCTAAGATTAATAGCTATTTTTTGGATTAAAGTAGATTCAATAATCTATCCTTTTATCTTATTTCTATATCCTCTCTTTTTCTGTTCAGAATGAGATCTTTAAATCTAATCTTCTTTGTTTCAGCCTTTTTAATAATCATTACCAATAACAACTTGTAACCAACCCCCCTAAATGATGGCAGACATTTATAACCAGTATTTTGGAAATATGCATATAGTTCTCTAGTTTAATTCCTACTGATTGAGGGTGCTGGTAATTTTTGAGAAACCTTGAGAAAATTTAGGATAATAGTTAAGTCTTGGCTGGAGCAGTCTGTGAGGCTGGATCATCTCAGTTAGCAGCCTGAAGCTGTCTGGATGCAGAATTCTGAGGAGACTGTAACAGAGGCATTTTGAAATGCTGGGTCACCTGGGCCATCCACTTTTAATTGGTGTCTGGTTCCCTTGTTCTGAAAATACATACATTTTTAAAGGTAACATACATATCTCTATTAATACAAGTATAGATTGTACATTGTACACAAGTCAGTCAAAGGTGATTTTTTGTTATGTGTTTGAGCAGGTAAAATATAAAGCATGTGTCTTGCAGTTCTTCCAGGTTTAATTTTTTATTTCTGTAGTCAGGATTTCAGGGGGTCTTCCCCCATCAAACCTGATTTTCTTTAACCTGGGATGAATCCACAACCTCTGATTTCCTGTGGAAACAAAAGCGTAACCTCTTCTCCAAAGTAACATATCTTTTGACTTAAATTTTGAAGTCAAGACATTTTCAAAATATATAAGTTAGTTTAATCTAGCAGTATTTATAATCAAATGTCTCTTAACAGCTCTTGCTTCTTCCTCTGACATCAAAAAAAATGAAGAAAAGACAACACAATAACATACAGCATCCAGACTCTCTGTGTATATTCTATCTTTACATGGTTTTTTTTTCATTTATATTACTTTATTCCCCTTTTAAGGACTTTATTTTATTATTTTAAAATTATACTTTTCTTTTTTATGACTGTCTAGTCCCTTCTTATTTTCTCTTATAAGCCTATGTATATTTTTAAACACACTGTAGTACATTTAGAGGTTTATTTTTTCATCTGAATCTGCCTTTACTATGTATCTATAATCCTTTTCTGTCTGTATGAGCAAAACTTAAACTTCTGTGTAACTTAGATCATAGCATGTTGGAATCTAACTCCTCCCCCTTGATTCCCTGAGGGTCTAGTATCGTGGTGGAGACATATTTACTACCAGCTTTGAAAGCTGTGTTTACCACCCAAACTCTGGGAAGTTCCTGAGTCCATGTCATCATAAAGCAATATATCACCTGCAGCTCACAAACACCATGTAAGTGTTTGGTAGGAGGACCTCTTAAAAAAGCCACCTGTTTTTGTCACTAGCACTGAGCCAGAAAGCTGTCTTTTAAAGAAATTGTGCTTCTGCTCACTGCCAGAAAACAGAGCCCACCACAGAAAATGCAGTTACCAAGAAGCCATGCCTGTCTGTTCTTGTATGCCTTAACCCCCTTTAAGCTTTTGTCAGGTTTTATGTGGAAATTTCAGCCACATATTGGAATGCCATATGTAATTGGACTTTTCTCTCCCACCTGCCTGTTCCCCAAATAATTGACTTAAAGGCTTAATATTACTTATAAATGCTCAGTCAATAGCTCAGGCTTGTTAGTAGCTAACTCATACATTTAAATTAACCCATATTTATATTTATGTTTTGCTGCATAGTGGTACCTTCATTAGCATGGCAAGTTCATCTCCTGCTTCCTCTGTGTCTGGCTGGTGACTCCTTGACTCTGCCTTTCCTCTTCTTAGAATTCCTAATCTGGCTCTGGAACTCAGTCTCTTCCTGCCAAGCTATCAGCCAATCAGATTTTTATTAGCAAATAAGAATAATACATATTCATAGTATACAAAAAGATTGTTTCACAGCAGTGAAACAGCATGAACTCCTTTCTAAATTGCTTTTGTCAGGTATTTGAAATGAGAAAAGTGACTAATACAATCACACACTCTTATAAACTTATAATGAATGTTTCTTATGGGTCATTTGAAGACTATATTTATAATTAACATGTTATAATGAATGGTATGGAACCCCTTTGTGAAACTGAGTGCAAATTAAGTTTGCCATATTGTGCAGGAGTATATATGGATGGGCTAGTTTCTACCCTGATTACACATTTATACAGAATGACACCACTAGGTAGGGGCGTGTGTGTGTGTGTGTGTATGTGTGTGTGTGTGAAATTTTACTATGTAGCTTTGGCTGGTCTGGAACTTGCTATGTAGACTAGGATGCCTTGAACTCATAAAAATTTGCCTGTCTCTGCTTTCTGAGTGCTGGTATTAAATATGTATGTCAAGATGCCTAGCATCTACTAGGTTTACGTGTTTATTTATGAATAACCTTTACTAATTCTTGAGAACTTCCTGAATGAATACAATGAAATATGATCATATTCAACCCTAATTTCTACTCTCCAGCTCCCTCAGTGGGCCCCTAACATGGGATATGTCCATGTCCTCCTCCCAACTTCAGTATTTTCATTATTTCCTCCTTCTCCTTCTGCATAAGTTAGTAAGTACTAAGTCTAGTTAGTACTATCAGTAAGTGCACAGGTATGGTCTCATCCATTGGAGTATGAGAAACCTACCAGTGGCCACACCCCCAAGGAGAATGATTCTTCCTCCCCTAGCAGCTATTACTTCCCAAAAGCTCCTCAGCTTGGGAAGGTGCATTGAGATCACCTCCTTCATCTGTATTGGTTTGGTTTTAACTGGCTTGATCTTGTGCCAATGATCTGCAGTTTCAGGAAATGCCTGGCAAATGAGTATAAACTTTGAGATACAATTTACATATAAGAGACTACCCAATTTGTAACCACCCAGTCCCCCAAATTTAACAAACCCACATCCCTTCAAACTAGATGCCTGTAAAATCTTAAATTAACCTCTTTCCTGCTAGAAAGGCCCCTCATTTACCATCCTAGTCAATCTCTACTCTAAAGACATTAATCTGATATCCATCACCACAGATTCATTTTTCTTGTTTTAACACTTAAGCTGAATAGTATTCCACAGTGCACATGGATCACATTTTCATTACCCATTTGTCACTTGTAGGACATTTACGTTGTTTCCATTTCCCAGCTATTGGGAATAGAACAGCAATGAAACAGCTTCAAATCTTCAAATGTGAGTATATGATCTGGAGCAACTTCACAAACCAGGAAAGAAAAAAGGAACTGTTGTCGGGTGGGAGATGAGCAATAGAGAGGGGAATATCAGGGTGTAAGTGATCTGAATGGAAAAATAGGGGGCTCTAATAGGCAGGGGAAAGCCTCACCTCTAAACAAAGAAATACAGAAGGAAAACGGAGAGTAAAATAACCATAAGGATGTCTGAAAAAACTCATATGGATTCATACTACCTAAAAATTAATTATCTACCTAAAACTACCTAGAACAATTGTAAGTCAATGTTATATACATTTACAAGTTAAATGAAAAATTTCCGTCTGGACTGACAATATTCTCCCCAAGAGCTGTGAACTAAATAACAAAATGCCAATACCAGGCATGAGAAGCCCTGTTTTGAGTTGTTGGTCAGGGTTGTCCAAGAAACTCCCAAAACATTGATTGCCATTGATTTCACAGGTATGTATGCTAAAGACATCCTGCACTTCAGACACAGGGCCCAGAGGTCCCTGAGATGGATCTGACCTAAAAGCCTCCTCCATGAGAGCTAGTTTTCATGGTACCAGAGGTGCTGTTCAGTCTCTCAAGGAAGGGAAACAACCAGCAGTCCTATCCAGCTATGATGCCTGTGAATGAAAACAATGAACATATCATGGCATGCTAACCCTAAGGGTGCAGTAGTGGTGTGCACATCTTGGTGGCAACAAATAGGTCTCTAATTGAACTTTAGATCTGTTCAACAAGAGAGAAATCGTGGGATGGAGAAATGGCTCAGAGGGTAAGAGCACTTGGCTGCTCTTGCAGAGAACCTGAGTTCAGTTCCTAGCACCTGCATGGTGGCTCACAACCACCTGCAACTCTTGTTGAGAGGATCTAATGCCTCTTCTGTCCACCCACAGATTAGTGTAAGATTATAAGAGGTAGAGGAACAAAGACTTTGTTGTGAGATTGTGTCTCCGAGAAATGTCAGAAAATACAGCCATGAAGTTTCACCAACATGATGGCCTAATCTTGAGCTGAACAAGGACAACATCAATGGACATGCTAATGTGAACAGGGGAAAGGTCATGAGGCCTCAACCCTAGACAAAAAACTACAGGCAACTAAAGAATACTGAGAGCTGGAGAGATAGACTTCCCCAGGGAAAAGCAAACCAATTGGTTATCCAATATCAAAGAGTCAGCCCTGAAAATGCAGACATACAAGTAACATTATATACACAGAGCAGGTTGTGTTTATGCATATATATGTATATATATATGTATATATATATTTCTTTATGCATATATATTTTTTCTTTAATTGTTGATATATATATATCTCAATTAAAGAAAAATAACACTGAGTTTCAAAGAGAGGTACATGGGAGGAAAGGGAAGGGTGGATGATGCAACTATAATCTCAAAACATGATATATATATATATATATATATAATTTATATATAATCAAATAATATGTAGTATCAATATATATTATATGTATTAAAAAGAAAATCCAACTTTTTGTTGTCTACAAAAGGTCATTTTACCTTTAAGAATAGGTACCACATTAGAGCAAAAGGAGAAAAAAATCATTTCCAGGAAATGGGACCAGGGAACAAACAGATATCATTCTCCTAAAATCTGGCAAAATAGATTTTAAACTAAAATTAATCAAAAGAGATAAAGGACCCTTTATCTGGATCAAGAGAACAGTTAACCAAGAGACATTATGATCCTAAATGTATATATACTGAACTCTGATGCCCTAAATTATATAAGATGTGTACAACTGGACTTCAAGAGATGCATTAGCACCATTTAGCAATATTAAGTGATTTCAATACTGTACTTTACCCAATGCACATATATCTGAACAAAAGAATAGACAAAAAATTCGGATGGGCCATACCAATGAAACTGCTATCATCAGTCTATGCTGTGGACTGAAACCTTGTGTATGTGCTTTAGATAGTATGTGTTGATGCTCCAGCCCCTACCGCAGAAGGTGTGGCTTTGGCAAGCTAAGGTTTAGATAAAGTCATGATGGGATGGGATTAATGCTTTTATAAAGAGGTAGAGATGAAGTTCTCTTTCTCCTTCCCATCTCTCCCTCTATTCTCTCACAGGTATTTAGTCTTAATTGTGTAATAGTAAAATAAAATATCTTTAAGCAATTTTAGGTACTTTGTAGAATTTGTGCTCTCATGAATTTTGGCTCAGTCTCTATAGTCTGATGATATCATGTGGGATTCCCTGATTTATTTTTCCTTTTCATAATGGTAATTTTGGTTCCTCTTCTTCACCATTCAGACAACCTTATCCTCCATTGACAGTGGTAATCAATAATAGTAAACAAGAGTGTCAGGGGTTCAGAGAGGTCAGGTAACAAGGAGGGCACAAGGTGGGATGCTGGAATCTCCCTGGAAGGGGAAATAGAAGAAGTTTCCATAGGTAGATTGGGGGTGGGAACATGAGGGATCAGGTTAGGGGGGTAGACGGAGCAGGAGAGTACTGTATGAGATGACTGGAAAGGGGGCGCATTACATTTTGGGATCAGGTAGAAACTTGGTGCAAGGGAAACTCCCAGGAATCTACAAAGATGACCTCAGGTAAGACTCCTGGCAATAGTGGATATATGGATATATAGCCTGAACTGGCCATCTCCTATGGCCAAGCAAGACTTCCAATGGAGGGATTGGGACACCAACCCAGCCACAAAACCTTTGACCTACAGTCTGTCTTGCCTATGGGATGTGCTGGGGTAAAGGTGGCACAGAGATTGTGGAAGTGACCAACTAATGACTGGTCCAGCCTGACCCATGCCGTGAGAATGAGCCCACCCTTGATACTGCCTGGAGTGCTAGGAACCAGAGGCGAGATATCCCAGAAACAGAATAGAACCAAACAGGATTGAAGAAAAAAATGTCAACATAATGATGCCTAATGACATTCTGTTATTCTCATAGATTGGTGCCTAGCCCAATTGTCATCAGAGAGGCTTCATCCAGCAACTGGTGGAAGCAGATGGAGACCCACAGCCAAACATTAGGCTGAGCTCCGGGGAATCCTGCTGAAGAGAGGGAGGAAGAATTGTAAGAGTCAGAGGGGTCAAGGACATCACAAGAAAAACCACAGAATCAACTAACCTGGGCTCATAGGTGCTCACAGAGTCTGAACCAACAACCAGAGAGTCTACATGGGACTAATCTAGCCCCTCTACATATATGTGACAAGTTGTGTAGCTTGGTCTATTTGTGGGACTCTTAACAATAGAAGCATGGGCTATCCCTAAGGCTTTGGCTGGCTTTTGGAACCCTACTCCTCATACTGGGTCACCTTGCCCAGCCTTCATACAGGGGAGGTGCTTAGTCCTACTGCAACTCGATATGCCATGTTTGTTGATATCCATGGGAGGCCTGCCCCTTTCTGAACAGAAACAGAGGGGAGGTGGGAGAAAATGGAAGGAGAGGAGGGAGAGGAAACTGAGGTTGGGATGTAAAATAAACAAAAAAAAATTAATCTAAAAAAAAGTGTCAGGGATTAGGCAAATACCTACTTTCCAAGGCCAGGAAGATGGTTCAGTAGTTAAGAATACTTGTTGCTCTTCCTGCAGATTCAAGTTTGGTTCCCAGCGCCTGCATTGAGTGGCTTATAACTGGCTTTTACTCCAGTACCAGGGGATCCAACACTTTCTCACCCTGGGGGTTCCTATTGTGTTATGCTCAGATTGCAGGGACCCCCAAAAGACCACTACAGAGACTGAATCCCGATATAAAAGCAAAGAGCCTTTATAATCCTCAAACTCTGGGGTTTGGTCTCTCTGTCTGTCCAATGCAGTGGTGGGAGTAGAGAGCCCTGAGCTCAGATGGGGAAGAGTTTTTATCATAGCAGAGGTTGGGGTGAGGGGATTTCCAGGGTTCAGGACCCTGATTGGCTGACATTTGTCTAGGGGTATCTGTAAAACAAAAATAGGTGTGTGCTAGACACAGGGACATCTAACCACCTTATCTAATGGTTGGAATGTCTGGGATGTCAGGTACTTCCCCTTAAATGTAGGCCCTCCCTGGGTGGGGTCAGCTTATGGCTTTTCCTGGGTCTGGGGTGTTGCCTGCCAGTAAGCCTGTCACAGAAGCTGTGTCTGATCAAGCTGTTTTGGGGGCCCCTCTGCAATTACATGCTATGCTCTTAAACAAAGGCAGATACATCCACATGCCCATAAATAAATTATCCAAAAACAGAATAAAACAAAACCTCTCATGGCTTTCTTCATGTTATGCCCAATTTCCTTCATAATCTTGAGAGGCAGGTTGAATATTCTTTCCTGAGGTGTTTGGTGTTTCAAACAATTCTCTTTTCCAGGTTCTATGCGGAGATGTTGAGATGGATTTCAGGCAAAAAAGCATTTAGTGATTCTGGCCATTCTCAGCAGAGGAAGCTGGAATAGGACAACATCAGTCCACAGAACAAAACGAAATTCTAAAATGTATAGACTTTAGAAGAAAGGGTTCTGAGCTTAGAGGAGTGGGGCCTCTGAGTTTAGCATATTGGTAAAGGTACTAGACAGGATGTGAGGCAGTAACTCAGGAAGCTGTCCCTATTGTCACAACCTACCTAGTGCTACTCTATGCTCTAGGAACCTAGTGGCTCTTGGAAGCTGGTAAATAGGGTCTACAGGAGGCTGATTCTATCTACAGCTTCACAGCTATGAGCTAACACTTGGGACTAGAATTGTGGGTTTCAGATTATGTTTCTTGATTTTAAAATCATTATGTATGCATCAATAAGGTAGCTTGGAAATAAGACCCAAGTCCAGAAACAAAATTAATTGTGTTTATGTACACACAGACTGAAGGTAACTTTATGCAAATATTTCAAGTATGTTTCTGCATCAAAGATTTCTGTGTGTGTGGAATTTTTCCATTGTGTTTTGCTGTTTCTGACATTCAAAATATTTTATATATTTAGGGACATTCTAAAATTTGGATTTTTCCATTTGGGATCTTTAAACAATATGAGTTCGTTTTTCAGTTGTGGTAGTTGGGGCTTGTGGCAGATGAGATACAGTGAGATTTCATAACTCTTCTCATTGTTCAGCTGGACATGAGGCATTGTGTAACTGGACATGGGGCAGCATGTAGTTTTGTGAAGCTTTCAGCTGAGTACAGACACCAAAAGATACATCACCCAGACTTTTAAGAGTGTTCAACTGCAGACATGTGAAAGAGACAGTGGAGATTTCAGAGACTCCAGTTGTGTGGTATTGATGTCTGTCCCCACCCCACAACTAGCCCATAGCACACCCCAATACTCTGACCCTCAAGCAGAGAGGTAGACTGCATTACAAGGCTTTTGAAGTGCCTTCCGAGTTCGTCCAGCAATAATTTTCAGCAATACAAACTCTTTTTTTCTTTATTTTCCTCAACATTTTTTCCTACTACCTTTGGAAATTTGTCAGCAGAAAAATTTTGTCCTGATGGAGATTCAGGCCAAGGAGCCAGAAAAAAAGCGATACATACACAATGAGCTAGATGAAAACTCCAGGCTCCTCCACCTGCCTCTCTTCTCCCAAAGAAGGAATACAAGATGTTCATGGAGGCCCCACTCACACCACAAATACGTCCTGCTGTAGAGATGCATCTGGAATAAAAATAATCAGGACAGCAATAACAGCGATGCATTTTATTGAGTAGCCTCATGCCTAGTACTTTATCCTCCACAGCTTGCTTCCTTCTGTTCTATCATAGGCAGCAAGGTAGGTTTGAAGAGAAGAGGAGACATCTCAAGGCCACCCAAAGATGCAGTGAAAGCACCAACTGGAATTTGGTCCTTTAGCAAAGAAACCGTAATAACAAGCACTGAGATCACCCACTGGGCGAACAGGCATTTGTAGGCAATAAGTCAATGGCCCCTGCTAGGACATTTGCATAGTGCTGTTATTTTCAGTCTTCTTGTCCATCCGCCATGGGATGGGAGGGATGAGTATCTCTTGGTGGGATTGACACCTAGGTAAACAAGTGCAAGGAACTCTGATTACTGTTTGTCTTGAAGTAGAAGGAAGAGGTAACTGAAGAAGCTTACACTCAAGAGAAGCTGTTTTCCTCCAAGGAGCTTTCTTGGTCCACTCTCCCCTGCAGGGACACCCTGGGGTTATAGGATCCTGTTTCTAAAATAATACATGGAGAGGCAAATGAGGACCCACAGTTGTTTGTCCTACCACCGGTGATGTCACTGGGGTGGATTTGTTGGGGATCACTTTACATATAGCAAACCACTTTGAAAGCAGAGGAATCAAGGGGGTGAGGAGATAGTTCAGTGGGTAAAGTTGAGGAACTGAGTTTGAATCCCCAACACTGGTCTAAAAATCAAGCTTCAGGCTTGCAATGTCAGCACTGGGAACTAATTGCTAGTAGGGATATAGGCAAAGCCTAGGAGCTCCAAGTCTAGTGAGAAACTCTCAAAAAATAAGATGGAGAAGCAGCTAAGGAAGACATTTGACATTAACTCCTGGCCTCCACATGGGCATACACACCTGGACACAAATGTGCTCATATACATGCACACACATACACTCTCATATTCACACACATAAATGAGTCAACAGATATCTGTCCTCATATTGACACTGGTCAAGTTTCTATAATAACGAGGAAATTTAGGTCCACAGATGTTAAGTGATTTTTCTAGCTTCATCCATAGAGAAAACAGAAGAGCCAGGTGTGTTAATATGTTACTTTCCAGACTCCAGTATATCAGCCTAGATGCTGTGTGTATGTTTGTTGGGTCCCAGGTGAACCTGGTTGTGCTGGTTAACTTTATGTCAACTTGATACAAAATAAAGTCATCTGAGAGGAGGGAACCTCAATTGAGAAAATGCCTCCTTAAGATTGGGGTGTCCACACAGAATCCCCTAACCAGGGATCATAGGGGATTATAGAGACTGAGCTGACAATCAGAGGACTTGTACAGGTCAGCATTAGGTCTTAAATTAAGGTTGTGTAGCTTGTGGGACTCCTAATAGTGGGAGTGGGGGCTGTCTCTTGTTGGGGAATATTATTTTAAGGTGTGTTACTTTTGCTTATGATGCATTTGTTTAACTCTGTGAAGCTGTGTTACTGTGCCTGTGTAAAACACCTGATGGCCTAATAAAGAACTGGCCAATAGCAAGGCAGGAGAAAGGATATGCAGGGCTGGCAGACAGAAAGAATATATAGAAAGAGAAATCTGGGAAGGAGAAGAAAAGAAATGAAGGTGTGAACTGAGGAACAAGAGAGAAGGAGGAAGACTCCATGGGCCAGCCACCCAGCTACACAAGCCACAGAGAAAGAGTACAAAATAAGAAAATGGGAAAAGCCTAGAGGCAAAAGGTTGATGGGCTGATTTAAGTTAAGAAAAACTGGCTAAGGCTAGGCATTCATAATTAAGAATAAGTCTCCATGTGTGATTTATTTGAGAGCTGGGTGGTAGGCCCCCACAAAAGACCAAAATAGTAAAAAAAACAGCAACAGTCTCTGATTCTTTTTTTCTGCTTTGGGACCCTTTTCCTCTTACCGGGATGCCTCATCTAGCCTTGATATGAAGATGCATGCCTGACCTTATTGTAATTTGTTATGCCATATTTGGTTGATATCCTTGGGAGGCCTGCTCTTTTCTGAAGGGAAATGGAGGAGGAATGGATCTGAGAGAGTGGGGTGAGGGGGAGGGACTGGGAGGAGAGGAGAGAGGGGAAAACTGCAGTCAGTAATATATGAGAGAAGGATAAATAAAAAAAGAAAAGATTGGGCTGTAGAAATTTTGGAGAATTTTCTTGATTAGTGACTGATGGGGGAAGGGCCCAGTCCATTGTGGGTGGTGCCATCCTTGGGCTTGTAGTCTTGGGTTCTAGAAGAAAGCAGACTGAGCAAGCCATGTGGAGCAGCCAGTAAGCAGCACTCCTCCATGGCCTCTTCATCAGCTCCTGCCTCCCGGTTCCTGTCTTATTGAGTTCCTGTCCTGACATCCCTCAGTGATGAGCAGTGTTGTAGAAGCATAAGCTAACTTTCCTCCCAAAGTTGCTTTGGTCACAGGTTCATCACAGCAATGGTAACCCTAACTAGCACACTGATATATGTTGTTCTAGGAAGTCTTGCAAAGAGCATTTGTTAGTGTTCTGACCTAACCCTTGGCACCGCCCTGCATCCTGACATAAAAGTCTCATTTTAAGGAAAAACTCTGCCCTCTCCTCTTTCTCTCTTCTGCTCTGCTCTTTTCCTTTCCACCATGAGGTGCACACACCTCTCTTTCTCTCCTTTCTGTCTTTTCTGTCTCTTTATTTCCTATTAAAATAAACCATTTCCATGCATGGATGCAGTGCCTGGGTATGAATGACTTTCAACACGCTGCTGCTCCTGCTGCATCTGCCCAGCATGTTTTTCTGCATACAAAAGATACCCTCAGGGGTCCCCTGCACAATAATTCATAACATTGGTGCCAGTGACTCGGCAGGGGTCCTGGTGCATTGCTCCTGCCTGCCAGCAGTCTGAGACATGCTAGGAGCCCTGGAACCTTCAACACTCACTTCATCCAACACTGGAATAATCAGCAAGCTCCCCGCTTCCGTTCCCTTTTGGCCATTTTCCCACAACTGAAGATTTGCTCATTTCTCTCAGTTGTGGTGCTGGCACTACATGTCTTTTGGGCTCATAACCCCTTAGCCCTTGTCCCTATGTTACAGCATATGGAGTAGGCCTGTGCCCACTCAATTCTGTGGCCCATAGTCTTTGTGATGATGGTCCATTGGCTACCTTGTGCCATTATCATTGACCCTTGCTGACCTTCTGAGATGCTAGAGGTCATTCCACTGGGCCTTATACCTCATTGTGAAAAAATGCACCTGTGGCCCACTACTGCTCCCAACCCATGACTTGGGTTCCTTCCTCTGCAGCTGCCTGCACCATGCCACAGCCTGTGGGGGGGGGTCCCTCTCTCCCACCTGGCTGCACTGCTACTCCATTTCCCACCCTCCACAACACCGCTTATGAGCTCCAATGCATTAACTGAAAAGTTTCTCAGAAAAACTTTACTCTACCTTTTTCTCCACAGTCTATTTCCTATGCACAAATGGAAATGTATGATTGATATGGCCATCTATAATTTCTTTCTGACTGACTTTTAAATGTTTCAATTAATCTGTTCCTTTTCTGCTCAGTTTATTTTGAGAAAAAGAAACGCATGAACACATGATCAGGTACCATATTTGATAAGGATGATCATGTGATCAGGCAATGCCATCTTAAGGGCAATCATGTGATCAAGGTGCCATGTTAAATAAGGGCAACCACATGGCCTAGTTGCCATCTTGGCTAGAGTCAAAACTGGAAAGTCATATGACCTCACTGCCATTTTTACTAAAGGCAGCATGGGCAGAGCACCCTGTGCTTAGGCTGTTGGAGGTTAGGGAATCACCTCCCACTGCACATTATTTTGTGGGCCAAGGAAAAGTCCTTGGGCCTTGGCCTGGCATTCTCCAGCTGCCTCTCTCAGGCTTGTTTATTCCTTTGTGGCTGCTCATGTGGGTGGGGCCCAGAGACATATGTGCTCCCATCTGGGGCAGCAGCAGAACCACATGCAGGCAGTATCATTATATTAAGATTTTAAATTTCAAATTTTAACATTAATAAAATTCTGATACACTTTGGGTCACAAGCTCAGGATTTTTAAAGGATTTTAAGTTTTCCTTGGTTACTCATTGCCTGCTTTTCTATGATTTGGATTTCAGTACAGATTGATAATACTAATTTATCTAAAACTTTTATTTTTTTCCCTCACTTGTCCATTCCTAAAGATGGCATTTTTTTCTCTCTCCTGGCCATCGGACTCCTACTCTTCTCAATTACTAAGACCATGGTCCAAAAGGTTCCAAATAAATTTATAAATTTTAACTCTCATCTCTAGTCTATATTGAAGCTGGCTGGCACAAACATTGAAGCAGCAGTTGTGGACCACAACCTGCAGCACTTTCCCTGCTAAGGATGTCAGCAGAGATTCTTGTCTATGTGATGGGGACCAGCCCAGCCAAATGTAATTGTTCCCTGCCTCTATAGCCAGGTCAGATAACCACATGCTTCTGACAAATGTCCCATTGCCCAGCCTTTGACTAACCTTTCAGACTTTTTTGAGGCCCTGACAACAATGCCCCAATACCAGCTCAAAGCAGTTCCAGAAGAAAATATGCCATCCCATCTTCCCTGTCCAGAATAGGCTGAAATGCTGGGTCAAAATGAAACCCCCTGGCATAGTGGACCAATTGGCTATCTAATGCCCATTGATATTTATTAATTAAAATGATTCTGCAATAAGATAAAACACTCGACTTTCTTTATGCAGAACCAGGGAGGTATTGTATGACCTTCAGAAATTATTATTTCTATATAAATCATTCAGGATGGAGTCTCTGGTCCACCAAGACTTTTCCTTTCCTCAGAGGGTCCTTTTCTCAGAGTTGGGATGTACCCTGACTCACAAACCCCTTTTCTCCTGTTCTCCTTCAGCCTTGGGATCTTTCCCCTATCACTCTTATTTGCCTTCTCAGGAGACAGCTTAAGAAATAATTATTTCCATGTAAGCCATTCAGGATTATAATCTGGCTGTACTCAAAGATCAGAGCTACAGCTACAGGGCCTTACAAATGGTAATAGATTCAGATATCACTGTCAACAGCTTAAAAATATCTCTCCTTACTCAAGGTTTATTCAGTCTTAGAAATATGAGCCTTTCTGTCCTTGCTAACTTCATTAAGCTGTAACTAACTGGGAGACCTATATATTCAGTTTATATATATATATATATATACTTTCAAACTTAATTTAATTTATGCATCTAATTAATAGATTCTGTTCCCCCATTTCTCAAACACCTGTAGAGATTGGAGAATATGCATTTAATATAAATGCCTTTTTATGATGGAGAAACATGTCAGCTCCTCACAGCATCCTGTATCTTCTCCAAGAAGATAGGTAGCTGCAGAAGAACTTCCACCCAGAAGCTTATGGCAAGGCTGGCCACTCAGCAAAAAGCTGAGATCCTGTCAAGACTGTGAATAAGTGGAACAAAGGAGGATCAGTTGTCCCATACTGTAAAGTCGAGGTGGGTCAGTCTCTCCAAATTTCTACTCCACAGAAAAAAAATCTGTCTGATTTTCTGGGCCTATCACCTGAATATGAGCTTCCTTTGGGGCTTCTGTGCCCCCAACAACCATGGAAAGACATGGGTTTGCTGCCTAGGTAGCTGGAAAGCTGTCTCACTTCTTAAATTTAATCTTCTCAGATCTGATGATGTTTTATGACTAGGGTATATCAGTTTTAACAGCCCCAATCCAAAGATAGCTCATTAATAAGTTTCCTATTAAAATTACAGACAGCTATGCCTCATTCACAGACTTCATGGTATAGGATAGACTGGTTTCAGATATAACTCCAAAGGTTCAAAGTTTTAATATTGATAAATGCATCTTTGATAAACTGATAGAATATTGACTACAAAGAGTTCTTAAGAGTCCCTAAATTTCTATGGATTTTTACCCCTTTTGCTGTTATGTAAATCCATTCCAGCTGTCTCACAAATACCTACAGGTTGCTATAAAAAGTTCTGCTAAATCTATTCCAGCTTTCTTACAGATACAGGTTCCTGGGAAAGGTTCTCCTACTGTATCAAGAAACCTGGTCTGATGAAAACATAACAGTCTCCAGAGACAATTTTTACCTCACCCATTTTGAGCATATTTTGCAGTTACCCTCCTCCTGCCTGGGCCAAGAGGCTCTTCAGATACACCAGCCCCTGTACCAGCTGACACCAGCTCCAAGGATGCCAACTGGGATGGATGCACCCCCCACCTGCAGAGGAATGACAGATGTGATGGCTCCTGCACTCCTGAAGAACACATCATTCTTCAATTCACTGCTGGTACCACCTCTCCAGGCTCAGGTAGGCACATGCCCAGCAACTGGAACCTGGTTTTCCAAACTGTTCCAATGACAGGCATACCTGCTCTTGTGTCTCACTCATTCACTCTTGCCTCTTCTGTACAGCCAGGCACTTCTCTGTTCCATTCTTTCTGGCAGCTATCACTCTTCCTATGGCTAGCCCAGATCATAATAAGGCCAATGACAGCAATCTATTTTTTCCTCCTAGCAACCTGCCCTCTCTGCTCACTTAAGAAACAGACACCTGAGGTGTTCACAGTGACACAGCTCACTCTAGGAACAGATGCCAGAGATTTTCATGATGACAGCTAACTATGCTTCTTCACTCCAGCCTCCTACCATGCATGACTACTGGCTTCCCTCCCCCCCACTTCACCCCTTGTCAGCTTGAAGTAGCCTAGAGAATTCAGCACCCTTGTTCCCCCACTTGCTCCCATAACTCACCTTTTTTTTATAATAATCAAAATGGAGGAATATTAGTATTTTGACCCACCCCTTGGCACTACCCTGTGTCCTGATGTAAAAGCCTCATTTTAAGGAAGAACTTCACTCCTTCCTCTCTCTCTTCTGCTCTCTTCCTTCCCCCACCATGAGGTGAACATACTTCTCTTTCTCTCTTTCTTTTATGCCTTTTCTGTGTCTTTATCTCCTATTATAATAAACCATTTCCACAAGATGCAGCGCCTGTGTGTGAATGATTTTCCATGTGCTGCCATCCCTGCTTCATCTGCCCAGCATGTTTCCCTGCACGTGTGAGATACCCTTGAGCCCCCTCCCCACACAATAATTCATAACACCAGTTCTAAGCAAATATGTTAGTATTAATATATAAATGTTTATGTCAAACAGAGTGAAAGGATATTCCAAGATGTCATGCATAGCAAGCCACTTGTGAATTTTTAGAGCTGGGTTCATGTTTATGAGCATTTGAAGATAGTGTAATCACATTCTATAAAGAGTTTGTGGCTGGGGCATTCCAGGAAGCAGATACCTTTCTTACAAAGCTTTTAGGAATTGGATGAGGTTCAATGTCACATAGTAGAATATGACACAGATTAGATTAATCAGAGATGTCTTGAATACAAGGGAGCACACACAGTTAACCTGACACCTCTTAGTTTATATATATATTAACAAGTATGGATTTGTTCTGTTGATAGATCTTCAACTTTCAGGGACTGAGGTGACATTTTAAGAAGCATCTCCAGCAGAAATGAGAAAATACATCTGAGTCATGTAGACAAGGAAGAGGAGAGAAAGAAAGGAAAGTTAGGGATACAGTCAACTAACCAATGACAATATTAAGCACTTATTTTTTCCTCCTCCTTCTCCCCTTCTCCACTCTCTTTCCACTTCCCCTGCCCTCTTACTCTTCTCCAACCCATCCTTCCCTGCCTGCTTCTCTTCTCCTCTTTGTCCTCTTTCTTTTTCATTTTTGGGTTTTTGAGAGGTAAGTGCTCATGCAGCCCAGGCTGGCTTTGATCTCTCTGTGCAGTTCAGGATGACTTTGAACTCCTGATCCCTCTGCCTCCGCTTCCAAGCACTGCACAGGCTGATGAGTACTTCTTTACATGACAGGTCTCATTATGTCATTAATTTTACAAGGAAGTGAAATGGTTAGTATCCCTAGTTTGTGAGGTTTATTTCTGAGGTTCGGAGATGAAGTTTGTGCTTCGTAGCAAACACAGGCAGAGTTGGTGGGGCAACACCTATTGCTTTGCTTTCATATATCGCAGTTGCATGGGTATTCATAGAATTTTAAATATACAGTGGGTTAATCTTGAGGTTGCCATGACAGACTTAAAAAGTTTCAACCCACGCCCCAGTGAGTAACACCAATGATACAATGAGCCAATCAAGATGAATTAATAAATCCAGGTTTAATCTGAGCAGAGCAAAGCATCTCCCAGGTGACTCTCAGGAAGGCAGGAGAAAAATCAGGAGAGAATATGGCAAGTATGGTGACCAGGTCTTAAGTAGCCTGTAGGCATGGTCTTGAGCAGCCCCAGGGAAGGGCTGACTCTTGGCAGGCTTTTTTAGGGGCGGGGTCTGGGGAGAGGAAGAGGTGGGGCTTCCATCTAATCATTCCAGACTTCTTGGGTATATGGCACCAGCAGGGCTTCCACCTAAACAAGAATGTTTTACATACACAACTTAAAAGAGGATAGGATTTCTGTTGGGTCCCAGCTTCAGGTAATATCTGTCCATAACTGCAGAGAGGGTATGACAGCTGAATGGACAGAAGTATGCAACCGGTCACATGCCTACAGCAGGGCTGGGTTAGAACTCTTGTCTTTAGTGGCCTGCTTCTCAAAGTTCCCCAACTAGTACAACCAGTTGAGGACCAAGTATTACTGCACACATCAGGGTATCTCAAAATCAAACCCTAATACATTATTAACATCAAAAACACTGCAAAATACACAACTCAATGGGGTGTGACCTCTTTCTACACCAAGGAAGGGCCAACCATATGTATCCATGTGCAGAGGATTTCTAGGTGATCCTTGGTAGCATCTCCCTTGTTCCTCTTCCTGCCTTGAATAACCTTAATCAAGGCTATTAGTGTTAAATGTTCCCAGTACCCTGTTTAGAGTGGATGCCACATCCTGTGGCTTGCTCCTGTCCAATTGCATGTTGTTTTTGAGTTCTGTGGACAAGTAAAAGAAACAGCACCCAGAAGCTGCACAGCCCTGAGCACAAGTCCTCCTATAAGTGAGACCTAGACCCCTACTCCACCTTTGTCTGCCTGATGCTCTCTGCTCCCGTGGGTTCCTGAGTCTCTAAGAACAAACAGCTTGGGCATAGAGGGCAGCAAGCAGACTCAGGTCCTGCAGAGCTGGGAGGGAGCTCAGCTGTTTGGTGAATGAGTTCCTGGAACTCACATGATGTACAGTACACTGTTTGCTATGAATAATTTACCTCTGCTCACAAAAGATTAAAAAGAAACAGCAGAAGAACACTCATACGGCATGTCACCCTTTCCCTGATGTCCCAGCTCCCTTTATTTCAGAGTGCAATTTTCCCACTGATGAATCCCTCTTGGTTGAAGCGAAGCTCATCAGTTTGCCATTGGATGAGGTTCTGATTTAAAGTTTTATTTTTAATATTAAAAAGATGAGTGTTTCTTTCATATCCCAGAGAAGCAATGAGTAAACAAATAAAAAATTCATTAGAGACAGGCTGCTATCACCCTGATGAAAGTTTGATGTTAGAACGTAGCTTTCAAAAGCCTAAACTGTAGTCAGTGGGTTATTAGCTCAGCAGACATCCAAACAAGGAAAGACCAATTGTAGAATGGGCAATATCTGTGCTTCTGGTTTCTTCAAGGATTCAAAAAGTAACTCCCAGATGGGGAGAATGGTTAGTCTGAATGGCTACAGTCATTTATGTTGAGAAAATTAAATTTCAGTGATGTTTTGGAGTCTTTACTTGCTAGCATTCGTTCCTCGATTTTACCAGCTTTATCATGTGCCACTGAGCACATATATAGGAATGACAAAGTTTCAGGAAGACATGATCTGTTATGGTTGCTCAGCTCACATAAGGATGAAGTTTACATTTTGAAAACAAGTACCCTACTTCCATCCCTCCCTTCCTTCCCTTCCATATCTCTTTAGTTCCCTTCACATTCTCCTCCCCATCTTTCTTCTTTCCCAGCTTCTAGAACATTTCATTGAGGTGCCTCTCTTTTGTGGTAACAAAGGAAAATTAATGCCACTGAGCTAAACTTCCCCATGAGAGAACACGGAGGACCAATCAGAACCTGCGTTGGCAAATACTAGGTCTTTGGACCAACTTCCCTGCAAAAAAAGAAAGTTTGAATCTATGTGGGCTTTCCAATTGATAGCAATATATAGTGAACTAGTCAAAGCAAGAAAATGGGAGGAATGTGAAGAGGTAACACCAGGAGGAAGAAGCATAAAGTGACATGGAGGGTGAGAGATGAAAACACTGGTGGAATTAGGCTTGTCTAACTTGGAGCCCCGCCCCCAGTCCCTCCCAGGGCTGGGGATGGAAGCTAGAGCATCATGCTAAGTGAGACCTGTACCATTCAACAACATCCCCAGCCATCTTGTAACATTTATTTTGAGACAGGATCTTCACTATGTCCCCTAGACTGACCGTGAACTAGCTCTGAATGTGAAGTCAGGCAGGCCTTGAACCTAAGATTCTCCTGCCTTAGCCTCTCAAGTATCTGAAATGACAGGTCTGCACCCAAGACTTAGCTTCCTCTCTCTTTTCTTGCTGCTGTAACTGAGTCAGTTCAAGCTAGGTTTCTGCCCCTGCCGATGAAGGAACACTGTAGTGAAGTCTTTACCCTGTTTAGTACATTGAATAAATACTAATCACAACAAACCACACTTTATATTTCTCATTTGTCAGTTTTTAGTTTCTTCAAGAATTTCCTTAGAAACTCACCAGACTGGACTTACTGAGCAGTACAAAAATGGAGACCCTTGATTTACCCACGTTGTGGCATGGGACTTAGCTACACTCTTTTTAAAGGCTTAATTGTATAGATGCATACACACTACACACGTACACACACATACACACCACCCCCACCACCCCCACATACACACACACAATTTTGGGGTTAGGTCTTCTCCCTAATATTTAGTGAAACAAGCCCAGCACACAAGGACAATTATTGCCCACTGTGACTCATGTGGAGTCTAAATGTTTGAACTGATAGAAGAACAGGGTGGAATGGTGGGTACCAGAGGACCAGGAACTAGGGGTGGCAGGAAAGAGGAATGTGGGTGAAAGAGATTGAGTGTCAGAAGAAATGAGGTTCAGCCTAGCACAGCACGATGATGGAAGTCAACACTAAAGTGGATTTCAAAGTCGCTGAAGGAGCTATTTTTTAAATTTATTTATTTATTTTATATCCCAGTCACAGTTTCCCCTCCCTCCTGTTCTCCCAACAGCCCCCCCCCCCCCCGTTCCCATTCCCCATTTCACTCCTCCTCCCTTTCTGTTTAGGAAAGGTCAGGTCTCCCATGAGTGTCAACAAAGTATGGCATATCAAAGTTGCAGTAAGACTAAGCACCTTTCCATGTATTAAGGCTGGGCAAGGTGACTCAGTCTGAGGAGTAGGGTCAAAATAAATTTTAAATGCCTCTAGAGCAAAGATTGAGAGGTGTAGGAGGTGAGAGAGATGTCAGTAAGTCCACTTTACCCATACATACTCATATATGTATACACACACACACACACACACACACACACACACACACACACATATATATATATATATATGAAAACATTACACTGTACTGCATTGATATACATTATCAATTAAAGATAAAAATAATCAAAAGCAAAAGTAAAAAGATTGTTGGAGTTTTAGTTCTGTGGTAGATTGTTGGGGATACATCTCAGTTGGTAGAGTGCTCGCCTATTGCTCATGAGGTTCTGGGTTTATCCTCAGAACTACACAAATCAAGTGTGGTGTATGCCTGTAATCCTAACACCCAGGAGGCAGAGGCAAGATGAGCAAAAGAACAAAGTCTTCCTCAGTTACACACTTCAAGACCAACCAGAATCACATGAGAGCTTGTCTTAAAAAGCAAGCAAGAAAGAAAGGAGGAAAAGAAAATAAAGCTTCAAAATTAATTTAAATATACAGACTTTCAAATCCTTTCGTCTTATTCCTGGATATAGCTTTGTTACATTTACTCACGCATGTGTGTATGTGAGTGGTCCGACACCTGCCATAGTGTGTGGAAGTCAGAGGGTAACTTGAAGTTGGTTCTCTCCTTCTGTCTGTGGGTCGCAGGGATAAAACTCCTCAGGTCTCTAGACTTGGCAGAAAGCCTCTTTACCACTTGAGCATCTTGCTGGCCCAATGGTCCCCCCTCCACTTTTTAAAACTCAGCAGGTCAGTTACATTACCTTCTAGAATGTAGAATTACCTCAGTGTCTGCTTATATACAAGGAAAGGCTGGTATCAACCTAGAACCTGGCTGTTCACAGCAGGCCCAGATCCTCTAAAATCAGAACCCTGTGGAATGCTCAGGTTCGGTCTGTAAAACTATCCCACATGGTTCCAGTATGTGGCTAGATCTGCAGCCCTCTCACCTGGATAAGATCAAAATGTCCCATCTGTAATATTAGGTGCACTCAGAGTACCTGAAGCCAATACTAATTCCTCAAATTCTTGGGCTCTCTGATACCCAGAGAGTGAAACAAATGCACTTTCATATTAAGCTGCTAAATTTTGGGATAATGTGTAATATAGGTATAGTTAACTATAGAGAATGTTTATTGTCTCTTAAGTAGTCGGGCAGTCCATTAGGAAAGCCCCAGAGATATTGTACAGGGACAGTTCTATGTGACATTGCCTGTTAAAAAAGAACAGACTGGATTCCTGGGGAGCTCTCTAGCACTCTGCTTCGTCCTATTCCCATGGTGTCTTCATTTATCATGGTATCTCTTTCCTTGTTCTCCCACTCTGTTCCTGATCCAGCTAGGACCTCCTGCTCCCCTAAGCTCTCTTTCCCCTGACTCTTGCCCTCCATTACACCCCTCACCCCCAGTTTGCTCATGTAGATCTCATCCATTTCTCTGTTGCTGTGCGATCCCTATGTCTTTCCTAGGGTCTTTACTAGCTAGCCTCCCTGGAGCTGTGAGTTGCAGTCTGATTGTTCTTTGCTTTACATCTAGTATCCACTTATGAGTGAGTACATACCATGTTTGTCTTTCTGTGTCTGGGTTACCTCACCCAGGATGATTTTTCTAGTTCCATCCATTTTCCTGCAACCCTCATGATGTCATTGTTTTTCTCTGCTGAGTATATGTACCATATTTTCTTTATCCATTCTTCAGTTGAAGGGCATCTAGGTTGTTTCCAGGTTCTGGCTATTACAAATAATGCTGCTATGAACATAGTTGAGCATGTGTCCTTGTGGTATGATTGAGCATTCCTTGGATATATGCCCAAGAGTGGTATAGCTGGGTTTTGAGGGAGATTAATTCCCAATTTTCTGAGAAAGTGCCATATTGATTTCCAAAGTGGATGTACAAGTTTGCATCCCACCAACAGTGTAGGAGTGTTCCCCTTGCTCCACATCCTCTCCAATATAAGCTGTCTTCAGTGTTTTTGATCTTAGCCATTCTGACAGGTGTAAGATGATATCTCAGAGTCATTTTAATTTGCATTTCCCTGATGACTAAGGATGTTGAGCAATCCTTAAATGTCTTTCAGCCATTTGAACTTCTTCTATTGAGAATTCTCTGTTTAGCTCTATAGCCCATTTTTTAATTGGACTGTTAGGTATTTTGATGTCTAGTTCCTTGAGTTCTTTATATATATTTAAAGATGACTCCACTATAGACTACTGGCAATGGTCAAGAGGGTGACCTACTCTGGTGATCAGATGGCTGAACAACCTGTCATGATAGAACCCTCATCCAGTGACTGATAGAAGCAGATGCAGAGATCCATTGCCAAGCCCCAGGCAGAGCTCCAGGAGTCCAATCAATGAGAGAGAGGAGGGATTATATGAGCAAGAGATATTGAGACCATGATTGGAAAAAGTACAGAGACAACTAGTGAAACTAGCAGAAACACATGAACTGTGAACCAAAAGCTGAGGAGCCCCCATGGAACTGGACTAGGACCTCTGGATAAGTGAGACAGTTGTTTAGCTTGGACTGTTTAGGGAGCCCCCAGGCAGTGAGACTGGGACCTGTCCTTAGTGTATGAGCTGGCTTTTTGGAACCTAGGGCCTATGCTGAGACACTTTGCTCAGCCTTGGTGCAGGGAAAAGGGGCTTAGACCTGCCTCATCTGAATATACCAGGCTCTGCTGACTCCCCAGAGAAGACCTTGCCTT
This sequence comes from Peromyscus californicus insignis, assembly GCF_007827085.1. Classification (NCBI taxonomy): domain Eukaryota; kingdom Metazoa; phylum Chordata; class Mammalia; order Rodentia; family Cricetidae; genus Peromyscus; species Peromyscus californicus. The sequence goes on along the minus strand of NW_026294551.1, from coordinate 98,940,485 downwards.
GGAGGAGGTGTGAATGGAGGGTGGATTGGGGGGAAGGCTGGGGGTGGGAGGAGGGAGGGCAGGGGAATCCATGGTTGATATGTAAAACTAACAGAAAATCTCTTAATTAAAAAGAGAGAGAGAGAGAGAGAGAGAGAGAGAGAGAGAGAGAGAGAGAGAGAGAGCAGGCTGATCTGGTTCTATTTACGTCTTCTCTGAATCTTTTTTCCCTCATCTAGAAAACAGTTATGACTTTGGCTAGGTCAGAATTATAGGCAAATATAGTTCTCATGCTCTTTGTTAAATACATTGTTCATATACTTAATAAAAAACAATTGCAGAGTCCCAACTAGCCATCTCATGTCACCAAATGAAGATTCCAGTACCCAATACTAGAATTAGGTTACATCTAATTGAGTTATTTGCCAAAGGGGTGCAATGGGAATCTTCAAACAACCCAAACTATTGTGAAGACTATAGGTTGTTCTCCCCAAACTGATAAGCAAGGTCCCATTGCTAAAGACAGCACCTACACAACTCACTGAACCTGAAGAAGTTGACCTGGTGCCTACATAAGACCTCCACACCTACATGCTAGTGTCTTTGGTATGGGAAGGTACTCTGCATGCTTCCAAAGGAGAAACATATACAGTAAGTTAGCCACAAACACTTTGACGTATAATCTTTCCTGTTTGCAAGATATGATAGGGCAATGGTGGCACAAAGCTTACAGGGTAACCAACCAATAACTAATTTTACTTAAAGACCACTCCATGAGATGAAACCCATAACCTGCACTGCTTGGATGACCAAGAACCAGAGATTAGGTAGCCCAGGGACTTGGGCAAAACCAAAAGGTGCAGTGATAATATGACTCCTATTGATGTTCTGCTATACTCATATATCAGTGCCTTGCTCAGCCATCATCAGAGAAGCTTTCTCCTGCAGCAGGTGGGAACAAATGCAGAAACACACAACTAGACATTTAGCAGAGAGTGAGAAATCTTGGAACTCTCAGCCTTAAATGGGATGTCCCCCTCAAATCCCTCCCCTCAAAGCTTGGGAACCCTATTGAAGAGGAGGAAGTAAGCATATAAGAGCCAAAGGGAATAGAGGACACCAAGAAAACAAGGCGCTCTAAATCAACGTGAGTAAAGCTCATGTGAACTCACAGAGGCTGAAGCAGCATGCACAGGGTCTGAATGGGTCTATACTATGTTATCTGAACTTACATGGCTTCTAGTTAGTGTTTTTATGGGATTCCTGAACATATGAATGAGTGGGTCTCTGATTCTTGTGCCTTCTCTGGGTTCTTTCCCTTTGGTTGGTTTGTCTTGTCCAACTTTGATGTGATGGTTTTTGTTTTATCTTATTATATTTTATTTTGTTATATTTTAAAAAATGGATGAATGAATGAACAAATGAATACCTAGCAACTAGGATGAACACAAGAATGGAACTGTCATTTATACTGCTGGGAGAGAGAAAATCAGTTTTCTCCAATGGAGGGACATTGGGAACATCAACCACTCCAGGGCAAGTCCCATGTTCAGTAGCTGACCAACATATAATGGACTGCACAAGTTTTTTTTGTGTGTGTGTGCTTTTATTTGGTTACACATTGGTGTTTTGTTTTTCCTTTTTGTTTGTTTGTTTCTTTTCCTTTTTGTGTGGTGTTTTATTTTGTTTTCTTGGTTCGGGGAATTTTTTGTTGCATTGGGTTTTGTTTGTTTTCTTGAGAAAGAACTTTAAGTTGGATTGGTAGAGGGCAGGGGATCTGGAAAGACTTGAGGGAAGGGAAAATGTTTTATACATTAAAAAACCATAGTATTTGTGTGTAGTGTGGTGTGGTGGTGGTGGTGATAGTGTGTGTTCATGAGTGCAATGCCCATGGAAGCCAGGAAAAGTTATTAACATCTCCTGGACCTCGAGTTACAGGAGATTGTGAGTAACATGAGATGGGTGCTGGGAATCAAATTCTGGTCCTGCAGGAAGAATAAGCTCATTTTTAATCAGTGAGCCCCTACATTGTTTCATGTTTGTATGGAAACATTGTTGATATAAATAAGAGTCATGGGCAGGATGCTAAGGAGGCCTTCAAGGCGTTCTCACTCTTGTAAAACTCTTGGTCTAAATCTACCCTTGCAGGTGGGATGAGTTACCTGTGAAGACATAGGATGTCGTTGGTGGTAGTAGCAGGTTACTCTGAAATTGACTATGTGTTGGTGTGGAGAGGTTTCCATGGTTGAGCCCAAGCTAATCAAGAATGTGAAAAGCCAGCAGTTGTCCCTGTACTTGCACACATGGAAGCAGACAAATGTTCCCACTGTGAAACTCCCACAGGGTCCCACAGGGTGGCACTACAGGTAGTTTTCATAATCTGAGAGATGTCATCTGCTAACAACCAGAATAAGCATAGGACTCCCAATCCTCAAGGAAGCCAGTTCTGTAATAACCATTGATGAGCTTGGGAAGCTTGTCTCTATCTACTGTGGTCAATATCTTCTTCTGAGCTGAGATGATCTTGAGCCTTGAACCCATGCAACCCACATTTGGAAATGGTGAGGTCATAAACATGTGTCTATTTTTTCTATGAATAGATATTTTTATTATTGCCCTGCATACCATCTTAATTAATATACCAGGTTGCATTTTCTCAGCTGGCAAAAGAGAAACAAAGCAACATTTTCTTGATGCTCAGAGAATTAAGAGCAGTGACCTGATTCTTGTAGGATTCAGTTTCTTAATATATTTATGATACTGTCCATGTGGGGGCAATGATACTTTATAGTGAAGAACACCTTGCTAAGTTGTTCTATCATGGAGCCTCGATCAAATTGTTTGCTTTTATTCCTTCTAATTTGGTTTTAGTTCTTTATCATGCCAAGGTTCAGGTTGAGGGGTAGGTTTCATGTGTTTGTATGGAATGTCCACAGAAGGGCAGTGGTACACTATTGTCCTTTGACAGATGTCAAAGCAAGCCCTACTTTGTAATTGTAGTCATCTGGAAGGGAAGAATATGTAGATTTATGACAAGCACTAGATAAAGCTCCCTTTGGGATTGGAAATAGATACTTCTCGATAGTCCTGCTTGACATCACCCATTTTAAGGCTGCCACCATTGTATATCAAGATCCTTATCAAGTGATAGGGAAAAGGACACTGTGAGGATAAACAGACTCTAAAATCTGCTTCCTCATGGATTTTCATTTCTGGAGCTGCAAGTTCAACATGGTGCAGCTAGATGCCCACTAGCACATTGGTGGTGTGCTACAGACAGAGAGCAACCACATGCAGGCTCTTCTGTGCCACAGAGCCTAGGGACAACTGCAGCCTCACCCTTAGGGCCTTTCATCTTGCCTCAGGTGTATATTTTTGAAGAAACAGTGAAAACTATTTCATACACACACACACACACACACACACACACACACACACACACCCCACCACCACCACCAACAACAACAACAAAGGCCTTAATACTCAAGGGTAGGGTGAAGCTCAGAGTGTCTGGCCAGATGCTGCTGTGGTGACTCATTCTGGTCATGATTCCTGTCCTGTAGTAGAATATTATTTTAAGGTGTGTTACTTCTGTTTATCTTGTATTTGTTTAACTCTGTAAAGCTGTGCTACTGTGCCTGTCTAACATACCTGATGGTTTAATAACGATCTGAATGGCCAATAGCAAGGCAGGAGAAAGGATAGGTGGGGCTGGCAGGCAGAGAGAATAAATAGAAGGAGAAGTCTGGGAGGAGGATGGAAGGAGTAACAGCCAGAGAAGGAGTAGGACTCCACGGGCCACACACCCAGCTACACAGCAAGTCACAGAATAAGAGTAAGATTTATGGAAGTAAGAGAATGGGAAAAGCCCAGGAGCAAAAGGCAGACGGGATAATTTAAAGTTAAAGAAAGCTGGCTAGAAACTAAGCTGCAATAAGGCCAGGCATTGATAAACAAGAATAAACAACCATGGGTGATTTACTTGGGAGCTGGGTGGTGGGTTCCCCAAAGAGAAAAATAGCCAAAAACCAAACAACTGCACCTGTTGCCTCTTTCTTTCTTTCTTTCTTTCTTTCTTTCTTTCTTTCTTTCTTTCTTTCTTTCTTTCTTTCTTTCTTTCTTTCTTTTCTTCTTCTTCTTCTTCTTCTTCTTCTTCTTCTTCTTCTTCTTCTTCTTCTTCTTCTTCTTCTTCTTCTTCTTTTTTGCACAGGACAGTGTTGGAGCTTTGTTGATGAGTGGAGGATGGACAAAGAACACAGCAACAGATGGGTGTGGAGCAGGTGTGGAGTTGGGGCACTGCTGAGCAGTCCAATGCTCCTAAATGACTGTTTACTTCATTGTCCAGGTTTGTGGTTCACCTCCTTTAGGACTCAGAACTTGGTCATAGCAACCTCCCAAGGACAAGCTTTGTGTATGCTCTGGGTTAGGGTTCCAGAGTATCTTTAAAGTAAGTTATATCCCTGTATGAAAATGTCTTTATGAAGCCCAGTGTCATGCATAGTGATGACTATATTCCACTTAAAAAGTAGTCTGTGCACCAATAACTGTAACTGGAAGTCAATCAAGGAGAAGCCTCCTGAGAGGACAGCAGCTGGTTCAGGCAAGCCTGCTTCACTGTCATGAGAATACAGGGACAGAAGACAAGACTCCACCTTCACTCAGCTACAGGACCATGACGACTGCATGATGATGGCATCTCCTGCAGGGTGAGCTCTAGCCCAAAGCTTAGGTTATGAGAAGACCTCTTGGGATGAAGATAGACAGTTGGGTGGTCTTAAGATGTGTGGGCTGATGTGGGATCCCTGAGTCAGCTGTAGTTCTAGAGCTCTAGAAACAGGGCTGGTCCAACCTGAGGCATGTTGTAGTGTGAGCTGCCACAGACAGCAGGGCGTCAGTGGGAGGAAGGGTGGCAAAGTCATCTCTTTCGCACAATTAAGGGTCATAATATGTTGAAATGATAATGCTTTTGGCAATTAGTTAAGTGTATTATTAATGTTAATTTTGTTGACTGGGAAAATAAAAATCCTTGCTGTGTAGTATAAGGACTGATTTTGATCCCTCATAACTCATGTAAAAAGCCTGATGCAGTGGCTTATGCCTGTAATCTCAGTGATGGGAGGCAGAGGCAGGAGGCTCACACATACACACATATACACATGCACACACTCACACGCCCCCCCCCACACATACATGTAAGTGCTCATGTATCCACCACATACTCAACAAAGTAGCTTTATCTCTCTTTACTTATTTATTTATTTTACCTATTTATTTGACAACTTAAAACTAAATCTGTACTTTGCAGTGTGGCTCAATGCCTGAGAGAATCTATGCTTGAGGCAATAAGGATGAAAACATGGCAAAAAGGAAATGGAATTCTGGGCTAAAACATTAAAATGCTATAGTTCATATAATAACCACTAGGTGCAAAGTAAATCATGCATCCATTATACATACAGATGTGTAATAGATAATTGAAGCAGGAAGTTTTCTCACCCTTTCTCATGCTCCTGCCACATGTCTCTTTCTTCACATCCCTCCCTCCCTCCGTGTCTGTCTTTCTCTTCTATTTTTGTTTTTCTTTTCACTGTACAGAATTTTCAGTGACCTAACATTCAGGAAATGTTTTGTTCTACCTCTCTTTCCTACTTAGAGTCACATAAAAGAGTCTTAAATGGGGATCACTGAGATAAGCCAGGTCCAAACACTTGCTGCCAAGACTGACCCACATGGCTGTAGGAGGGACCAGACTCCTGCAAGAAGACTCCTGTCTTCTGACTGCCACCTGTGCACAACAGCATACACATGCTCACATACACACGAACGTAAGTAAAATAAAAACCTCAGATAAATCTGTTGTCACACAAGCCCTCCAGCACAATAGCAAGTAAGAGGGTTGAGTGTCGAGCTCTGTGGTAGAGCACATACCTGTCTTGCACAGGATGCTAGTTCCCACGCCAACACTGCTGAATACGTAAGTGGAGAAAATAGAATAAAAATCAAACACCATGGAGTTCAGGTTGGTTGTCAGAGGTAGTGTAAAGGATGATGAAGATCTCTCCTTGCGTCATTAGGAAGGAATGGGGTCAGAGGACCTTGTGCAGACCTGGGCGATAGGGATGGGTCCCTCTAAGAAGGGCTGCTTCATGCTACCCCAAGAGATTGTAATAGTTACAAACTGCTAAAGGCTGGCAGAGGGAAAAGAGCCTCTCCAAGGGAGGAAGGATGGCTTAGGCAGGACCAATAAAAATGGAGAGAAAGTCCTGCCTGCGGGAGCCTATAAAAAGTCCAACCTAGAGCACCCTGATCAACTCCCACCCTGGTGTCCTTCCCAACTCCTTGAGGAGTTTGCCTGTTGTGACAGAGCTGGTACTTTCTGCTCCTTTTTTTTTTTTTTTGGTTTTTCGAGACAGGGTTTCTCTGTGTAGCTTTGCGCCTTTCCTGGAACTCGCTTTGGAGACCAGGCTGGCCTCGAACTCACAGAGATCCGCCTGGCTCTGCCTCCCAAGTGCTGGGATTAAAGGCGTGCGCCACCACTGCCCGGCCTCTGCTCCTTTTTCTCTCTGTGGCTGGCTCTTCAGTTCTGTCAGTCTCTAACTGTTGTTCATGTGGTCAGCTGCCCCAGATCTATAATTGTTATTCTGTGTCTGGGACCCTTACAACTTACTCTCTAGTCGGGGCATCAGGGGTTGTAACTGCTACTTTGTGTCCAGGACTATCAGAATCTCCACTTTCACTCTTGGGTTGCTCTTCTGCAGATCTGTTACTTTCAGTCAGGGGCACTCAGTCTTTTATTACTTTCAGTCTCTGTGGGGCTATGCTTTCCCATCCCTGACTCCAATCTCTAGATGTTACTGTCAGCAGTCCTCCTGTCTCCAGCTGTCACTCTGCTTCAATGACTGCATGGGTATTCTTTCCATGATGTACATTATTTATCCAGTGAACTGGGTGATACCCCTATATGAACTCCCCTTACCCAAGACCACTGTAGAGAGTTTTTACCCAGCTTCAGTTGTTGCTAGGATGCTATTTAGACTCTGCTTTCAGCTTTCTAATTGTTCAAAATCCCCTATTTGCAAACATTGGAATTTAGATCCTGTCTCATAGAAATGTGACCAAATTCAACAACATACTCAGAAGCAGACTTTGTTTCCAAAGACAAGAAGTGGACTGCCTCCTGCCTGAGCCCTCGATCCAGACACAACACCCTTATAAAGGATGCAGGATGCATCAAGACTATTTGGACTGAGGCTGTAGCCCAGAGTGGTGAAGTATTTGTCTATAAAGTGCTGCTGTGCTCCATAGCACTGCAACAACAAAAATACAAATGTGCTTCCTTCTCTGGGAATGAGAGTTTGAAACTGGTGTGCTTAAGAAAGTAGCAAGGATAGGTACTGATCACACTGCCAGGAGCCCCTCAAACAGACCAAACTAAACAACCATCTCCTGTATGCAGAGTCTAGTCCAGTACCATGCAGGTTCCACAGCTATCAGTCTAAAAGTTCATGAGTTCCCTATGAGCTTGGTTCAGTTGTCCCTGTAGATTTCCCCATCATGATCTTGACCCCCCTTGCTTATATAATCCCTCTTTTCTCTCTTCAACTGGACTTCCAGAGCTCACCTGGTTCTTGACCGTGGATCTCTGCATCTGCTTCCATCGATTACTTGATGAAGGCTCTATGATGACAAGATATTCACCAATCTGATTACCAGGGTAAGCCAGTTCAGGCACCCTCACCACTGTTGCTAGTAATAATCTGGGGTTGTCCTTGTGGATTCCTGGGAATTTCCCTAGCACCAGGTTTCTCCCTTACCCCATAATGTTTCCTTCTTTCAAGATATCTCTTTCATTGTTCTCCCACTCCTTTTCTCCCCCAGCTCAACTATCCCATTCCCTCATGTTATCATTCTCCACCCCCTCCCTTCTATTGCCTCCCTCATCCCCAGTTTACTCATGGAGATCTCTGGTGCATGAGTTGGCTTTCTGGATCCCATTACCTGTGGTCGGACACCTTGCTCACCCTTGATGCAGAGGAGAGGGGCTAGGTCCTGCCTTAACTGAATATACCAGACTTTGCTGTCCCCCTTGGGAGAACTTACCCTTTTGGAGAAGAGGGTGGGGGTAGGTCGGAGGCAGGGAAAGGCAAGGGGGGCAGGAGGAGGAGGGATGAGAAGGGGATCTGTGGTTGGTATGTAAAATGAATATTTTTTTAAATACGTAAATGAAACATTCCATAAAAGACAAAAAAAAAAAAAAAAAAAAAAAGGAGCGAGGACCTCTTGCGGTATTCAGGGATGGGATATGTTGTCTTCCTCCAAGGCTATTGCTCTTTCCTGAATCCCTCTTTTCCAAGTCCTTCTTTCCTGTGCACTCCTTGATTCATAGCATTGTATCAAGAGAGAAACCAACTTGGTAGCTAGGGGCTCAGAACAGGGCTTATCAAACATTCATGCAAGCCCTTCCTGAATCTGTTTAGTTCACAGCAGCCTGTATGGTCTGTGTTGTAGTGGGTAGCCATTCCAGCTTTGATCTGGAAGTTCCAACCCCCATTGAGACTTCGGCAACTGTCACGCCTACAAGGCGGGGCCAAGGGAGGCGCCTGGGGACCCGTGGCGGGCGCTCTCCGTTCCGGGACCCTGGATAGTGGAGGTGGACCAAGCAGAGCTCCAGAGAACACCGCTGGACTGTGATACACCTTCCCCAGACCCCGCGACCTACCTATCCCTTAATTTGTAAGTTACGCCATTAAATAAATCTCCTTTTAACTATGTGGAGTGGCCTTAATAATTTCACCAATATTGTGTGGATAGCTTCCATTTCCTTTTCTTTCTTTCTTTCCTTCCTTCCTTCCTTCCTTCCTTCCTTCCTTCCTTCCTTCCTTCCTTCCTTCCTTCCTTCCTTATTTCTTTCTCTCTCTCTCTCTTCCTTCCTTCCTTTCTTCTTTCCTTTATTCCTTCCTTTCTTTATTTCTTCCTTCCTTTCTTTCTTTTTCTGAAACAGGTTTCTCTATGTAATAGCCCTGACTGTCCTGGAACTAGCTTTGTGGACCAGGCTGGCCTCAAACTCACAGAGATCTGTCTGCTTCTGCCTCCCAAGGGCAGGGATTAAAGGTATGTGCCACCATACTCAGCTTTTTTTTTTTTTTCCAACTTTCATTTTCTGATCCTAGAATCTATGTTGCGGGGCAGGGAAGTATATCTTGGTAACTAGTGTGTGTGTGTGTGTGTGTGTGTGTGTGTGTGTGTGTGTGTGTGTGTGTGTGTGTGAAGGGTATGGGGAGATGAGAACATATGTGAATGAGAGCGTTGGGGGCCAGAGAACAACCTTGGGTGCAGTTCCTCAGCAATTACCCATTTTAGTTCTTTTTCAAAGTTTCCTTTTATTGCAATTCAAATTATATTGGGGAAACCAGAAGATCCAATTTTCTGACCTCCCCATTGCATGCCAACCACATTCTCCAGTGTGTTCATTACATTCCTACCCCATACGTTCTGCTGTTTCAAACTCTTGATGTTGAGAACTGGAGTGACAGATGGTCGTGAGCCACCATGTGGGTGCTGGGAACCGAACCCAAGTCCTCTGCAATAGTAACAAGTACTCTTAACCACGGACACACCTCTCTGCCCCACACCTTACTTTTTGGAGACAGAATATCTCCTTGGCCTGGAACCCGACTATTAGGTTAGGTTGACTAGCCAGGGAAACTCAGGGACCTGCCTGTCTCTGCCTCCCCAACACCATAATGACAAGTGTGTGTCACCACAGCAGGCTTTTCTGGGGATTGAACTCAGGTCCTCATATTTGTAAAGCAAGTGCTTTACCAACTGAACCATCACGCCACCCCTCGTGGGGGGAGCCTGGAGGTTCTTGGAAAGGAAAGAACAGTGAGGTGGGTCCTTAAGGCACTTCTCCCACATTCCTGTATTTTGAGAGCTTTGTTGTAAATCTCCTTCTGAAACAGATTTCAGGGAAGTCAGTTCCCCTTATTTTCTTAAAGAGAGAGTAGATTGGATATAGCCATGTCTTTACTGAGGGTCGAGGGCAATAAATGGGATCCACACATGGGGCAGAGCGGCTCTGAAGCTTAGTGTTTCAGCTGTCTTCGGGGACCTGGGTACCTTTCACTTCTTTGCAGAACCGAAGCACAGGCTGCCAGGACTTTACTGGGTGGTGCTGGTGGGGCACACAGCCTGCAGATCACTGTGGAGATGTTCAGGTATTCCATTATGTGGCAACCCCTCTGCACTTCTTAATCTAACCTCCTTTGGGGTTCTCTATTTTATCAAGTCAATGTCTCACTTTCAGATATGGGGTTTTGTGTTTGTCCTCAAGACAGAGGCAAATGGTTTTTCCAGAACCCAAAGCTTCAGGGTTGTGCAGTCTTGAACCCACACTGAAGCCTGCTGAAGGATTTCACCAACACGATAGCTCAGGGAGGCTAATTAAATTGCCTAAGATCTTGGGGAAGAAGTCAGAGGTGGAAGAGGAGGGATGAGGTGACCAAAGATGGTAAGATGATGAGAACAACTGTGAGGGTAGTAGAAGAAAAAATGCAAACTAATCCAGAAGTTATTAAAACAAAAACCATTAGCCTGCCAACGTTTGCTATCCATTCTTCCTTTTGTTATAATTAGGTCTTCAGCTTAATGGAGACACCCATTTCTGTGGTCTTTTTTTTTTTTTAAATGAACTTGGGCAAGTCATTTTGTTTTAAGTATCACAGAAAATTTGCTTTTCAAAAAGGAAGGTTTTATGTTTCTCTTCACTGTCCTGGTCAAAAGCAACTCTGGACATAGTGTTTGAATGATGTAACTAAAATGGAAAGATTTGTAGGTTTCTTTTTCCTATGCCTCTACCTTTTTTGGTAAAGCATCATTTCAGCTGTCTTTCTGAATTACCCCCACTACCACCACACACATACACACCAGTGAGAGGAGAATGGGTCTTTGAACAAAGGGAACAGGTTGAAGGAACAATACATCATCTAGTCACGTAGCTTAGGAAAACTTAAAAAGGAAGAGCAGCAGCCAGCTGGTCCAGTGACAGTCCCATCCAGCTGCATCAGGGTTCTGGGGAAGTCCTCCCAGTAATGAATTGCAATACCTCACTCTAGTCAGCCTGGGAGTGTTTGGAGGAGATAAAAGGCGAGCTGTGCACTGTGCCTCTGACCTGCTTTCTTGATTCTTCACTACTTCCTGGTGTGGCTGCAGAAAATTGGACTTCCCACATGTGAACAGGAAGGGGCTTGGCTACCTGCAGTTATTACTGTGTGCTTGAAGGTGGATTTTGCAGGGAGTGGGAGCTGAGATGCTGGGGCTGTGGGAGATGTAACATTTGCTGGCATCTGGAGGCTGAGTTTCCAATTTGCATTCTGAGCCTTCCCAGCCATTCCTTGCCCGCTTAGCACCATTACCCGACTTTTTTGGGTCTCTGCACTTCTCTTTCCTACCTACACCTGCTATTTTTTCCCTTCATTTCTCGAGCCTGGGGAATACTCTTGCTCTTTCTGACTTTTTGCTTCATTCAGGCGACACACCATCTGTCTATTTCAGTCAGAGAGCTAGGATTCAAAGTCACCAGCACATTCTAGGTGTCCTGAGGGAGAATCCTGGGAGCAGTGATATGTCTGCTCATAGATATGCAGAAGCAAGAATGAAAGACAGTCTCTGGGGGGACCTTTGTGGTATTGTTCCCACTTGACTAGTGGTTCTCAGACTGTGGGGTGAGACCCCTTTGGGGGTCGAATGACCCTTTCACAGGGGTCACCTAAGACCATTGGAAAACACAGATATTTACATTCCAATTCATAACATTACAAAATTATAGCCATGGAGTAGCAAGGAAAAGAACTTTATGGTTGGGGTCAGTACAATGTGAAGAACTGTATTAAATAAAGGGTTGTAACATTAGGAAGGTTGAGACGCACTGCACTAGACAGAAGCTTAAACTGTGGGCTAGTGTGGGTATTCCTCCCAACACAGTGACAGGAGGGAAAGGTTTCTGATTGTACAACAACCAAAAAGCAATTCAAACAGAAGTAAGATGAATTCAAGTTGTTTCTGAAAACGCTTACCTGTGCTGCATCTCGAGATTTCACGGCAGCATGGTTCTAAACCCACACCGTGAGCATTTTGCACAGTGTATGCTGTCATATCACGTCACACCATTGAAGATGTCCAGAACACCTTGGTTTAGATTTGAGACTGTTTTGTATTATGAATTGTAGTTTTAAAACATTTTCATTATGATTTTATTTGTTTTGTGTGTGCACATGTGTGTGTGTGTACACAATACATGGTGTGCATTGGGGATCAGAGGACAACTGGTGGGAGTTGGTACTCTCCTTGTTACCAGGTGGATCCTGGGGAATGAACTCAGGCTGTTGGACTTGGTGGCAGGCACTTGTACTCTGCAGAGCCATCTTGCTGGCCCAGTTGCCGTTTTTACAGCACATACGGGTTTGCCCACACTTCTAGAATTGTAATGGTTTACTTATGAAAAGCAAACACTTTCAAACATTTTCTTGTCATCATCTCTCAGCATGTTAATATCAAATTGGTGTATCTTTGGGTTGTATTGTGTTAGAAATACAAGCCCATCCACCTTTGGTGTATATATTTGCTCTTTAATACATGTTTCATTATATATACCACAATTATTTTAGAATTATTCCTTTATGATGTTTATCAGTGACTGATTTATGTATTTATTTTATATCCTTATATACATAGGGTCACATCAAAATGTCTTGATGGAAAAAGGATCATGAGTGGAAAGAGCTCAAGTTGCTCTATCTAGATCAGAGTTCACCAGGCCATTACTGGAGGCAGACATCTCTGAGAGTGCAGTATACCAGAGAGGAAGGACGCCCCTGGATTTGGCCTGCAACTCCAATGCTTATAAGCCTTGGAACATGAGTCTAATTACTTACCTGGGCTCCTGCAAGGATTAAGTTCAGGATGTGGGTGAAAGCTCTGTTTTTAGCATGGAGCAACAGACACTCTGGAGCCAGCCAGCATGTTCCAGTTCTGCTGCTTAGAGCTGCTTACCCTGGGCATGTCCCCAGCCTGCTTGAATTCCAATTCTGGTGAGTAGACAGTGGCAGCACTGTACCTTAACCACTGAGGGCTAAGGAATATCAAAATAATAAGGACTATAGGAATAATAGTAACAAATCCCTTTTGCTGCTCACTTACTTTAAATGAATGAGCATACACTTAGTACCTAGTACTTATAGTATTACTTATACTATTTATTAGGTATAAGATTAAATGTATTTATTTAATAAACATATCTAAATTTATTTAAAATATTACAGCTAGGTATGGCAGTGAATGCCTGAAATCTCAAGCACTTGGGAGGCCTAGGCAGGGGAATACTATGTTCAAAGCCAGGCCATCTTAAAACAAATGAAAAATAAGCTTGTGAGCAGCAGAGGTAGCATCAGTGGCAAAGCTTTGCGTGTAAACCTAAGGCTCGCGCTGCAGGAGCTGGTATATGCTCATAACCCTAAAGCTAGAGAGGCAGACCCTGGTAGACCCTGAAGCCTGATGACCTGCCAGCTTAGCCTACTTTGTGAGCTCAAGATCAGTGTGAGATTCTGTCTCTAAAAACCAAGGTGGATAATTTCTGAGAGATGACCTTAGAGAGTGACTTCTAGCTTGCATATTTGTCAGCTCACAAATGCACACACAGAGACAGATTTGAATCCGTGTGTGCCTCTGAGTATATTTATTTCAGGTGTATACATCTTTAGGTGTAAACTTGTATCATATAGATACATGTTCCTGAAACCTCTAAGTTTGGATGTATATGTATATAAGCATGCTTTATTTTTTATTACAAAGGAAAGATGCTGTATAGCAGGCCAGGTTTTAATGTATCAAATTGTCCCACTGGACAGTTAGATCCTATATTATTTTACTGATGAGGTAACTGAAGTTCAGTGAGATGAAGACATGCCTTTGGACTGGCAAAATGGCTTAGCAGGTGAATGAGTTTAATCCCAAGCCTGAGCGAGCATGATTCCCAAGTCCCACACAGTGGAGGAGAGAACTGACTCTTCCCACAAGTGTCTTTGAGGTCCACAAGCACAGTGTGGTATATGAGGGCATGAGTGCATGCTTGTGCATGTGCACATACATTCTCTCTCTCTCTCTCTCTCTCTCTCTCTCTCTCTCTCTCTCTCTCTCTCTCTCTCTCTCACACACACACACACACACACACACACACACACACACACAAAGCAAGTAAATTGAAAAACTTTAAAGATAGACTTACTGTCTCCTTTTATGTATAACAGGAATTACATGTATATAATGTATAGATTAAGTACATGTATAGAGTGCAACCAATGTCTTTGAATGATTTTAGCATGTTTTATTCACAATGCAGTCTCCGCACTGTTCCCTCTGGGAAAGGCACTCTTAGCTTTTGAAGACCCTTCCATGTTCGCATCACAATACCAACTTTCTCCTCAGAATGTAGCTTCTACTGGAGAGACACAGGGTAAATACTTTCCCTAGGTTAGCTACATGTGATCAGACCTATGGCCATGGTGTTGATGCTCCAGGCCGCAGAACACACTGTTGGTGCCTCCCCAATTTTCAAGGAAGGTAATCAGTATGTAGCATAGGAAGTAAGACTGGGGGGGGGGTGGTTTTCTCAGAGGAGACTCTTCTAACATGCTTAGTGGCAACTGTCACTAATAAAACACAAATCTCCAATCCTGGCCCTGTAAAAATCAGGAATGAGAAACCACAGTTTTACCTGTGTGCTGAAGGGCTCTGTTATGAGCTGTGTGATAAGCCGGCCCCTGTCCAGTATTAATCATCAGGTGGAATCTTGAGCAGTTTGTACAATGAGAATTTTATACACTTTAGAAAAGATTTGAAGAATGTTTGTATAAGTGCCTCAAATATAAGAACACACATGTCTGCACATACATGTATGTGTATTTTTTTTACATGAATGAAAAGTAAAAAGATCCCCCTGCCAAACTAACCTTTGTAAAAATTTCCTAATAGAAATGTCTGCTTCCTCTCTCCTGCTGTGGGGGTATTACTTTTATGTTTATGTTTTGACTTCATTATTGATAAATGTAATCACATCCTGTGGAGAGGAAGGTTGGAAGTATACTTCATATGTAGTTCCATGCACTTGTGTTCATGTGTGCACACAGTTCCCCTACACACACATGTGAGCACACATATTCTTCAGTCATGGCCTGCAGGAATGTGGAGCACAGGCCTGATCCCTGGGAACTAAGGCCCCTGGAAGATGGTACCTTCTGTACAATGATGGTTGTTTGTTGTGGGAGGGCTACTAGCTAAGTAGCCTAAGAATTTACCTTTGGAATAAGCTCACAAGACATATCTTATAGAGGAAGTGTATGAGCCTCATGTTGGGGTGACACTGTCTTAGTGGGTGGGGTAGGGCTTTTACTTGTGTGCCAGCGTCTGCTCATGCATGGGGTCATGAAGTGCTCATCCAAAGCACTGACTTTTTAAAATATTTTTTTGTATGTGTATGAATGTTTTGTCTGCATGTGTATCTGCTTGCTACATGTGTGCCTGGTGCCTGTGGAGGTCAGAAGAGGGCATCAGATCCCCTGGAACTTGAGTTATGTACAGTTGTGAGCCACCATGTAGGTGCTGGGAATTGAACCATGGTCCTCGGCAAGAGCAGTCAGTGCTCTTAACTGGATGAGTTCTCTCCAGCCCCAAAGTACTGACTTTTTACAAAGCCTCCATCCCAGGGAGCAGACAAAGGATTTGCATGACAAGGTCTCTCATTGAACCTGTAGTTGACTAAATCAGCAAGACTATCTGGCCAGTGAGCCTTAGGAATCCTCCTATCTCTAACTCCTCAGTGCTAGGACTACAGATGGGTGCCATCATGCCCACCTTTTTATGAGGGTGCTAGGGACCTGAACTCAGGTTCTCATGATTGCACAGTAAGCACTTTGCGAACTCAGCTATGATTCCCATCCTCAGAATTCATGCTATTCAGACAACCTTTGATGTAGAAAGAGGACAAGAGACCAGAGGTATTCAGCAGACATTCAGGGTAAAAATCTTGCTTCTCAGGTTCTGGTGGCCAGTGGAGACACTCCCCATCACTGGCTCTGTGATCTTACATTAACTAACCTCCTTGTACCTCTACTGTTTTACCTGTAATATTAGCCTATCATTCCTGAGGTGTTGCTGCAAGCATATTGTACAGATGATTGTGTATCTCATGTGTGTGTTCATGTACACACACACACACATACGCCGTGCCCACAAATTGGCAAGAGATTTAGATTCCTCTGAAAATGGAATTATAGGCAGCTAGGAGCTGCCTGATGTGGGTACTGGGAATGGAACTCAGGTCCTCTGGAGGAGCACAGGCACTCTTAACCGCTGAGCCTTATGTTCATATTCCAGGGAATTAGGAGGTGCATCTACCTGGACCAGGTAGGGGAAAAGCCTATGGCACAGGGCTGTTGGTTAGCTTCTCTTGGCATCTTTTAACCTTTGTGTGTTTTCAGATTGACAGGATTGTTTAAATAATTACATAAGACAGGATTAAGATATTAAGTAACTATATGGGGTAGAATGTTCAAGCATGATGGATTTCTTTTTTAAAAAATTAATTTAAAGGAGATAAAGCTCAGTGGTTAAGAGTACAGAGTGCTCCTCCAGTGGACCTGAGTTACTTCTCCAGCACCCGTATCAGATGGCTCTCAGATGCCTGTAACTCCAGCTCCAGGAGAATCCAAAGGCTCTGGGGCTTTGAAGGTACCTACATTCACACACACACACACACACACACACACACACACACACACACACACACTCACACACTCATAATTTAAAACAATGAATTTTGCAGATAGGATTTCACAATGTAGCCCAGGCTGGCCTTGAACTTGAGGACTGTCCCCCTGAGGTTGAAATTACAGGTATGAGTTACCATGGCTGACTTCTGGTGGGCTTCTTGAGTGTCTTACATTTTGTATGTATGTAGATGCATGTGCATGTCACAGTGTAAGTACAGAGTTCAGAGGACTTGTGATAGTCACTTCTCCTTCTATCATGTGGGTCCCAGGGATTAAATGCAGGTCCTTACACTTGGCCACAGACACCTTTACCTTACCTCTCTAGGTCATGAGGAGATTCCTAAATGATGAACTTGAGAAATACAATAGACAAAGCAGGCTGCCTGACCCATTCAAAGTACTCAGTAGCGTGAACTAGCAGGCTTTCTCACAAACGCCCCCAACCAGCCGTCTAATTACCTCTGTTTGAAATCTATAGGGTACTGATACTGAAGTAAAACCACAGACAGTAACATGCTGGGGAAGAGCATCAGTGTTTCTTACACATCCCAGCATGGGTTCATTGACTTCTTTGGGTAGACAAGTATGGAAAAAAGGGATCTGACCCAGAGGAATGGAGCATCTGGCCTTCCCCTGACCAGTATGCACTTTGGTGGCACCCGCTCCAGCCCCCTTGTGGGTACAATGTTACAGGTGTGTGTGTGTGTGTGTGTGTGTGTGTGTGTGTGTGTATGTGAAATTGACTCCATAAAGAAATCCACAGAGGCAGAAGAACTCAGAACACCAACTTACAGGTACCTTTTCAGACTAAGCTTTTATTTTTTGATATTACAAACCAGTTTTCTTTATTCACAAACCACTGTAAGTGATATAAACACTAATTTCTAAAGACAGATATACACATTTCTGGGTTTGCAGATTGAGTGATGTGTGTTAAGAAGTCACTATATGCCACATTAATCTTTTTTCCATAATTCATAATAGCAATAGTTATTTAGATAAATGAAAACATTCCAAATAAATACTGTTTTTTAAAAAAATCCAAAATGTTTGTTTACACCTCTGACATGACATTTTAAAACGACTTATCGGCAGCTCGGTGGAGTGCCTGGACAAAAGGTTCTGCGACATCGGTTGGCACCCACTTGCTCTAAATGATTTTATTAAAACTACATACAGTCGTGGGGAAAGTACATTTCATTGATGAAAATCAAAACTGCAAATGAGTTTTACTTTAGTCAGCACAGTAAGAATTCCATGTTTGTGATTTCATACACAATGCAGGTTCTGGGCTTGGAAAGCGGGTAACTGGGAAGGGCTATCTGCTGACCCTTCTGCAGCCCCTTCTTGGTCACTCTCTTTATCCCATCCGGGGGCGAACGCTACAGCATCGTAATCAATCAATAACATCAACCAGGTGCACACATGGTCATCCCACGGTAGCAGGTGGGGGAATAAGAATTTTCTAGGGATGCTGCCAAACAGTCTCCCCTCAGGCCCCGCCTCCCCACTCAAAAGGGAGGAAAAAAAGACCAGTTTCTAGGTTTTTCTCTTCTCAGCGTTCAGTGGTTTCTCTCCCTTCCCCTCCTCGCCCTTTCCTTTTCTTTCTCTCCCAAACCATGATCATCTGTCTTAGATATCGAAGCTACAGAAACTTTGTTTTCAAATCTCATGAAACTTTATTGATGGTTTAATAGCCAACCGATCTTACGGGCATGCACGTAGGATGACTAGGAAAAGCTGGATCACAAACACATTTTTTTTTTCTTTTTAAAGTTTTGTTTGGTTTTGATCTTAAAGCAGTTGTTACAGCGGATTGGCAGGTTCACAGCGTGAATTGATAACTCACTAAGGTGCGTGCCACGGGGCCTGCACTGCGACACAGGCAGAAACACTACTCAGGGGACAGCTTGCTGATAGTTTATAATTGAAATACAAAAACAAGAAGACCCATGACAGATACCCCAACTTAGGTTAACTTGTAAACAGGACAACATGGGGGGATTCCAACAGAAGAAAATCACAAGCTGCAATTTTTCGGCTGTGTTGCTCTGGCCCGGCATCCAAGAAAGAACGGGGGCCCACACTACTCTCTGGGGGGCGGGGGAGCTTATAGTTTTGTTCTTTGTCTTGTTTTTCTTTCCTTCTGACAATCCTCTTGGGCCTCGGAGACAGAAGTAAAGATACCAGTTTAAGATAACCCTGGGGCACGGGGAGAGGGGAGGGCAGGCTCTCACAGACTGAAAAATTGCAAGTTGCTCACAGCGCAGCCATGTTTTCAAAAAGTATCAAGCTGATGAAAATACCATGATTATCTCTATTCAATGATTGCGATACTTGTAAAATGCAACTATAAATCCAGATATGATTATCATGTAATTCCATAAAAATTATACGTCTGTCTCTAACAGTTAATCTACTAAGCTAAAACTAAAGCCTCAGAGACTGTTTCTAGAACATAACTCCACTGCACAGATGTAAATTTTATACAGATTTTAACTGGTACAAAGAAGTTAAGTTTTTAGTACTTTCTTTTTTTTGGAAAAAAAGAAAAAAATAGAAACAGTGCTTTTTATCACCTTTTTATTAATGTTAATTTTTCCCTCCCATAATATAAAAGTCAGCAGTGATATCAATAATTTCTCATACTGGAAGAAATATAAAAAGAATGCTTATTGATGGCCTAACTAGTAGTCTTTGCTTAAATAACTAGTGGGTAGGTAGGAAGCTGAGTACTGCAGATGGAATGATAAGAGGGGAACTTACACAACCTCCTTCAACTCCAGTCTCAGCGTCGTAAGAAGCGGTTTCTTAACAGAGCCTTTGGCTTGACTTTGCCAGGAGTAACTTAGAACCATAGATTTAGGATCGGTGGTGCAGTGGGTCATTTAGATTCATCAGTTACTATATATATATATATTTATATATTCTTTTTTTTCTTTCAGCCAAACCCCAGTCCCAAACCCCTAAGCCCCTCCCAGCCTCCCTTTTCACAGAATAAAATAATATAGATGCAGAAAGAATGACTTGTCACTTAGACTCTTCCCAAACACCTTAACCCCAGTAGCTTCATGTTCAGCATATAATTCATTTACATAATATAGCACTCTGGATATGGCCCTAAATCGGTTTTTATTCATATCTAGCCTCTCTCTAGATCAACCACAAATACTCCTACAGCCAGCAACTGAACTACGAGAACCTCCAAAACCAAAGACCCACAATATTAAAATACACAGAACAAAATATCTGAGGTATAAGATAAAAAATGTTATTTTTTTCCTCTTTTTATTTTTAGTTGTTTTCTTTGAGTTGCTAAAATGATGTCCTACTGCATGTGTTGAAACACTCAGGCCTCGGAAAGCTTCCTCTCTCCCCACATTGGAAGGTTGATTTTGTTTTGTTTGTTTGTTTGTGTGTTTGTTTGTTAATGACTTTGTCATTTAATATGGAGCAAAGCGGTTGTACCCCCCTCGGTATATACTAGCCTGCAATGAAGAAAGAACGAGACCCACATCATCAGCGTGGCTCCTAGTCTTGGCATCAGTCAAGGGCGCAAAAGCGTTCTGAAACAAAGCAATTTGAGGGGTGCGGTTTTTTACAGTTTTCCTTTTGTAACATGTGGATCACCAAAAAGACTAATGTTAAAAAAGATAGACACTCAAAACCAACCAAAATAGAGGGCACCCTCCTTCCCCACCCCAGGACCTTTTCAGAAAGCTAATGGTACGGTCAGTCCTGACCTCCCCAGGCAACTCTTTATGGAAAAAAAAATCCCCAGGAAATTGAATTGGATCCACTGGTCCTACTAGCTATGAGGCCTCTGGTTTATAAATGGGACAGTGGATGGATAGGAACTAGTTCACTTTACTGATGAATGGATTAACTGATATGATGCTCTATTGGGAGACACTCTATTGACATTTAACAATGATTCTAGACTATTTATTGAATTTAGGGATTTGGTTCTCCTTTCCACCCCTTTCCTCAAGTGGCCTAGGTGTTGAAGTAGGGTTGCTAAATGCCAAATTGAAGAAAAAAAAGGGGGCGGGGGTAGGAGGCTTCTGGATTTGGTTGGGAACCTGCGGATTCTGATGTTGTGGTGGGGGTGAAACAGGGGCACTGCTGGGTGTGATCAAGCTTGTGTAGATGTAGAACAGTAAGCTCTTCTAATCCTGCTTGGGTTTCTATGACCCAGCGTCCAGGGAACTGTCTGGCCAGAGCTTTCTTCAGCTATGAGGTGACACTTAACCATTTCCTTTAGCCAAAAGTATTGGTGATTCCAATGACTGTCTGTGGGACTGAGTTTTAGGAAGAGGACTGATATTCTTGACTCAAGCAGAAGACCACATGCCAAAGCGCTGTAATGATCGCATACGCTCTCACGCAATGGGCACGTCTTACTGGACTCAAGAGTTTTAGTGCATAGAAATTTGAACAAGTACAGGCAAATTCACCCCACCCTTGCCCCCAGTTTGCCCTCCCCCTTACCCTTCCCAAAACAAAAATAAAATCCCAGACTTCCCACCCCCCCAAGAAAAAAATAAAAAGAAGACAACCCCCAAAGCCAGCTGATTCCTTGATTTCTTATGTACTAGGCACACACACAAAGTGTGCCCCGCTGTCTACTTTCTCTCCTGGGCGACTATGACTTTAAACATGAATTGTAAAAGGGGAGGAGAAGCAGGCAGATTCTCAGCTGCCTGACAGCAGAGGCCTGGAAGTGTGCAGCTTAGCTCCTCTGAAGTCTGTGCTGGGGCTGGAACCTTGGGGCTATGTGAATGAGCAGCACGGGAGGGAAGGGAAAAAAAAAGAAAAAAAAAGTTCTGCATTGACACTGCATTCCGTTAGTGATGGATTTAATTATCAAAATGACTAATTATTCCATTAAGGTAAGTGCTCGCTAGGTGAGACTTGCAAAATTAGAAATATAATAACTTACATGCACTACATTGCCAAGAAATTAAGACATTTATCAAGTTTACTGGGAGGATTAATGTGGCATTTTAGCTGCTGTTAGCACAAGAGACAAATTCAATTAAGGGAAAGTGAGAGGACTTCAACCATCAGCCCACACTGAGGCCCCAGCTGGGGGTGGGAGGGCAGGGAGGAAGACAGCAAGAGCAGAGGACAAGGAGGAACTGCTACTTACCATGGCACCAACGCCGTAGGTGGGGGCTGGAGCAAGTGTGTGGTGGTAGGGGTCGGCAGCATAAACTCGTCCGTAACTGCAAAGGAAAGGAGAGGTGAAACTGGGCTCTCCCACACAGTTACAGTGCAAGAACTCCAGCATAAGATACAGATTACCAAGACATCATGGAAGGGCTGTGCTCATCTTACACCAAGAAGCATCCCCACTTGACCACATGATACGAAGAAGCTCAGTCTGAGTGTGGTGGTCCATTTAACACAGCTGATCATATGGATGTATTCCATATACAGTCAAGTGCAAGTTAATGATGGGGACCCATTCTGAGAAGTGTATCATTGTGTGAATTTTGTTCTTGAAACATCACAAAGTACATTTACACAAACCAAGAAAACGGTGGTGGTAAAATCTCAGGGGACCACTGCCCTAGATGTGGCATGTAGCTGTAAACTCACTCACTCTCTCTCTCTCTCTCTCTCTCTCTCTCTCTCTCTCTCTCTCTCTCTCTCTCATCCTCCCCCACTGTGACGTAGCTACTTCAGAGTCTGAGGCAGGCAGGAAGCAAACACTAGAGAGACTGGTCTTGAGAAGTCCAGGGTCCCAGACAGAATTTAATGGTCAAGAGTAGATGAGTAGATAGATGTCTTTTCATCTGACTTGACTGTCATCAAGCAAATGGGATCAGGGACATCAGAAAGAGTGCAGTGACCTGTTGGTGCAGCTCGTGCTCAATCCTTCAGATTGTCAAGGAGCAGCTGTACTCAGATGAGATGCTGTGAAGCGTCTGTGAGGCCCCTGAGTCAAGCAGGAATCATAGTCTGGTTTGGTTTCGATTTTGGCATCCCAGTATCTCATCTGTCCTTGGCCCAGTTCTTGAGCAGTATAGTTTAGTCTACTTCCTGAACCTTTGACTCTTCTGTCTCTATTGTCTTTCTCCCTCAACTACTATAGCTTCAAGGGCTGGCATTAGAATGAAAAGGAACAAGGGATGGAAATGAAGTGTACTGGGTGTTCAGTGAATTTCTAGACTGGAGCACTCCACATATCAGTTTACTTTACATGCTGTAGGTGACACAGTGGACAGAACTGGAGGGGACCATTGAACATCTCAGAGTGATGTGCACACTCAAATACATCCTTGCTTGTTTGACATCCCTCCCCAGATAACTTTTCTGGAGATGGTTTAAACAGTGGAATGTTGATATTGATTAAGATAAGATAAGATAGGTCCCCGGAAGGCAAGTCTGATATGGAGACCACCACATGTGGTTTAAAAAGAGAATGCCTCTGTCAGCTAGGCCCTGGGTGAAGCTCTGGGAGTCCAATTAGTGAGAAAGAGAAGGGTTTATATGAGCAAGAATTATTGAGACCAAGGTTGGATAAAGCACAGGGACAAATAACTAAACG
The DNA here is from genome assembly GCF_007827085.1 of Peromyscus californicus insignis. Taxonomy (NCBI): domain Eukaryota; kingdom Metazoa; phylum Chordata; class Mammalia; order Rodentia; family Cricetidae; genus Peromyscus; species Peromyscus californicus. The sequence continues at coordinate 98,917,127 of NW_026294551.1, read as the reverse complement.
AATGGAAACACATGAACGATGAACCAATGGCTGAGGGGCCCCCACCTGGATCAGGCCCTCTGAATAGGTGAGATAGTTGATTGGCTTGATCTGTTTGGGAGGCATCCAGGCAGTGGGACCGGGTCCTGTGCTCATTGCATGAGTTGGCTGTTTGAAACCTGGGGCCTATGCAGGATTGTTTGGCTCGGCCTGGGAGGAGGGGACTGGACCTGCCTGGACTGAGTCTACCAGGTTGATCTCAGTCCTCAAGGGAGGCAGGGAGGCTTTGCCCTGGAGGAGGTGGGAATGGGGGATAGGCTGGGGGGAAGGGGAGGGGGCGGGAGGGGGCGGGAGGGGGCGGGAGGGGGGAGGACAAGGGAATCCGTGGCTGATATGTAGAACTGAATTGTATTGTAAAGTAAAATAAAATTAAATTAAAAAAAGAGAATGCACTCTAGAGGAGAAAGAGGCAGGCATAATAAGACAAAAAAAATGCAGGGAAGGGTGAACGGGACACTGACTTTCATCTGATTCTCTCAGTTGCATGGTAGAGTGTGGTGATATATTGTGTACCCTAATAAACTTGTCTGAAGATCAGAGGACAGAGCCAGCCACTAGATTAGACACAGAGAGAGCACAGGCAGTGGTAGCACACACCTTTAATCCCAGCACTTGAGATCTCATGCCTTTGCTTGGGAAGCACATATGCCTTTAATCCCAGGAAGTAATACGGCAGGGCAAAGAAAGGTATATAAGGCATGGGGAAACAGGAACTCACTCTCTTTAGGATGAAGATTTCGTAGAGTTAAGAACTAGTGGCTGGCTGTTCTGCTTCTCTGATCTTTCAGCTTTTACCCTGATATCTGGCTCTGATTTTTTGTTAAAAGACCATGTAAGATTTGAACAACAGTAGAGCTCTTCTACCCTGCAGGCAAGTCAGTTAGTTTTTCAATGCCCAAGTAATCCAAGTACCAGCTGAGGTCTTTCCTAGTAGGTGGGAGATTAAGCACCCAGTTGAAATAGCTTCCTTTAGCAGAGAGCCAAGTGGAGCTGGGAGATGGGGATACCTAAGCTGTTGGGGAATGGAGGATGCCCCATTCCCACTTAATGGTATCTCTGCATTTTCAGCATCTTTTGACTCTGACCATTTTTTAAAAAAATATGAATGGGTTAATTTACACTATCTATCACTGGTCCCTTGAAATACAAAAGTGTACTTAGTGTCTTCCCTTGTTTTCCCCATATTTTCCTTCTAATAATCTTCTTCAGAGTCTATTAAAACAAGGAGTTGACTCAAGACACTGAGGCAGGATTCAGGCCTATGGCTACAGGGTCCTGTCACATGCCCTTGCTCTGTTGGTTACTGGATAAGAGTCTATGCAGTTGGTCAGTTGACTTGGTTTTTCACACAGTAGAACGTGTGTGTGTGTGTGTGTGTGTGTGTGTGTGTGTGTGTGTGTGTGTGTGTGTGTGTGTTAAACTGATTGAAGGACCTTTTAAGTCTCAGACTCCAAGTTAGACCACAGATGGACAAGACAATAGATGATTCCAACATCACCAGGGACTTCCCAAGGGCACTAACTGTCCCCCCACCCCTGTTTCCAAGAGCATGAAGCTGAAATCACCTTATTCAGTGTTCAGCATCCAGCCAGGGCTGCCTGATCCCCAGCAGCTCTGCTATAATGAGTACTTCTGTTCAGAGGCACACTTCTCTTTGAAGCTAGCAAATGGTCAACTCATTCTCCCTTTTCTTTCATTCAAAGGGACTTTTGTGTCCCTTTGTTCATTAAAAACAAAAGTTTTACCAGAGAGCCCACTCTCTGTGAGGAAGAGTAGATTCAAGGTCACGGCATGAGGATATGCTAACATGATGGTGGCATTTGGTTTTTATCTTATTGATTTGTATTGTTTCTTAATATTTCACCTGAAAAATTCAGTTATATTAACAGAAGACATGGAAAAGAATCCTAGGGCATATGTTAAGTGACAGCCCACAGAGTTTCTCACAGTGAGTGTAAAGATGGAAAACAATTTGTTTTTCATTTTGGGAATAGTTTTGCTATGGCAACAATGTACACTTTGCACTGGGAGGTAGATGAATTGGTCAAGTGCTTGTTCTGTAGCATGAGGACCTGAGTTAGAGCTCCCAAACCCGTATTTTCAAAACTGCTGAGTGTGGTGGCACTGGGGAGGTAGAGGCAGGGAGGTCCTTGGGACTTAGTGATCAGTCAGCTTAGTTTACTTGACAAGTTCCAGAACAGTGATAAATCATTAAACATCCCCCTCCCATGAAGTGTTTAATGCCCTAAGGAATGACATCTGAGGTTGTTCTCTGGCCTCCATATACAAGCACATACCTGCACATATACATAAGAGTCCACTTTTCAGGAAATGACTTAATGAATTGAATGAAGGCACAGCTTCCATCTCCTATTCTGCTCTGATTAGTTTGGGGCTCTGATACTGGGCATACCTTCAACCTTTGCAGAAAGCCCAAGGTAACAGTTTGGCAACATTGTCTTCCAAGACTGAAGAAAATACAACAGCCCCAAACTGTTCCTCCCAAATGAGAAGGCTCTTGTTCTCCTCAGGGTGACCTCTACCTTCAGAATACCATGGTTTTATGATGATTAATACATATCATTTCCACTGAGGAAAAGGGACCATGTCAGCTCTAACAGAGAGCAAGGAAGCCTCTTTTCAGATGCTAATCTCCAAACACGCCCTTGTGTGACACCACAATTTAGACACAAGGTTATTAGGGAAGGTGCGGACTTGAAGACTGCTTCTTCAGCAGACACGCCAGGCACGTAGGCACCCCAATGTCCTCAGAGCTGGCTAAGCACAGCCTGAACAAAGAACAGCAGTTCCCAGAGACCTCCACAAGAGTGTGGGCAACATGGCTATGGCTGCCTGCCGTGTTAGGATCTGACCTTGGATGAAGTAATCTTTTGTACCACCATTTCAGGTGAAACTGGACAAGATGTAATCACACCATGAGACTAACTTGACTCCAGTTCCAACAAACCAGCAATCTTAAGGAAATATGAATTTTCTTACTGTATTCAACATAAAGTATCACTAACCTGATAAAAGACACCAGTATTATATCAGAATGAATTCAGCAACCTTTGCTCAATTCGAATCCTTTCAAATCAAAAGCCATTTACAGTTCTCAGCTCTATGTAATCTGTCCATCCATCCTTTGATTTCCATTCAGCCATCCATTCCTCTATTTAATTAAATATAAATCTGTGTAAATTGTATCTCATCATTTTGCTCAGAACCCTTCATGGGTTTCCCCATGGGTTCTAGAACTATATCTTCTATCCCTCTTTCAGTCCTTAATTTGTTCCCATGTAGCCCATGGGCTCTGTGTCCTAGGCACTCTGGTCTCATTTATAGTCCTTAGACACAGTCAAATCCAGTCTCAGGACCTGTCTATTCACTCTTCTTCCACTTGAACCACTTCCTTTCACCATTTATGTTTTGGATTAAACATCCAACTGCTGTGTCCTCTTCTGACTACCTTTCTGAAGGCTACTTTCCAGCCTTGCTACGCTTAACGCCACATGGCACATCTCTGATAATTTTATTTACTTTTCTACATGGTTGTTCACCTTTTCCTCTATGTTAAGAAAGGCCCATGGGGCTGAAGCTATGTCTGCTCCTTGGATATGGGCCATTGGATGAGGAGGGAGCAAAGAGGAGGAGAGAAGCCAGATTCTAAAGATGCTTGTAAGTATATTATAAATTTTTCTTAATTTAAAAATTATCTATCTAGTGTGTGTATGTGTGCATGTGTGTATGTGTGCATGAAGGCATGTGCATGTTGCTTTGCATGTCTGAAGGTCAGGGGACAAACTACTGCTTAGTTGAATATCTCCTTCCACTGTGTAGGTTCCTGGGACTTAAACTCAGGTCATCAGGCCTGGCAGCAAGAGCCTATACTCATGGAGCTATTCGCTTTGGTTTTATAATTCTTCTTTTTTTTTTTTTTTTTTGGAGTTGAGGATCAAACCCAGGGCCTTGTGCTTGCTAGGCAAGCGCTCTACCACTGAGCTAAATCCCCAAACTGGTTTTATAATTCTATCACTAGGATCTACCATTAGGGGTGTGTGTGTGTGTGTGTGTGTGTGTGTGTGTGTGTGTGTGTGTGTGTGTGTGTGTGTTTACTTTTATTACCCTTTACATTATTGTTTTGAGTTCACGATCTTTCACTGGACCATATTGGCTTGGCTAGCTGACCAATGAGCTCTAGGCTCTGTTTGCTTCCACTCCCAGTTCCCCAAGGTACGGCTTCCAGATAAATGCAGCTGTGCCTGCTATTTTACACGTGCGCCTGGGATTCAAACTTGGGTCCTTACACTTACAAAGCAAGCACTCTTCCCCACACCGCTCTCTCCCCAGGACCATACTGTATATTCTACCAGTAGAAAGATTCTTTAGGATAAACTTGCTAAACATTCTGCTTAGCACTGACAGACATTCAAAACCCTTCAAGTTACAGAAAAAGAAAAAGAAAATAAAAAAAAAAAAAACAAAAACAGAAAACAAAACAAAAACTGGGGCCTCTTGAAATGGAATGTGGAGCTTTGCACCTTGCTATATTACAATCACTAGACAAATGGCCACAAAACCAAAATCCCTTATGAGAAAATAAAACACAGGATAATGGACACCTCTTTTGTTGGCTGCTTCCTGGTGGTTTACAGATATAAGGCTTCAAGTTAAAACAAGGAGGCAACATGAGGTCTTAGGGAGAAAGCCAAGAACCTCCACATTCAAGTTCTGTTTTTACACTATCCTTGTTCTTCTAAGTCAGGCAAGACGTCTCTTTCTCAGATCCACATCTATCCCACTCCAAAATAATGTGCATCTATTTGAGTTCTGCCAAGTTAGCATGTGAAATGCTCAAGAACAAACACGATACATTTTCAAATCGTCCACAGAGAATGGAAAACATTAGGATGCAAGGCTACTTACATGGCATCTCATGAGCTGGCCTCTCCCTATAGCCCATAATTTTGATTTCAGAGGCAACTGACAGATTCTATTCTAATATGCTCACAGGTACTTCTAGCATCAACTTACAAATGCTGTGGAATCAAGATCTATCTAATTTATGTTACAGCTGTAGCTTCAATTCCTGCACTTGAACTCAAGGTTACATTGTAGCGAAGTGAATGATTCTTCTATCTGTTGAATGGGAAACAGGAACCTACGTTTTTATTTGTATGCATATGAATGTGCAAGGTGTGTTTGTACAAGTGTGCTCATGCACGTCAATGCCAGATGTTGATACTGGGTATACATGTGAAAGCTAGAGGTTAATGTTAGGTGTCTTCTTTAATTGTTATCTACTTTATTACTGAGGCAGGGTCTTTTGCTGACCCTGGGAGCTTGCAAATTTGGTTAGTCTAGCTAGCCAGCTTTCTTGTGCCAGGCTGCCACACCTACCCAACTTCTATGTGAGGACAATCCATTGAGACATCTTCACAGGCCTGAATCCTTTTTTTGTTTTGTTTTGTTTTATTTTTGTTTTTTGAAACAGGTTTTCTCTGTGTAGCTCTGGCTATCCTGGAACTTACTCTGTAGACCAAGCTGGCCTCAAACTCAGAGGTCTGCTTGCCTCTGCCTCCCTAGTGAAGGTATTAAAGGCATGCACCACTACCACCTGGCGCCTCTGAATCCATTATTTTAAAAAAAAAATGTCAATTCTACTGAGATGTATAAATAGTGCTTATTATTAATGTTTTCAAAAATCTAGTTAAGACAAGCTGGGTGCTAATGAAACACGATTTGCCTGCGTGGGTAGCTCAGGCAGAGTTATAACAGTCTCACAGTTTTCTTCTAAGGATGTAGTAAGTGCGGTGTAATTAATTTCGCTCCTTTTCAATTAAGAGTCTTTTATGATCTCCTTAACATTACTTTCCTATGCCTCTAGTCTCAGAGACAGCTGGGAGAATCCCTGTGGGGCAGAAAGGTGGGTGAAGGCTGTTCACCCCTGAAATGAAGTTTACAAGGTGGTGTGACCTTCCTAGCTAGTCCTATTGTGTCCCTCCTGCAAGAAGAGTGACTGCAGAGGGAACATTCACATCAGCATGCCTCATGGAGACAGTGAGTGTACCCCAGTCTGTGTGGTGCCTCTAGGGACCATTGTACCCCTTTTCTTTAGAACTGGAATATATAGTCTGTAGGTGTTTAGGAAAACGAAGCCAGGCTAATCACATACATATTGCAAAGGTGTGAGGGTCCAGTGGTTCTAACTCCTCTATGGGAAGCCCTGGGGTTAGTGGATCTTCTCTTTCTCTTTCCAATGGAGAGCCAACTGAGTCTATAAAGCTTGTTGGCCCATCCCACCATCTACCTTGGTGAGACTTTCTAAGGTAGTGAGGAGGAAGGAGGTGGAGACTTAAGTAGTACACACGACCTTTTTATCCCATCCAGATAATCATCCTATTTGATTATCCTCATCTGGTGAATTCTGAGGACTTTGCCAAATGATGATGGAAAGATTCAACAGAAAGCTTGTTGGCTTGATTTACTCCTGGCGGAAGGCACTGGTGAGCTGTAACCACTTCCCATGCAGAGGGGAATGCATTTGGAACTTACACGATCCTAAACAAGTGGGTTCTTGTTTGGACCACACCCTCTGTTCTTCCCAGGGACTGGTAGGGGAAAGGAGCTGTAGCCAGCATGAGGGGGAGGAAAACACTGAGAAGGCACATGGCCTTTAGGATCTTCTATCTCTTATATCCAGCATTAATTCCTTCCTTGACTAGGTTATCATCTACCCATTTCCTGAAACAAGTAGATATCTTCTTCCTTTCATACAAGTAAGTATCTACCAGACAGCTCAGGAGGTACAGGACAAAAATTTTCCCCTGGCAAATGCCGGATCCCACCATTTTTAACTTTTAGGCTAAGGATAAAACAACATGCTCCATGTGGAGAAAGTTTTGAGATATGTGTTAGTTTTCATGTCTCTCTGACACAATGCTGGGCATCCATAGATTAAAGGGAGAAATACTAGCTAGTTCCTACCAGGAGTTCAGTGCATCCTGACTATTCAGCTCATGATATCCAGGAACCAGAGAGGAAAGTGCTTATGCCAGTTGGCTTTCTCTTCCTTTTCACTCTATCTGGGTCCCCAGCCTACGGGGATGGTGCTTTGTACATTTAGGGTGGGCATTCTCCCCTTAGCTAATTCTCCAAGGATATGACCTCACATGTATTTTCGGAGGTGCATCTTTATAATTTTCTAGGTGCTTCTAAACCTGGCTAAGTTGACAAGGAAGATGAACCATGCTAGGCTCATAGTAGCCAATATTTAGGACAGATCTTTCAGAGACAATGGCTCTGATCCAGCCAGTGTGAAACAAAATGGCACCAACAGGTCTGCAGCATCCTTACTGGAAGGTTGATTACCAGCACCACAGACCACACATCCTGGTTTTCTGCAACAGGATAAAGAACCTCCTGAAAATATTAAGATGACAATTGCTTATGTGTTTTGAAAAGAATTCAGAGGGGCAGTTAATCCTGGGAATGTTCCTATTCACTTTCTTGTGGAGTGACCAACTGAAGTCCGAATATTAGGTCTCAAAATCTTTCTCTACAATAATGTACACACTTGTTTATGAATCATGGAACAAGCACAACTTTTTTATTTTCCTAAGCTGTAGATTAAGAGAACCAAACTCAAAAGAGCTGGAAGTCAGTTCCTACTGCATCAACTGCTCTAATGAATATACAAGGAATATACAGCTCCATTTCTCTCTACAGGGCTCTGGGTTTTCAGATTTGAGTCCTTGCTCACTTCTTCGCCTTGAATTTAAAGCAATCAGTTTCAGGAATCACCGAACACAGATTCTACCTTATGGTCCTTCCAATTGCCCCAGGAGGAGGATAGAAAGCATATTCTAAGCTCTGTAGCATCATTGTAGAAGTCTCACAGATTTTTTTTTTTGCACAAGGATGTCCATCACACAATTGTGTGATGAACATAAATGTACACCTATAGTCCAATAACTATAGAATAGAAGAAAATTGGACTCTATATCCTTTTCAAATCAGGCCCAATCATTTTTCCTGTCCTCTCAATGCAGTTTCAATACCTTGCATTAGTCTGAATCTCAGTGGGGTAGGTTTGAAATAAAAACCTTGATTCTAGATTCAACAAGCAGAACAGCTGCCATTTAGGAAGACACAAAAAGTCCCACTATGGGCCTTACAATATGTTAGTCTGGAGTGGGTGCTCCATCTGATAAAAGAGACACAGTCACACTAAAGACAACTTCTTAGGAACCTCTTTCATTTTCAATCTTAACGCCATTGTAGTAAAAGTCAGTAGGAATTTCCCATCATGCTTTGAAATCACCATGGCATCCCAGCAGCGGCATAATATACACAGACAGTCACAGAACTGTTTGTATCCTTTATCAGATCTGTAATCTGATAATGTCCCACAGAGAAGTGGAGTTGAGCAGTAGCTAAGGATCCTTAGGTTTGAAATTCCTGGAATCATTTGCCTCTGCCACCCCTTTGCTAAGTAAAGTTAGGAATACTGACAGTACAGGGCTTCCGGCTATAATGGGGATGAGGTGACGGTGGTGGGTCACAGGCATCAGTTACTGGCTGAGAATGAGGCAGATGCTGCCCTCTGTCTCTTGGATGTGGGATGGGATACATATGTGGGAGATGCCCCCGGGTTGGGCTAAATACAGAAGGGTCAACCACAGCTTGGGGCTCAAAGCTAGTAGAAGACCCACATCCAGAAGATTCTCTAGATTCTCCTTACCAATGGACAGAAAAGACTTCACAGGTGTGTGAGGAACTCTGCTATGGAACTGCCTGGGAGAACTTGCTAGAATGCTGATATTCAGGTTCCCTTTTCAGACCCAGGAATCCAATGCCCAGGGTGAGAGGGTTGAGTGGGGGGACTGAATGGGCTCACACTCTGAATTTAATAATGATACTTCTGTCATAAATTTTCACTATTGTCATCTTCTTCTAACTCAGTTACTTAGGTAACTTTAGAGTTATCTATATATCTCTAATTTTACCAGGGAAATGGATAAGGACATTTTGTTTTTATGAGTACATTTTATTGTTATTGCATGCCACAATCTTGGAACAGTGCCTCATACACAGTAAGCTTGCAATAAACAAGATGATTATTTTTACTAAGTACCTTTACTTACGTGTTCCCTCTGCATCTGGTACTTCAAGCAAAATGTACATCACATTCCATTGGAAACAATACCAATTAACCACAAATCAGTTTTCTTCGTGACAACTTTGCTGAGCAATCAGAATCCCCCGATGCAGGGGGGACAATTAGAGGGAACTTGCTGAAGGATCCATTAGAGGAATGGCCAATTTAGCAATTTCTTCTAAACATTATTTGAAAGTTTATTGCAGGTGTGTGCATGCATGTAGGCTCAATGGGAATAAAGGAAGAAAACAGTGCTCACACTCAACCTGGTGCCCTGGATATGCCAAATATTGCTTCACTATTTAAGAGACCTGCCTCACAGTGGATGACTCCAACAACCTTTGCTATTTTCATTTAGTTAGGATTTTTTCAGACACACTACTAGGATATCATAAGCACTGGACACTGGTACTGCTTTTCTATATGGTTTCTGGTGCTTAAAAACAGACCTTCATGATTGTGTAGCAAGAACTTTACTGACTGAGCCAGTTCTCAAGCCACTATTGTGATAAACTTTTGTGTGTCTTGTATACAGACTCATGCACACACATATGTACATCTATAGCTTATTACATGCCAGCACATAGAATTCACTCAGTAACAGCAAGTTATTGATACATCCTGAAGAATTCAGTAGAGCCCATGACAGAGGCAGCTGTTACAGGGTAAATGACTTAATGCAACCCTCCACACCGGGAAACTCTCATGCCACACTAGAAGAAGAGAGAGGGTTGTGATGATTAGTATTGATTGTCAGGTTGACAAGGTCTAGCATCATCTAGGAGACAAACCTCTCTAACACATCTGTGAGGGAGATTCTAGATTGCTTTGCTTAAGGAAGATCCACACTGAATGTGGGTGGTACCACCCCACGGATGGGGCCCTAAACTCAATAAAAAGAACAAAGCATTCATTACTCTCTGCTTTTTGTCTTTAGATGCAGTGTGACCCTCCACCTCAGTCTCCTGACCCTATGCCTTCCCCACCATGGTGGGTGGTGCCTTCAAGCCATGAGCCAAAATAAAACCCTTAAGTTGCTTTCCTCAGGCATTCTGTCACAGCAATAAGAAAGGTGACAGTAATACAGGTGTCCCATTTAATACGGACTGGACTTGTGCTTCCAACCCTACCAGCATGTCCTGCTTATTCTCCTACCAAACACTGTTCAGAAACAAACATTCCTCAAAATTCCATGGCCACGTATCACTGTAGGCTGTCACCACCCTTCTCTATACTTTCAAGAATCTTCACAGAGGCTTTTGTTTTCTCCTGTTCTTATCACAGACCTTTCTGGTCTCTATCAAGATCTATGACTGAGTGTGTTAAATAATGAGATTGAAATGAATCCCTCAGTGATTATGGGGAATGTCAAATGGTTTCACAGCCTTCTAGTCTTAGCTTGTCTGAGCTACCTCCAAGATATCTCTAAGATATACACTTGCTCTGATCACCCTGGACATTTTGCTCCTGAAACTGTAAGCATGCCTAATTGCATGGCCTTTGCACTGGTTGTCTGTTCAACTTGATGAACTCTCAGGGGCAAAATCTGGGGTGATGATTAGTTTCAACTGTTAACTTGTTGCAAGTTAGAATTTCTTGGGAAAGAAAGTCTCAGTTGATTGTCTTTATCAGGATGTCCTTTGGGCATGTTTGTGGCGGCTGTTTTTGACTATTCACAGATGTAGCAAGACCCAGCCCATTGTGGGCAGGACTATTACTTGATCAGGGGGTCCTGACCTACCCAGGACTGAAGCAATCTGGATGAGAGCAAGAGTGCATCATGTATCACTTGTATCCTTCTTGCCTTTGACAATGAAGTATCTGACTGGACACTTGAGTTCTTGTCTATGAAGGACTGTAGTTCAGAACCACAAACAGAATAGACCCTTTCTATCCCTAGGTTGATTTTGGTTGGTTGTTTTTTTATCACAGCAACAGAAATGAAACACTTGGTTCATCCCTTGACTAGATTTAAGTGTCTTCTCAGTACCACCCTTGTCTAGAAAGTGTCTCTAATCATGGAAGCTAAAAATGCATGTCACCTTAAAGTCCTTTTCGTCTGCTGCTTTTTGATTAATTAGAGATTTTGCAACTCTGTCTTTTAAATTTATTTTTATTGCATTTTAATTTTTATTTGGTGTGCATGTGTGTATATGTATGGGTATGCATGTGCCATGGCAGGTATGTAGAGCTCAGAGGGGATCTTTGGGAAGTTGGTTCACTCCTACTATATAGGCCCTGGGAATCAAATTCAAATTATTAGGTTTGATGGCAAGCACCTTGATTCACTGAGCTATCTTGTTGGCTCCAGTCCAACTTTATATCCAGGTATATCCTATGCTTTTTTATCTTTATGATTTGGGGTATGCTCTCCATTAGAATGGAAATTTGTCTGTGGATGGCTCATCCTGAATGTAATGCTGTGGCCTCAGGAGTTAGATACCTTCCCAGGATGTGGCAACAGCTCCATAAACACTAAGACTTGAAAGAATTCCAGTCATTAAGCAACTTGATTTTCAGCCTCCATTCTCACATAAGACCTATCTTATTCTGCTATAGTCACTAGTCTAATCTGGAAATGTTCTTGTGAATCACAAAGGCAGGAGGTTTTCTCAGAAGAACAAACCACCCCCTCCACCCTTTATGTCTTCTGCAGACTCCAAACATGGAAGGATCTTGATGTTATATGTTAAGAGATGGTTCAACTGGCTTCCCCCAGAGATCAGACCAGTGAATGATCAGACCACAGAACTTTTCTCTAATGACTGATGGAAGCAGATGCAGAGATCCACAGCCAATCACTAGACAGCTCCAGAAGTCCAGTCAAAGAGAGAGAAGAGGGATTCTATGAGTAAGTGCATCAGGACCATGATGGGGAAACATGCAGAGACAACCAAACCAATCTAGAGGGAACTCATGAAAGTTGCATCAATGGCTGTGGAGCCTACATGGGACTGGACTAGGCCCTTTGCATGGTGAGACAGTTGTGTAGCTTGATCTCCTTGGGAGGCTCCCTGGCGGTTGGATCAGAATCCATCTCTGGTGCATGAGCGGGCTTTGTGGAGCCCACTACCTATGATGGGACACCTCGTGCAGCCTTGAGGCAGAGGGAAGGGCTTGGACTTGCCTCTACTGAATGTGCCTCCACATGGGAGGCCTTGTTTTCTTGTGGGAGGGAATGGGGGAGGTGGGTTGGGAGGGGAGGTTGGGGGTGTGGGAGGAGAGAAGAGGGGGATCTTTGATTGGTGTGTAAAATGAATAAAAGAATTTTAATAAAAAAAGAAAAAAGAAAAATAAAGAGATGGTTCAAGTGTGGTAGGCAGATGCAACAGTTATCCCTATACCCTATTGTTAAAGGGACAGTCTCTAGTTGTCCCCTTCAAGATCAGCCCCATCCAGAGGAAAACTGGCCAACTCAAATACTGCAAGTTTGGAATCACTGAGTAAGAAAATTGTTGTTCCCACAGTCTCACAGACAACAAATGAGAATGGGTAACTACTCCATGCAGCTAGCAAAAGCAGAATCAACATGAGGGCATTCTCTGCAAAATATGCTGTTTGTCTTGGGAAGCTCAAGCAACAGATCATGACCTGCTTCTGCTGATGTTGATCATCTCACCATCACTAAGCCACAAACTGCCTCCTCATAGCTCCCACCATTTGCAGCCTTTTCCAAAAACCCATCCCTTTAAGAACTTCTATAAATTTCAGCAAGCCTTACAAAGAAAGATTTTAAGAATCCTGATTGTTTTTTAAATTCAATGTAGGTGACCAAGCCCAGAGGTTTATTTCTACTAGGCATGTTTCTGCCACTAAATTCATCCTCAGCCCAGATCACTGATAGTTTTCTCCTCTAAAAAACCTTGCACAGCCTTGAGTCAGGGGGAGGGGCTTGGACCTGCCTTTACTGAATGTACCAGGCTCTGCTGATTCCCCAAGGGAGGCCTTACCTTCTTGTAGGAGGGAATGGGGGATGGGTTGGGGAGGGAGGCTGGAGGGGCGGGAGGAGAGGGATCTGTGATTGGTATGTAAAATGAATAAAAAATTTTCTTAATAAAAAAAGATTAAAAAAAGAAAAAGGAATGTGTCTGTTATTGAACCCTGGTTATTGATCGAGACCAGGATACAACAGGCTTGCTCTCTGTGGTGCCAGTTTGGTAAGCAAGTGGGGGTCCTGACAGGTGGGCTGTGTAGGATGTACTATATGTGCATTAGGATTTTGCAGCTTGCGAGGGAAGAGCTCCTAGAAGACATTAGTTTCATTGTAATTCTGAGTTTTCGTTTTGATTCTGTATGGAAAGTAGGCTAGCTACAAGGGAATCTGAGAGACTCCCCATGGGCGTATTTTTCTTCCTGTTTGATTCAAACCTTCCAGTTCAAGTGAGACGCTATGAAGCACACAACACAGTATTAACATGGTCATCAGAGGAACAGTGGTATCTTTGAAATGTCATCCATAGCAATTCATTAGGAATTTACTGAGCGGCCCTCCTAGAGAAGACAGGATGGGGCAGAACTGGGCTGTGCTCGTGCAAGCATTTCCCATTGCTTCATTACAGAAGGTTGCATGTGGACAACTTGCTATCATAACAGGGTTTGTCAGCTCATGGGATGAGATCAATATCTACCTTTTATATTGCCAGTGTCCAGTTTTTTATCCATGACGTCAGACTATAACCTGAGACACACTGGAACACACGTGAAGTTTAACAGGGAAGACAGTGAGTCTGCAGCACTAGTATATCCACAGACAACACTTGCTCACATGCTAAGCCACCATATTCCTCCCAGTTCCATTCTCTTCCCATCCCACCTCCTTTTCATTGCTCCACTCTGGAAATGTTAAGTTATCCTGGTGTCCCAGAAAACTATTTCTCACCCTGTCACTCTCAGAAAAGCAATTAACAGGCCATCTTCCACTGTAAGGCATTAGTGTGGTGTTAGCTATGGCAGCACCTCTAACTGGGAGAAGCAGAGATATGTGAGCATAGAGATAAGGGAAGAAGAGAGCAGCATCGTTAGCAAAGGAGCTTCATGTAAATGGAGCAAGCAGCTGCTTGTGTAACTCTTGGAATAACACCTCAACCCCACTAAAAAATGCAGAGAATGCCTTTGTAAATGACCCACATGAGGAGTCCTGTGTGGCCATGCCAGAAGCATGTTCCTAGCTAGCTCTGTCCTTCCTTTCATTCATTCTCTCTAAAGACTCTGAACAGGGCATAAAACATTCTTAGTAATTTGCACCTTTGTTTACTACTCCATTGGTAAAGAGTGACTGGCAACAGATGCATGCTCTGTGTGTAAGGCTGGGTGGTTTGTTTGCATTCAAACATCATGTGACAAGCTTGGTTATGACTGTAACATCCACTTTCCTTGGTCAAAAGCATCTCATTGGCAAGATTGCCTAGTGATTATTTGAGGTAGTTTAGGCTTTAGCCCACCCCACACACATACTAAAAAAAAAGAGGAGTGGAGAGAGAGAGAGAGAGAGAGAGAGAGAGAGAGAGAGAGAGAGAGAGAGAGAGAGCGCTAGTATTCATTAAGGGACTATTTTGGCATTTAATCCAGTAATTCCAAACTTATTGTTCTGAACTACATCAAAGCAAAATGACAGAGATTATTTTGATGGACATATTATGCAACTAGGCAATTTCTATTCACCAATGTCCTAGTTTTGATAGCAAAATAAACTTTCCTTTCCTTAAGTCCTGATACTTGAGAATATGTGTTGAAGGAAAGGAAACAGGATCTTTAGCTAATGAAAGGAAGATCCCCTTCTTATAAGACAGACATAATCATATTCCTAATGCCACTGGCTTTGTGGATGCAGTCTCTTATGGCCAGTAATATTCTATAAAGGATTCCAAATAATTCCCATTTCAACCTCTCTGAATATAGATACAATATGTCAAAAAGCACGGGAGTCATGTTATGTCCCTAAGCTCCCTTGGTCAGGATTTTACAATAAGAATACTGATTATTCCATGAATTTTGTTGTGAATTTGTTCACCACAAGTGTTAGCCTTCTGAACCAGGAATTATTAAAATCAGAAATACAAACATCAGAGTTAGCAAAAATGCCTCATGTATTTTTCATATGGTAGATCCTAAAAGCTTCAGCTACACTCAAAAGTATATGGTCTCTTTCTCTCTTTATAAAAACTAAACTTACTATAGTGACTTAACTGCAGCATGTGAAGAAGATAAAAAGAAAAAAAAAAAAGGATACTGAGACTCAGATGGGAGCATCAGGAAGTAGGAATGTCTGTTACCTGCAGAGGTGTTACAAGAAATTTCATCTGTTGCAACGAAGACGAACTGATTTCTGGAAGAGAAGATAAAATTCACAATACTGCTCGCTCAGGGGGAAACGTGCTCTCTGGCAATTGGTTCCATGTGCACAGGTGAAGGGTGGGGAGGGGGCTGCATCTGCATGGGTGTGGCAAGGAAATGTGCTGATGAACCCTGGACTTGGGAAGCTTGGAAAGATCACAAAACAGGCATGCGGGACCACTTAAATGAAATCATGAGGGCTTCAGGATGTGGGCGTGTACAAGCTATTATTGTGCCAGGGTATTAATACTGCGTGTTACCAAAACATGCCAGGGTATATAGCTAAGGCCAAGCTATTTCAAGTTGTGCTTACATAGGTTTTTATGCTAAATATATACTACAACTTTTTAAAAATAAAGACTATGATTAGGAAAAAAGTATACTAGGACTAACTACCTAGAAATATCATAAAACCCCATATATTATGACACACTATTCAAAACTGTTTTTTAAAAGGAAACAAAAAATACTTTCATTGATGAAGAGAACATTATATGAAATCAGATTATGGATAATAATTTCTTTATCAAACTAAGATTGCTATAAGAAGACAAAAAACTCACCAACTGAAACAACACCTATATTTCCAAATTATTCTTGTTTGGTGGGAGGGGTGCATGTGCATGCCATGATGCACATAGGGAGGGCAGAGGACAACCTTGGTATTGGTCCTTGCCCTCCATTTTATTTGAGACAGTGTCTCCTGTTATTTCTAGCTGTGTCCACCCAGCTAGTTGGCCTGTGAGTTTCCAAGGATTCTCCTGTCTCTGCCTTCCATTGCACTGTAGGAGTGCTGTAATTACAGACATACAACACTGTGTCTGGCTCTAAGTGGGTCCTTGAGGGATTTGAACTCTGGTTCTTACAACTGAACAGCAAATGCTTTACCCACTGAGCCATCTCCTCACCTTTCTCAATTTATTTTGTAATGAGGCATATTGGAAAGAAAATTTTAAAAAATTGGAAAATGCTATTTCACTTTGATTTACTAAATCCAGAAAGATGATAAAACCCCCCTTAAGGCATTTTCAGTGGTGGCAATTCCACAATGTAAGGTTTTTGAATGCAGAGGTACTGTTGATTTCCCTAGAAATATGAATAGCTCTACTTTGCCAATTGGAATGACTCCTTGAGATTGACTATGGTCTTAAATGCCTTGAAAACCCCAGAAGGTGCTGGGTTTTCATTTGTTAGATTTTTACTGTGCGTAGGGATCAAGAACCCAGATAAATGCATTTCTGGGGGAGTCTTAGTGTGATTGCTTTTGTTCCAGTGTTCAAAAACATCCAGCAACTGAGCATTTCATAAAACATCTTAGGAGAGCTTTACTGTCGAAAGAGGTGCACCTTTGGATATAAACAGAGATGCCTCTCGAATATTCCCTGGAACTTAATGTTCAGTTGAAAATTTTAGTTGTTTCTAAACCAATAAAATTCTAACAAAATTATACACTCTCTGAGAATACTGTCTTCTATAAATCAAAAGTCAAAACTAAGTTCATTTATCACCTATCTTAAAACAATAAAAGTTAGTTTTGTTGGATCTTTGCTACATTTTTATTATGTCCCAAACTTTTTGAAACTTAGCAACTATTGGGTTTCAGATTCCCTAGGTTTGAGGAGCAATACAATTGATATATCTGAAAATGAAAGAGCTATGTGGTGTGGAATTTGATTTGACTCACATAAGGGCTAGTGAGATTTGGCATGCCTAAACTGCAGGTAGAGTATTCCCAGCATGCATCAGACAAGCACTCAGAAGGACCTCTATTCACAAGGTGCCCATTACAGGAGCTCAGTCATAACTGAACATGGCAGCCCTGTCCATTCATAGGGTGGTCCCTTAGAAGAGGCATTCCTATATTCATAATATGTGTGAGTGTTGTTTAAGCAGCTCTGCCTGACTCTTACTCCCCAGTTGTACAAGACACGACAAACGTGTATGTTGCTTCTGCATGGCTCCCTTCTAAGAAATAGTATATATAACTAATGAAGACCTTGAACTGATCATCCTGCCTCCATATTCAACATGTTACCGTTACAGACATATGCCCCACACCTAGTTTTACCTGTTGCTAGGGATTTAACCCAGTGTTTAATGTATGACAGGCAAACACTCTGCCAACTGAGCTACAACCCCAACTCCTAGTTTGCTAGATGGGGTGAGCAGGGCTGATTGTAGGCAACACACACAGATGTTAAATGGTTGCTGAATGAATACAGAAAACTGGCAAAATTAAGCCCACAGGTATTATTATAAAATAACTAGATCTTAAGGTTTCCAGAATCTTATGCAATATGATGTTACCTTTAAGAGTGATCTTTTGGACACCATGATTTTAACTCTTAAAATACTACATATTTTTCTCCTGCTCTTCTTCTCTTTCCTTCTTTCTTTCCTTCTTCCTCTCTCCCCTCTCCCTCCCTCCCTTCTTTCTTACATCCCTCTTTCTTTTTACTCTTTTCCTCCTTCCTTCTCTCCTACCATCCACTATTGCTCTGATAACCTTCTTCTCTTTTATTTTCTCCTCTCATTGGGTATTTTTTATTGTTATTGTTTGTTTGTTTGGAGGTGGGGTCTTACTATATCAAACAATCTGGTCTCAAGGTGAAAGGTTCGACAGATCTTCTCTGAGGCTTCTGAGTAACTAGGCCTGTCCATCACTATTTTTATAATTCTTGAGGGTGTTTTTGAACAAAGGAGATCACATCTGCTCTGAAACTCACTTCCTAAAAAGAATTGGCTTAGTTGGATTACATTAAGTAAGGTTAAATCTCAAAGATCTAAAGGTCATTTCCAGTAGTGGCAGAGAAGGAAATGGCACACATGGGTATAGTATCAGAAGGACTTACAACAGCCTTTCAAAAATTGATGGTCAACTTAAGCAGAATTTAGCAGTTCTGTGCTCTTCTGCTTTATCTTGAAATATCCATAACCAGTCCCATTTCATTTTAGAAAGATCCCCACAAAATGTCAGCAAAATGCCTTTCTACAGAGCTCACTAAATATGAGTCTGGGTGGCCATCAGCCTTCTAAGTGTTTGCTTTCATTGGTTGATTATGGGTAAGATCAATAGGAAAGTTGTGTCAAAGAGACTCAAAGGGGAGGTCAATGTGATGGCCAATAGAGCCATGATACTGCACTTCTCAAGGGCCTCACATTAGTGTCCATCACCCAATGCTATGCCATTTTATGGATATTTCTGTTCCTTCTACCCTGAAGGAACATTTAAGACAAATGTTCCATTTAGATGCATATAAATAGGCCTATGCTGATTTGTTCTATGAAGCCATTTATCCCAAATTAGCAGAGAGAGATAAGAATGAAAATTGTAGCTGAAAAGAGTGCTGTCTCCAAACAAGCTCAGAAAGATTAAAATGGTCCAAGCAGTGCAGGTGTGGAGTTACCTCTCATGACAAGAAAGGAGACTGGTACCATGGCCACCTCCTTATGCTAATCATCAGATGTTTACTATGCTCCATACAGACGCATGCATTTAAACGCCACCTTACACCTTATTTTTAACAAATTGGTCTGTACCTCGGTTGTAGCTGACAGTTTCTGGCTAAGTCATTCTCAACCTTGATTGAACATGGTGATTACCTGGGGAACTTCTAATATTCCTGGCAACTGAGTTACACCCAAGACCCATTGAATGAGCATCTTTGTGGATGGAGCTCAAGCATAGGCTGCTTCTACTCTCCTGGTCATTTTCAAGTGCACTAGAGTTCGGGTGATGCTTGTCTGGTTTATAGCTTGAATGATCCACAGACTCACAGAGAGAGATCAGGGGAGTGCTATCAGCTGGGTCTTCTTTCCCTGGATTCTGTGTTAGCTGATCTGGGCCAGAATCCAATGAGCACTCTGAAGGCAATCATACTAGATTAATAGCCAGCACTGAACTGGTAAATCTTTAATTCTATATGCTAAGAGCTATGCTTCTTGAGACTTCAGACTATCAAATATAGATTGAGCACTTGTCTGTGATATGAGGCTGCTAAATGTCATTCATACCTACATATTTATTTGATCTTTCTTATAATCTCTCTTATGGTTACTCTGATGAAAGGTGAGTAAACTGAGCCAGGCCATTTGAGGAAAAATGCTAAGTGGTGGAAATGGAAGATGAGCACAGTTATCTGGGACCCAGACCCCTAGCCTCACTTCCTCCAAGATCCTGCTCAGGGGAAGTCATATGGAGCATGTTCAATCACTAGTAACAGTGTGCCTCTCTAGGGAAATTTCCTATTGTATTGCTTTGGATCTTCAGCTTCTTTGAGACAAAATGATACATATTTGAACTCTTCTTTGAATATACTATGACTGAAGCTTGAGAGAGATGATTGTAAGTATATTCAACTTCCCATGTTGTAGAAATGGCATATTTCATTTATCCACAGACTCCCTTCCATTTTAAGATGGTTTCCATAGATCAACCTTCTAGAGGCCCTCTGACTCAGCTGGTGGCATATTTAAATTAGTCTTGTGGCTTACCATATATCATCTTTATTTCTCACTCCCACCACCCCCAGGTTAAATCTCATCTATTTGCAATTTTCTTCCAAAAATAATTACCCACTGAATTCTAAGTGTCAAGTGAAAAGACTGGCCTGCTAGCATTTCTCAATTGAGAAGCCAGGTGGACGTTAAAGGATCGGTTTTGGCATGAGCAAGTGAGGTCCAACTGGAACTGTCCCTTCTCAAAGAACACCAATGTTAAGTTTATTGTTAAAGGTTCTATTGTCTCCTTACTCTTTGGCTTCTCAATTCTATTTTGCTATTGTTAAAAACTCCAGATCTGTGTTCCTCATAGTGAGTCTTCATGAATCAAATGCTGTAGATTTCAAACCTAACACAACACTTGTGTATATTTAAAACCCTGCAAGATGCTGACTACAAAAATCCCTACAGCCTGTGAGTTGGTCTCTTGACCTGGAAGGTGACAACAGAGGTCCTGCAACATAGTAATTGGATGAAATCAATTTGATTCTACCTGCAGGTTCTGGGGAATCTGTTAGTTATAAGGCCCAGAGGGTCCCAACCTTGACGACAAGTAAGGATTTGTGTGTGTGTGTCCACAAATGCCACAATATACATGTGGAGGTACGAGGAGAAGTTACTGGAGTTGGTTCTCTTCCACCGTGTGGGTCCTTGGGATCAGGTCATTAGGCTTGGTGGTAGACACCCTTACCCACTGACCCATCTTGCTAGCTCCATTGGTTTTTCAAATGGTCATTGAGGACTCAGAGCTAAGCCACAGGGATGGGGCATGTTCTTAGGGCCTTTGTACCATTGTGGAAGGCCTGTACTCGATGCACCTATCTTCAACCTCATAATCTCAGGTATATGTCAGTTTTGTTACTTAGAAGAGGAAAATGATACAACTGCTTTTGATCACTGTTCAACCTCTCTTCCCATGTCCAGCTTCAAAATTCTATTCAGGAAGGTACAGATCCCAGTGAGGTGCATATGTTTGCCTTCCCTGTGGTTATTTTTATAGGTTTCATGTATATTATATCATATACACATGAGATGTGGCATATTCAGACAAACCAAAAAATAACCAAATGGAGTAGAAAAGGCTGCAAAAGGGAGCTATCATGATCCCTTATTAAAAAATGAATATATGAAAGCATATTTAGAGTCACTTCATTAGGTACAACTTTTTTGCTTATATTGTATTAAAAAGGCTTAAATGAAGAGAGTTTCCAGTTTCTCCTAAATTTGACTGTTTGACTAGACAACGCTGGGACTTTGGAAAGTCATTTCTAAGGGCTTTTCTCTTATCCAGAGATCATGTACACCTTCCCTGTCATCTCAGTCTCTCTAAGAGCCTCCACTCCCCCAACTGTTCACTATATCCCCAGTCAGATGAAACAGAGCTAGCAGTGACTCTCGAAGGCAGGGCTGTCAGTACAAGCTGTGTCTCATTAGGAAAGTTGTCTCAACTCTCAGGGCTTTAGTCTTCTCACTGGGAAATTGAGCTAGAAATTAAAATATATGTTCCTCAAAGACTTTGTGCAGATTTAATAGAAAATGAAAACAGCGTGGAAGATAATGTCATCTTCTGCCCCACTCAAAAATAGGGCAGTGGATTTGGAGGCTGGATTTGCCCTGGAAAAGGTTGTCTCCTTTAGGAAGCTGGTACATCTCTGGTAACTCCATCCCTTTTGAAGGTGCATGAGCAGAGGATCCATACCCAAGCAGAAGCATGAGCATGGGGAAAATGTGTCTGAAGTCACTAAATACTCATGGAGTTGAATGACACTGCTGGTGGTGATGGTGATGGTGATGGTGTTGGTGATGGTGATGGTGGTGGTGATGGTAATGGTGGTGATGGTGGTGATGGTGATGGTGATGGTGGTGGTGATGGTGGTGATGGTGGTGGTGGTAATGGTGATGGTGGTGATGGTGATGGTGGTGATGGTAATGGTGGAGATGGTGGTGATGGTAATGGTGGTGATGGTAATGGTGGTGATGGTGATAGTGGTGATGGTGATGGTGGTGGTGGTGGTGGTGGTGGTGATGCTGTTGTTGCTGTTGGTGATGGTGATGCTGGTGGTGATGGTGATGGTGATGCTGGTAGTGATGGTGATGGTGATGGTGATGCTGGTGGTGGTGGTGGTGATGGTGGTAGTGGTGATGGTGATGCTGTTGTTGTTGTTGGTGATGGTGATGCTGGTGGTGATGGTGATGGTGATAGTGATGCTGGTGGTGATGGTGATGGTGATGCTGGTAGTGATGGTGATGGTGATGGTGATGCTGGTGGTGATGGTGATGATGGTGGTGGTGGTGGTGGTGGTGGTGATGGTAATGGTGATGGTGATGTTGATGGTGATGGTGATGCTGGTAGTGATGGTGATGGTGATGGTGATGCTGGTGGTGGTGGTGGTGGTGGTGGTGGTGATGGTGATGGTGATGGTGATGGTGATGGTGATGATATACTAAGTGCCGATCTCAGGCTATAGCTGAAGCACTTCCATTCAAAACCATGTAACATTTTCACAGGAAGCCAAGGAGTTAGTGACCACCCATCTCTCTCACTTTACAGATCAGGCAAGCAGAATATTGATAATCTCTGTAACTTGCCCACATTCTCTCATGGATTAAATAATTGAATTAAGGTTAGATTCCAGCTTTAACCTAAATTTGTGATTATCTTCTGTATATCAGTAGCTAAGATTGATTAGCACAAGTATACATTAAAGAACACAGACGATACATACAAGATCCTGTTTCAAAACATAACTCAGCTACATCCTGCCATGAGCTATGAAGGAACATGTAGAACCTTCAGCGCGCCACTGTTCTTGTGAATCTTAGAGATATCAGGCAGGAAAACAACTCACAATTTAAATGTAGTTAACTTATTGCTCTAGCCTCTGTCAATCCAGTGCTTGTAGTGAATCATCTCTAAGATAGCCTCAAATCAGATATTAAGTAGCTAATGACATTTGTACCAGCTTATTGATTTATAGCATTCACCTCACTTGTAGTCTGATGAGTATGATCTGCCCTCTGAGCAGATGAGAAAACTAAGGCTCAATGACATTAAAAGAAACCAGATTCAGTTCTTGCAAAGTTTGTTTTATATTGATGCCAGCCTATTATACAGTCAATGACAAGATCTTACCATGGAAGCACTTTCTCTTCCTATGACCTTGGGGGTTAGGAAAATGATAATTATGGCCAGAGGCCAGTTAAAGCAGGTGGTCACAAGGGAATATAGTTTGAGAGATGCTGAACATTTATGAGGTCACTGAAGAAGGGAGAGTGGAATGGAGACAGTAGCAGGTGGGTGGACCCATGGATGAAAGTTATCAGAGAGGTTGCCTCCTTCTCCTATCTCTGGCTAAAGCATTTCAAGGTAAATTATGAAGACAGCTAGGGAGAAATAATACTTGGGTTTAATTGTTTGAACTCCTTGGAATCTATTCATTTGTCTAAACATTATGCATTATTGTATAGCAAAACTAAGCTGGATGGAGGGACAGGCAGCTAGCTAATTAAGAGTCTCTTCAGTTCTCCCCCACCAACAGTAAGCAGGTTTCCCTCTAACCATTTTGTATGTTAATTAACTATGAAATGCACTACAGTTTTGAAGAGCATTGAATTCCAGAAGAATCAATCACATCGGGGAGAAAAATCATCAAAAATCATCATTGCTGTCAGATGACTTTTTCTACATGAAATTGCTACATACAGTTATAGAAATAACTTAGATGCCACGTGCCAATGGCAGCAAATTCTGGAAGTCAACCTTTAGGCACAGGGTTATAACTTGCTTTGATACCCTTAGAAGTAGGAGAGGGTCTTAATGGAAAAATTCCATCTTGTTCCAAAAGATAACAGCTTTAGCATATGAGCTAAGGTCAAAATAGATAACAGAAAGGAGAAGTCAATCTCCAATAAAAATAACATCTAAAGGAAAAATATGGTAGAGAAGTTTAGTGTTTTAAATAGATAATTTTAAATTTGTATATGTATGTGTGTGATATATGTGTGTAAGCACATATGTGTGTGCACCAATCACTCTCCATCTCATTGCTGAGTCAGGGTCTTCACTGAACCTGGAGCTTGGCATTTCAGCGAGGTTGGCTGGCAAGTGAGCCCTACAGATTTGACTGTTTCCCAGCATTGGGATCAAAAGTACATGTTACCATGCCTTGTTTGCACATGGTTGCTGGGAATTTGGACTTGAGTCCTCATGCTTGTGGAATAAAAATTTCCCCCAGTTTGAGGGGAGACATATATAAATATTTCATAAGCTAAGATTCTACCTTGGGCGTGTGTCCTTCTGTTCTGCTGGATGCCTGTCATTACCAAGTTCACTCTTTATTGTGAGTGGGAAGGGCTCACCCAGAGGCTGTGGAGCCTGTATTCTCACCACAGGTTCCTGACCTACCTCTAGGAAGCCAACGTTTTCTAAGCATTCACAGTGGAAGGGCTGTGATGGTACTACTTAAAAGATGGATTTCATTTGCTTTTTTGTGGCCCATCAAGCCAATGATCTGCAACCTGAAAAGCATGTAATCAGGCCATGACATGACCAAAGGAGCTGTTATACCTTGTCTTGTCACCTGCAGAAGTGGCTCCCTACGTGGCTGTGACGGCCATGGTCTGTTGGGTTTGGAATGCCCTTAATCTCTCCCTGGCCCCTTTTTGGTCTGGTCTGTGGATTATTACAGGTCTATTTTTTAACTGCTTCAATTACATATTCATCCAACAGTGCATAACATTAGACAAGCCATGGTAAGTTATGGATAAAAAGTAATTAATTCTTGAGGCAAAACTTGGACACATTTAAGGCTTGAGAGAAGTGTGTGTGTGTGTGTGTGTGTGTGTGTGTGTGTGTGTGTGTGTGTGTGTGTATGACTATATATGAGTGTGTATGTGAATATAAAAGTGTATATAAATGGTCTCTAGGTTAAAAATAAGAGAAAATCAGGAAGTGGGTCCTTTAATAACACCAGTATTTCTCCTTGCTGTTCAGTTTGGCATCAATAGATCCAAATTTCAAGTGTTTTTTGCCTCCTCCTTTAGGATTTCAGAATCATCTTAGTTGTTCTCAAATTAAATCAACAACAACTTAAAGGGTATGTTGGGAGAAAGTAGAATTAGCATAGTTGTAACTTTTTGGAGAATGTAAAATCAGAAAAATTTTAAAGATGCAGTGACATGTGCATATGGCTTATTAAAGAATTTGCTTTTGCCTGGCATTTCATCTTATATTTCATCTGTATCATAGCTCTCTCAGAAGTGCATTTCTTTTAAATATCTGATAACTTTCTAGAACAATTAACTTCTCTTTCTCTTCTTGAAGGGGCTGTGTGTCACTCAAAAATGTGACTGAATCTGTTAAGGAAATGAACTTTAAATAAAAAAAAACAGAGACACATAAAAGTAAGACAATGTACATACATATATCTGGGTGTATTTGTGCCTGTGTGTGCACATGAGCATGCATGTGTATGGATGTTTTCAATATAGAGGTTTTAATAAAATCCTGACAATACTTTCAGCAGTGGCACTGGGATACAAATGGATATAAATAAAGACACTGGTGACTCATTCCTGCTACATTCCTATTATAAGGTAACAGAGCATCTTTTGTTTGGAAAAAAAACCTAGAATTGCTCATCACAGTGACAGAAATGACTAAAATACTAAAACCAAGAACAACCTTAGCTGCTGTCACAAGCTACTGGGCAAAGGCTCCTTCTTACTGTCACTTCATGCCTGACAGTCAAGAATGACTTCAGTGGCATTATCTCACTGAGCCACGCCACATGACACTCTTGGGTCTGCCCTGAGCCCTCATGAACTTCTCACTTAGCCCTCTGTTGACCTGGGAACACCATTCTTGTTTGGCATGACCAAGTTTTGTCATACCCTCCCTAGATTTTCTCAAGAGTTTGTTTCTCAAAAAGATAGAAAATGTAAACAGGAAATCCCCATACAGTTGTCAAAATTTATTTTCCCAAGGCAGTGTCCAGAAAGGGAAATTGGCTATGAACTAAAATAAGAAGAAACAAAGGTATCATATTCTATTGTGGTTCATTCCTAGGGGAAGAGCATTTTAGCTGCATGGTAGAAGGAAGAATGGTCAGAATTCACTAGTCCCCAAGGAGAATGTTGATGGCCACATTTCACTTTCCCAGATTTTCTAGCCCTGGAAGGCAGTACATCTGTGAATGTGAGACCTATCCTTACACATGTCCCTAAGAACAGGCATGAGGCTTACTTCTGCTGTTCTGAAACAGTTGGAATTCTTATCATACCTGGTTTGAAAAGGAAGAATTGGGACACCAGGAAATGCCCCTCCTCTGTGCTGTCTGTTCTCATTAAACATTCTACATGGTCTATACATTAAACTCTATATATTTTAATGCATAGCTAGAAAAAAGTGTAAAATCATCAAGTTCAGATGATACAACAATTTTTGTGAAATAATCTTTCTATAATGAAAATAAAGTCCTTAAATGTAAATAGTGAGCTTTTTATTCAGGATGCTCACTTGCTTTTTACAGTGCCAACAGCCTACATAGTTTTGTGTGTGTGTGTGTGTGTGTGTGTGTGTGTGTGTGTGTGTGTGTGTGTGTATACATATACATACCTATACATATATAAGGATGCTAAGTAAAATGACTTATCATTTTAAATGAAGCTATTTGCCTGTTTTCATGGTGGAAGTT
This sequence comes from Peromyscus californicus insignis, assembly GCF_007827085.1. Classification (NCBI taxonomy): domain Eukaryota; kingdom Metazoa; phylum Chordata; class Mammalia; order Rodentia; family Cricetidae; genus Peromyscus; species Peromyscus californicus. The sequence continues at coordinate 98,890,400 of NW_026294551.1, read as the reverse complement.
TGGTAATCTTAAATCTGAATCCAGAAAATAACTTCTAAGATAGACTGAGGGGCTGTGTTACACAAGTGGGAATGGACTCAGATCCCTCTGCTGCTTCAGTCTTCAGACTAAGGTTTTACATAAGAATTTCATTCTGTTCTCTGTAGACTTGCTCATGATGCAATAAAAGAGGGAAAAAAGATGGTGTTTTGCTCTTGACAATTCCCTTTTCATTTCTTGCTCCCTCTTTTCCTCCGCTTATCCTGCTTCTATTTCCTTCCTTTCTGTTTTCTTTCCTTCCTTTATCCACCCACCCATGGGTCTAAGTATCATCTATCTCTCTTCACATCCACCCATCCATCTGTCCATCCATTCATCCATCCATCCATCCATCACCCCATCTACATGTTTGACATTTCTGCCTCTATCATCTATGTAATTTTAAATATGATACCAAAGATATGCCTAATTATGCCTATTAAATTTTTAAAAATTTACTAATCTATCTCTCTCTGAAATGAATCCTCTACTCTTCAGCTTGTGAGCACCTGGTCTGAATGGTGCTTAACACACACCATATGAGTGTCTGAACTCCACAAGTCCTGGCTTTTTTGTTCTGAGAATTATCTTCAAAACTCTTAGAAGTTCCCTATAAGTATGTAAGATGACAAGATTTTGTTTTGGTTTATATTAGGTTGAGCGATATGGAATTGCCAATATTATACTTTCTTTTCTTATCATATAAAAACAATGAAACTTTAAGGTCTCAGAAAATAAAGAATAAATTGAAAGCAGACCCCTGCTGCTCGCAGCCTCCTTGCTTAGTCTAAGGACGCCTATGTGTCTGGTTCTGCACTCTCATGTTAATACAACTCTGGCATTTGTAGATCTTTATAGTAAATAAATGTTTTATAGTTTTGCCTGACTTTTAATGAGCTTCTCTTACCCAGAAGATAACTTTACATAATTGTGAATATTTCATTCTATGTTCTGGAACACATATTTCTTGGTTACTTAAAAATGTATTTTTATATTATAACAACTCAAAAACCCTCATTATAATAAAAATATAAGAAAATATATTTAGGAAAAAAATTATTTGATAAAAATCATTTTATCATAAACATATTTCCTAAAAGTGTCAACCAATGGACATCAACATTCCAATGAGCACATCTTTCTAACCTAAATAGAACTTGATAGAATTTATTTTCCTTCCTAAGTGACAGATTGTTATGCCTCAATTATCAGTATTATGTACTACCTTACTTTTCAAAAAGTACTATATTTGTTTGAAAAGAAATCATATTTTAATTGATAGAAGAAATGGTCCCAGTTACAACCATATTATTGTTAAACTTGACAGTAGGACATTCTGTTCTTGGTTCTTTTCTAACCTGTCTGTGTCTACTCTCTTCTCTAACATGGAGGGACACTTTCATGCACCAGTCCTTAGGGGATGTTAGAGTATCAGCAAGCAGGACAAGCATGGCCAGGGTTTCTTTCTAGCCAGAGTATTTCATCAATGCTATGTACACATCACATATATTCCCCCACTATGAGTGGCACAATTCATTGAACAGGGTACCTTCCCCACTGCCCCCCTCCCAGCTGAACAGCTGAAAGATGCAACAAGGACCAAGCCATAAAACACAAGGAACCAAGAGCCAATCAATAAAGAGACCTGTACCCCAGGCTTATTCTAAGCAAGCCATTCATGGAGCTAATGTGATGGACCTGTCCAACCCAACACATACCACAGACACATCAGCAACACCAAACAGCATGCAATGACCAGATGACCACAGGCCCCACCGCCATGCTATGATTGGTTCAAGCTCAGAAAACAATCTCCTTGAGAGTCTGGACAGCTGGCTTCCATTACACCAAAGTGAGATTAACAAAATAAAGAACTGATCGGGTCAAGTGTTTACCAAATGTTTATAAAATGCCAAGGAAAGTTATTCACCTATTCCCACTCAAAGAAGCTGTGATGTTACCTAGTTCAATTCAATCTTTGTGGTTTGGGAAAAGCTTGGCCCACAGCAGATGGTCTTTTCTTCGGGAGGTCAACACCCAGAGACTCTTGGGCTGCTTGCTCTGAGATTGTCAGCATGTGATCATTTAAGCAGGAAGATGATGGGCAGGGGGCTGCAAGGTGCCCATTAAAGACCTTCCAGACAGCACTGAGGTTACTGCAGTTCAATAGTTTTCAAAGGGTTCCTGAATCTTTAATTTTATAAGGGTATGATTTGTGTTGAGTAAAGGTAAAATTCCACGAGTGGGAGGCATGGGGGCAGCACAGAAGACTTAGTTTCACTTCGGAGAAGGCTGAAGAGCGAATCACAGGGAAGGTTTGTTGCTGTGTTTCTTTTAATCAAATTGACAACCAGTGACCATTTTTCAAACATTCCCAACTCCAATGATTTCCCTTCCAAGTTTGAAAGGGTTTCTTTTGGTTAAGAAATATATCTCTTTGTCATTCTGTCTGTCTTCTAGAGAAGAGGAAGTTAGAGTTTGCTGCTACTGATGCTATGGTATGATTGTGTAAAAAAAATTATTATTCTTTGCCCTGATAGATTCTGCATTTTTAGTAGAGATTCAAAAGCTATTCTGATAATCCCCCATTTTCCCCTGAATATATTTTAATAAAGCCCTTTCCTTGTCTGTATTGATTAAAAATAAAAGGAACCACCACTTAATAGTGATAAATCAAAACCAGAAATTCCATTTTAGAGATTGTTTTCTGGTAATTCCCTATTACTGAATTTACCTCAATGAATAATTCCATAGGTGACAAGTATTCTGCTTACAATAAAGTTAAATAGAGCCAGTAATCAATTTCCACAGCAACCAAGGGGACCTAATGTGCAAACATCTCTAATAAACAGCAAGAGGCCAATTACATGGAAAAGAATATAGTTAGTGGATTCCTTCAGCTGCAACTGTTACACTAAACTGGGAATTGAAGTTATTAAAGATTTACCAATCCAAGAATGAGGGTATTTTGTTTTTCACCAATGAGAACTCTTAATAATATTAAAATTGTAGGTTTTATACAGATATTTACATATATGGTGTTCCACAATGCAGAGGATTTGAATGGTTTCAGACTAGTGCAAGTGGAGATGGTAGGCTTCCTCAGGAACTCTAAGAATAGTATTAAACATTGTTTGTTTTGATCAAGTGTCTAAATTAGTCTTATTGAAGAGGGCGATTTAAAATCTATCTTTGTAATTAACCTTTCTTCAACTTGGGGCTAGATGCACTTATTCTGAGGAGAAGCAAGATAAACACTCAAAGAAATAAATCTGTTTAAGATTCTTATAATTATACAGCAGGCTAAAGTTACTACGATTATAATTACATACAAAGTGGGCGTTTGAGAATTTAGCATCTAGAGATATTTTCATAAAAATAATTAAGGGCTGTAGCTGAGCCACATTACAATTGAGACTGTGTGGATCTTCAGTGCATGGAATTTAATAACATTTAAGCCTTTTCATTTGTAGAATGATCTCAAGTATTTCAAGATTGTCATCACTTTTATTAGCCTTATTGACCCTCTCAATTTTCCAGTGTCAGAGAATACTGAAGATGACAATTTATGTGAAGCACCTTGTATCTTGGCAACTGATGCTTGGGTAAGTGGATAATTCATGTATTTACAAGTGTGTCTGGCCAGTGGCTTGGATTTCTTTGAAGATTCTCTACAATTTAGAAAACGTGTTATGAGTGCTCATGAGAAAGCAGTAATAATTCCTGTGTGTAGCTAGATAGCAAATCTCAGCTCTGCTTGCCAAATAGTCATTTATGACAAGTTAGTGCATGGAGCTAAGTACAGCATCTTAAATTCAGGGATTTATTTTGCTTTATTAAACTGCCGAAGAATTCTGCAGCTGCTGAGAGCTAACAACACTTGTGAGAAATGGGATGGAGGTGCAGGAAAAGTGCACCACTGCAAACTGAGAGGAACTGCATGGCCACAAGCTGGGCGTAAGCCCAATGTCTTCTGACAGTTCTCTTTCATGGGCCATGCCCTTGATCTGCTTGCTTACCTGTCTGACCCAGCATGCCTCAGCCACACATGCAAATCGGTACCATACTATTACCATTTTATTCATGAAACATATCCTTAAATTAAAATAGTCATCACGAAAATAAGCACCCTCCGGGACATTCATGCATGCAGAGCACCTGAACATTCACATTGATGTCCGCAGAGAACAGAGCCAGGAAATCGCATTCAATATGGAAACACACGCATTTTGTTTGTTGGCTGACTTACAGCCCCACCCCCCCCAACAAGGCATCTATATAGAAATAGCTACAACTGTTTTAGGAACCATCACATCGCGAAAGCCTGGGGACCAAGCCAGTCACACACATTCATTTGGAATTCTGCATTTCTCAAACACATTTCTGTACCTCCAGCTGCCAGTCTTCATGTGAGGTGTGCAGTGCAAATGAAAGTTGGCTTATGTTTGTAGGTTTGGGCACTGGGCACTGCCAAGATCAATGAATCTCCTTATGAAAGCCAGATGTTCTGCCCATTCCTTTGTTTTGAATTCAATGGGCAGAGGTGAAAGCTTTCCTGGGTGTCATGAGGGAAGGAAGTGAATCTTCAGGCTTATTACTTTCTCATTTTCTTCCTATGAATTAGATGAAACTATGGTCTTACATAGAAGGCCATGAGAAGGTTGAATGGTTGTGTGTGTGTGTGTGTGTGTGTGTGTGTGTGTGTGTGTGTGTGTGTGTGTGTTTGCATGTTTAAGATACATGGTCACAGGAATAAAGAGACCAGAAAACAGCTATCCAGGGACAGAGCAGATTTTCTTTGCATTGCATTAGACAGAGTGAGGAGTTCACAATGAGCAAGGCTTAAGCATCCATCTTCTCTCCATGTAGCCTGTGCATAATAACTTCACCACGGGACCTAACTTTTAGGGGCATCCTCTTCAGTAGTCATGCATGTTTCAAGCAAGACCAAATAAGAATGAGAATTTCCTGCCCCACCAGCTATTTTCAAGTCATCGAGAGAAGGAAGACCCTTACCTGTCACTGTAGGCAGCGGCAGTGGCAGGGGTGGGCTGGGCGTAGCGGTATGCAGCATAACCACCCTAAAATACAAGTAGAGATGAGGCTTAGGAACGCAGAGCCCAGTTCAGCAATACCCAGAAGTGAGGAGCCCACACCAGAGAAGCAAGTACCCAAGGCCTCCCATCCAAGGTTGAGGTTAAGGAAAGCTTAGTATCACAGCAGAAGTAGAACAATACTGGAGACAGGAGGTTGAAGACCTGTCCTGGCTGTGTGTTAAAGGTTAGAACTGCTAAGCATATCTTCAGAGGCAGAACCCAGAGGCCCTAAGAAAACGCATCTAAGTGTTAATGATATTGGTTTGGGGGTGAGGATTAAATATTCTTCCTACTTTGCTGAACTTTCCAGGTTTCCAGAATTGACCATGCTTTACCATAACTTACCAAATATTAACTTAAATTTTATTAAATTATCTTTATTTCTTCATAAAAGTAGATACTCTCCTGCCTCATATTGATTTTCAGAAACCAGATCAGTAAGCTTCTTAGTAATTGTGTGTGTGTGTGTGTGTATGTGTGTGTAGCCATTTAATCATTGATGGTTTTGTAGAAGGCTTTATTAATGTTCCATAATTATTACAAAAGTGAACAATTGTCAAAAATTCTGTCTTCTCAGCTGAAAATACCACACTGCTACTTGTCACACAAATTCAGATGAAAAATGTGGTTCAAGGGAGGGGGAAATATGATAAAATCTTCCAATTTGTAAATAAAATCATTAAGAGAAAAAAATCTAAAAAGAAAAATAATTAACATTTAGTTCTGTGTACCAGTAATTGCCGTTGTTCAATTAAGCACAGAGGAAGAGCAAATGGGCACATTGAAAAGGAATTGTGTGCAGTGGAGCACTGATTATCAAACTGAGAAAATAAGGGCATCTTGCTCAACAGACCAGGGCAATATGTCAGCCACCACGGAATGATCTCAGCACAATTAACAAACTGGATCCAGTGTCCGGAGGTAACAAGGGGCTTATTCAGGTTCTAATGAGAATGTGCAGTATGCGATCCTTCAGGGTTGGAGTCCTGCCTTTAGGATGAAGGCTAACTCAGGATAAAGCGGCATGTCAGAGGGCTGACTACAGCAACATGCCCAAGGACAGCAGGGCAAAGTTGACAAGTGTCATACATGTGGCCTTATACACAGAGATGAAGCAACTTGAAACACGTAGGTAATAGCTCTTGACAGTTTCTTCCAGTGTTTCTGACTGAAATCCTCTATCATATATGTCATAGTTCAATAGAGCCAGTTTTTTATGAGGAAATTTGTTCTTTGGATCAGCCTTGGTTAAAGACACACCCAAGACTTCTTGGTGGATAATCACCAATCATACAGAGCCAGGAGTTTCTGTGACAGCTTTCCTTGAGGAAAAAAACGTGTAATTTAAAACAAAAAAGGTCTTAGCCAGACACCACCTGGTGTTCCAAACATAGTGCTCTCTAATGAGGAATGAGGGAACTCATTAAATGTGCCGAAGAGTCATAAAAACAAAGCTGGTGTCAGGCCAGCACTGAACTCCAGAGAAGGAATGATGGACCATGAAGAAATCAGGTCACCAGTTTTCCAGAGTTCTTCTTTTAATCTGCCTGATTATTTTTCTTGGCTTTCATGATGTATCAGAATGATATAAGTATACAAGTATGTACATTAAATATAATGGGGTAGGAAGGGGTTAGAATTAGTCAGCTAATGACTATGAGGCATTAGCATCAACTGAGTGAAGTGTGTGTGTGTGTACGCGTGCGTGCATGCATGTGGGTGTGCATCTGTCTGTCCAGAGCAAAGTTTGTTAAAGCTATTTGCATAGGTATATCAGTTTCCAAGTAAATTCTAAGTGGTGATGGAATTTGTGCCCAGGAATGTCTCTTTGCAAGCCCTTGTGGCTCAGATTCTACAACTGTCTCTGGGCATTTACAGAAGGGTCTATCATGAGAGCAGGTAGGTATTCAACGAGTGGGAAACATGGCTACAGTGTAAACAGAAGTAACTAATGTGAGCTCCACTGCCTGCAAGGTTGATAATGCAGCTAGTAAGAACATTTTTAACTTTTTCTTTTGAATTTTATTTTTGAGATTATAATTTGATTACACTATTTCTCCTTTTCCTTTCCTCTCTCCCAAAATAAGGTGAACCACGAGTTTGAGAATGATCTTTTTTGTATATTTACTTATGTCTTCACCATTGAGAGGAAATCAACTTCTATGTTAAACAGTCACAAGTGGTTAGTACCGAGGTTTGATCTGTTACTTAAGATTTTTGCTTTTAAACATTGTCTGTCTGTCTCTGCTTTGTTTCTGAGGAAAGATCAAATGTAGCACACTATACCAACTGGGCTATATCCCCAGTCAAGTTTATGCTTTAATTTCTATTTATGTGTATTTGTGTGAATGTATGACACATGTGTACATGTATCTACATAGGTCTGAAGGGGCCATTGCATCCTCTGGATGTGTAGTTATGGGTGGTTGGAGACACCCAAGTCAGGGCTGAAAACTAAACACTGGTCCTCTGAAGAGCAGCAAGCACTGGTAACTGCAGAGCCATGTCGCCATCTTCCACTAAGAATTCTTCAGACTCTAGTCTGCTGACATTTACAATGAGGAAGCTTTGACCTTGGTCAACAGATCACATGGTGCTAACAGCAGTGTTCTGCCTGTGTCTTGTCCAGCATGGTGTCCAACAGTCTTAAGTGTTTTCTTATTACTTGAAATGCAGGGACTATAATTAATTAATTTACTTACGTTTTGTTAATTTGATTTGCTTTTACCTTATCATTAATTTTGTGGCACTAGGATCTTATACCTGCTGGTGAAATGTTCCACCATTAAGCTATTTCCCAAGCCCTCCTTCCTTTTTGTTTAAACTTTATTTTTCACTTTGAGATGGTATAGTATAAGTTCAAAGTTGGCCTTGAGCTGATCTTATAGTCAAGCAAGCTTTGAACTTGTGATCCTCCTGTCTCCACCTCCAAATGCTGGAATACAGTTATACCAGATTGACTATTGTTAAATGAATTCATGTACGTTGCACGTGTGTTCATGTGTGTGCAGCTGAGTGTGCACACATGAGTTCATGTGTTTGGATGTCAGAGGACAACCTCCTCACAAACTGTCCACCTTCTATTTTTCTTTCTTTCTGAGACAGGGTCTCTCATTAGTCTAGAACTTGCCATGCAAGCCCTACAGATCCTTTTGTCTGCCTTTCCAGCTCTGGGGTTAGAAAGAGATGCCTCCATGGTTGGATTTAAACAACAAACAAAAGAAAACTTAAAACTTCTCAGTTGTTAAGATGCACCTCGGGTCTCCTGGCTTGCACAGCAAGTACCTTACCAAAAGAGGCCCCCCTCAACTCCTAGTTAATTTTATTTAAATGTAAGCATCTGTGGGCTGGTGGCTGTGGAGTATTGGTCTCTGCATTATGTGATAATGGGGTGAAAAGGATTCGGTGGCTTGATCACGCCACCTCTCTGAACTGTGTGTTATCTTTCCTACTTCTCTTATATTTCAGCAACAGTGAAGCTGTGCACTAACTCAGTGTATGTGCACACACTGTAAAATGGCCCACAGATACAAATTGCTTAAATTTGCTTTGCAAAAAGGTGACTAGGATGAGCTATATTGCTCTGTCCTCTGCAGCTTGCTGAACAGAGCTGGAGCATCTGCATAGTTCTGTGCTGTTGTCTGAAGAATGAGATCGGCCTTCTGTCTAAGGACTGCAGACTCAGGTCTTATTGAACCTGGTAACTGCAGACCCAGTGAAAAAATAATGTCACTGACAAGGAGATTTTTCCTTCTCCAAACCAAAGAGAAAAAAAGTACAGCAGTTTTATCTATTCTACTCACAAAAATATTCGTGTGAGTGTGTGTGTGTGTGTGTGTGTGTGTGTGTGTGTGTGTGTGTGTGTGTGTGTATTTTGCTGGAGGTTGAACCCAGGGTCTATGCACATCAGGCAAGTGCTCTATTATTGTTCTACAACCAAAGCCTTCCTTTGACTTTTTGTTGTGACACAGGATCCCATTAACTGACCCAGGTTAGTATTGGCTTACTCTGTAACCAGCCTTGAACTTGCAATCCTCCTGCCTCTGCCTTTCAAGTGCTGGGATGACAAGCCTGTGTCATGGAACCATCTGTGCTCCCATCTTCCAGATGCATGGCAGTTTTAACATTAGCTGTGGACAAGAATCTGAGGACTCTTGACCAGTGGTGGATGCGTCTATTTTTTTTTTCCTGTTTTTTACATCGTACAAATTTACTCATTTGGTGTTTCTTTGGAAATGAGAAATAGGTTTAGCAACTGGAAAAAAAATTTAACTATCTATAGTAAGAGCAGTGAGAAGTATAGGAGATGCTAGCCATGCAGTCCCCCAAGACTGGAGGGATAAGAGGATTTTGATTTAAAGTTTCTAGTGTATTCTAAGAATCAACTAAAGATTATGATGAAATTGATTCTAATAAACCCTCTAATCCCCCACCTCATGGTGTGTGTGTGTGTGTGTGTGTGTGTGTGTGTGTGTGTGTGTGTGTGTGTGTGTATGCACCATGTTGTGGATGTGGATGTTACCTTGGGTGTTGTCCCTTGCCTTCTACCTTATTGCTTCTTACTGTGCACACCTGGATAGCTGGCCTGTGAGCTTCTTGGAATCCCCATGTCTTCTCCTCATATCTCTCTGCAGCAGTGATGGATGACAGACTAGTGGTGCTATATCTAGCTTTATTTGGTTTCTGGAGAACACAAATGTTGGTTCTCATATTTGCTCAGCAAGTATTTTACCTACTGGGCCATCTCCCTGATCCAAAAATTCTTTCTTTCTGATTTATTATTATTATGTGTGCATGTATATGCACATAGTGACTGTGTGTGTGTGTGTGTGTGTGTGTGTGTGTGTGTGTGTGTGTGTGTGTGTGTGTGTGGTGCATGCATGCCACAGAAAGCATGTGGAAGTCAGAGAACATGCTCTCTGTCTACCTTCGATTCTGTGGATCAAACTTAAGTAGGTTGTTAGGTCTTAGCGGTTAACACTTTGGTCTGTTGAGACGTCTTCCTGGCCCTTTTTCATTTTTGGTTGTTAAATTTCTATAATTCAAGAAATTAAAAGCCATATTTGACCTCTAAGGTGGCATATTCATGATGGAGTCAAGTGTACAGATACAGTGCTGGTATCTGGAAGGAAGTATCCCAAATTCATTGTGGACATGTCAGAAGGGAACAGGATGACTCTGTATTAAAACTGGAAAATTCAGTTAAGGCTTCCCTCTATGTTAGAGAACATTTGCCCTCCCGAGAATCATCTTGTTAGTCAGGATTTCAGAGCAAACCCACAACCACGTGATGAGTGTTTTTCCATCAGTCAGGAATTCATACCTGTAGCAATTTATTGCCATACACTGGCTCTTGATACACTACTCTATAAGGAAACAGAGATGTAATGTTTTCAATGCAAAATGAAATAAATAAAAGAAAGTGCACAAATCAGACAGCAACCCTGGAGCAATTCATTTACAAGTTTGCTTCTTTTAGTTCAGTGTTGAGAGCCACCTGTCAAACCAAAAGAGACGCTAGGCATGCCCCAGTACTGGACTTGCAAATCCCCACACTGACCATTGTAAGGGAGGCGAACACGGAGCTCAAACCATGTGGATATATATACACGTGTTTGTTTTTAAGAAGATAAAAGGATAATTTCATGGCTTCTTTTAGTCTGCATCACAAAAGTTTCAGTATGATGATTCTCTATCTCATGGTTGGAATTTTCTGGCTTACCTGAGGATTGAGTTTTGATGTTAATGACGTAGGGGGCTAAGATAAATGTACAGGGACAACCTGAACTGCAACAGCAACGTTAGTCATTTCTGCTCACCCAGCAAAATGGCACTTCACAACTGCATTGACCACACTGAGGGCTTCAGTGGTTTTTTAAACATCCTTACCTAGTGTGTCTGCGGTGCACTAAAGATAACTATGTGTGATGCACACATCCTTAACATGCTTAACTCAGATTTCATCTCAGTAGAGTCCCACATAGACTGAGAATAGCTGTAAAATGAGAGAGCTGCCCACCGGGCTATTTCATGTGGCTCACTAGAGGTGGAAGAAAAATTATTTGAGTTGTAACAGAAAGTCTCTGGCTTCCATGGCAGATAGCAAAGTGGTTGACTATTTGAAGACATTTAGGGATCTGCGCATGCATTTTTTAAGTCACCTGGCTTTCCTTGCTTTTGATTACATTTAACTTTTCTCTTGTAAAATTTAAGAACATGGAGCTACACCTATCCAAATTTATTTTAATTCCTTCTTCTCTTCCCCGTCTTTCCCTCTCTCCTCTCTCTTCTTCTTATCTTTCTCCCTAGTTTCCATTGTTCATTTGAATATTTCAGATATTGTCTAGTGGTGTGCTCCACCCTTTAGATGTACCTCTTTTTCTTTCTTTTCTTTTTTTGCTTCCTATGTGTATGAGTGGGTGTCCTCATCAGGGAGGCCAGAATTCTCATCACCTGACTTGTTATGTGGGTCCAGGGTCTCGACACTGATCCTCATGGTTGAACAGCTATTAACTGTAGAGTCATCTCCTCAGCCCCACCCCTCATAATCTCTGTATTATCTTCTCACTCTCTTCCCTCCCTTTTTCTTACTGAATTTCTAGAATTCCACCATTATAAATTAATCTGTTGCCCTGTGTTTAAGTGTTGAACTCTGTCTTGGGATCATGTAGGCTCAAGCTTTGGTGTCAGGGAAATTTTTTGAATAAATTATTTCATTTTTTTTCCTGGAAAAGCTTCCTCTTCTGAAGAAAATGGAGGTGATAAAGTTCCTGTCTGATGGGCTGTGGTGAGGAGAGGATGCTGTGGCCTGGACTGCATGCTGAGCATCTTCTCCCATTTCAGCCTCTGTAGCACTCTTAGTCCTCATAGTGACTGAGAATGGCCAGCCTAAAGCTCATCCCCACCTGGACCCCTTTCAACATAAAATCTTGAGGTTTGTTTGCAAGATTCCTGGTCTTTGTGTTCCCAAAGCTCCAGGCTCATTCCTCTTATTCCCAGGCTCTCACAACACAGAGGGAGTGCACCTATTTATTACAAGTGACTTGAATGAAAAAACCAGTTCTGTTGAGACACCAGAAGCCCTAACAAAACTTAAGAGTAGTGTGAAATGCACTGGAATCCCGGGGAAGTTCACATGCTGGGGGTGGGGGAGGGGCTCAGCACTGCTCCTCCTCTTTAGGAACTTAGGGTGTTCTTACCTAAGACCCAGGTGACATTAGTACTCTGTGCCTTCTTTTTCCTTCCTCCACTTCTATCCTATTGTCTAATTTACCACTGTCTCACCCCAATTTCCATCTAGCATTCATCACATTTCTATTGCTTTGCTATCATTTCTCTCTGTCCCTTTGTCCATTTTCAGCCATTGCCTTCACTCAGAGGCCATCCTCTTTGATCCTCCCTGCAAATGTCAACCAGCACTTACTTTCTACTCCTCTTGTAGCCTCCAGATGTCTACAGCTTCACTGGTGAGTACAGGACCCGGCTTTGTAGGGAAGTCAATTTCTACAACTTTCAATTAATATTGCTCTTGCTATTATTTCTTTATTATTTAATTTGACACAGTTTTTAATTAAAATGAAGGTAGTGGCTAATTAGTTATCAACTTGACAGGATCTAGATTTACCTCTGAAACAAACTCTGGGCTCCTCTGGTAGGGAGTTTCTCCACTGGGTTAACTGAAGTGAGAAGACACACCCTAAGTGTGGAGGGCACCCTCCTGTGGGCAGGGAGAGGCCTTAAGATGAAGGAAAGGGAGAAAGCAAACTGAGCCCTGGCTCTTATTAACATCTGTCCCCTCTGCTCCCTGCATGTGACCACCTGCCTTATGCTCCTACTACCAGGACTTCCAGCCATGATCGACTGTACACTCAGACATGATCCCAAATAAGCCTACCCTTCCCTAAGGGTATTTTGTCAGGAATTCTGTCCCAGTGGTAAGAAAATTAACTAATGAGTTCATTTCAATATTGTTCACTAAAATGCAAGGTGTGTTTCAGACTCAGTATGCTATTAATAAAAATGACATCTCTATCTTTTAAAATAGAGATATGTGTTATAGCCTCCTCAGGAGAAGGACTTTGGTGATAACCCTGCACATCCCCTGCTTTGACTCAGAACTTCCCTTGTCTCTGATGTGTAGCTGTCTACATAGTGCACAGGCTTATCCCCAAGCCCAGAGGCAGCTACTTTCTGGCAGGGAACCTCACCTGTGTAGGAGGGATGCTTTCTTTGCCATAGTTTTTTTCTGAGCATGTGATCCATGGCACTTCTTGACAAGACTACTCTTTATGGCAATTTTCTGTCATCTCCAATCATTCCTCCCTCTTCCCTCAACCTTCTCCTCTCTGAAAAGTTTATGAAGGTCATTGTCCATAGAAACTTGTGGCTTGCCTGTCATTGGGGTCTGGAAGTTCTTTCCAATACTTGGTGCTCTGGTAGTACTAAAAATTCCAGAAATACCTAAGAGATTCAACTTGAGGTGGTAGGGGAGTGAGATCTTGGAGGACACAGTCAAAAGGATGGAGACAGCAGGATATGGTGAGTAGGGCAGTAGTTCTGGGGAGTATTCTACTGTGGGTGTGGTTGATCCTCTCAGATAGCCTGCAGGATGGAGATGGGATTGAGCAGGAAGAATGTGCCTTGATAAGAGGGGACCAAATGTAGGAACTTGGTGTTTTAGCTAATGGATTATAGAGAAATATGAGACAAACTTCCTGTGGGGACTGATTCAGACATCCCAGAACCTCTGATAATTACCCTGAACCTATTTATTATATAATATTGTAATGAGATGGTAGACCTATGGAAGAAACTTTTCTTTAAGTAAAACGGAATATGAAACAATTTTCAGGAAATCTCTACAACCACTATGACTTTAAAATGTATGTCACTCAGGGCATTTCTACTACTCACTGTTCAGACTAATACCACAGCGGGGCAGTAGGACCTGTGGTTTAAATCCACACATTCAGGGTGATATTTCTAGTGAGACCGAGCTTTGCTTTCTGTAGGAAAAAATTCACGCCATTTACTTCCTTTGAACTTAGAGCTGCCCATGGTGCTCTGCTCTGCTGCTGAGGTGGAAGGTCCATCGCACACAGGCACACCCCTCAGCAGCGCTGTGCTACAGCGGTCTGCATGAGCCCAGAGGATAAACACTGGGCAAATGATAGGCTACCCTAGTACTTCAGTGGGGCTACCTCATCACATATTTGAAAGACACCGAGAACGCACATTGTTTTCATGCTATGAAACTTTTCCCTTCAAGACTCAAGCCTCTCCTAATCAAGCACAGACTCTGGCAGACCCACTTTCCTGAGTCTCCTTTGTTCTCTTTGCCTTGCTCCGTGGATTTTCCGATGTAGCCCCAGCACCCCAGGATACAGTGTGCAGTGCTGAAATCCTTTCATTCTTTTCTTGTCCCCCTCCCCCCGCTCTCGTGTGTGTGTGTGTGTGTGTGTGTGTGTGTGTGTGTGTGTGTGTGTGTGTCTGTGTGTGTGTGTGTGTGTGTGTGTGTGTGTGTGTGTGTGTGTGTGTGTGTGTATGTGTGTGTGTGTATACAAATGCACACATGTTGGGGATGTGTGCATACATGTGCAGAGGCCAGGGCTTGACATCAGGTGTCATTCTCAACCGAATCTCTGCTTTGTGAGATAGGGTCTCTCATAGGACCGGGAGCTCACCAATTCCCTAGGCTGAATGTCCAGTAGGTTTCATGTTCCTCCTGCTTTTGCTACCCCAGCTCTGGGATTACAGGCATGCACTGCTGAGCCTGGACTTGTATGTTGGTACCAGGACTCTGACTCAGTTTCTCATGTTTACATGGCTATCACTATACTGACTGAGTCATCTCCCCATCCCTGTTTCCTGTTCTTGTGGCATCCTTGCCCCTGGCTAACACTTTCTTCATGCTACACAAGAATCTACAAGGTCAGGATAAGATAATCCATTTGAAACATGCATGGAGGAGCACAATTAATAGTTAATTATAGCATTTGTATATGTGAAACTGAGGTACAGAGAAGTAGGTACCCAATAGCTAACAGCTAAATTATAATGTTTTTATTTTTAACTAGGGACACCCATATTTACTTTTTTTTGAACAAATGTTAGCAGAGATAGTTTTCTTTCTAGTGGACGTATCTCTTATGTACAACCTTCCACCTCCCAAGTTTAAGGACATAATATAAAGCCTTAAATTCAGTGATGCTGTGTTCATTTGTAATCCACTCCAGGCTACATAAAGGCTGTGGGTATGGACTGACTCTGATTCATTTTATACCTGAGGGTAGGACCAGGTTCTACCCACCTCACATTTGAAATGGCATGAACTGAAAGTCTGAAGAAGAGGGCACAGTTGGGGCAGCTAAAGTTCTGTAACAGAAGGAAGTTAATTGTTCTTGGGATAAGTGAAAAACATGTTCAATCACACTAGTCTAGGAAGAAGGTGAATATTGTAGTAACCTGAAGGTGACAGCAAGGGTCTCAGATACAATCAGATCTAAACTAAGTATATCACTGATGGAAATTAATACCATTCTGCAAGACTGCAGCAATGTGAAATTCAAAAGGAATAAAATCAAATAACCGATGTCTCTCATTTTCTAATAAATAGCATCAATTTGCACAGAAATATGGTTTGATTTTTCTTATCTAGTATATAAAAAAGTATGATTCTATAAACTTACTTGAGGTCATTAATGGTACATCTGTGTGTGTGTGTGTGTGTGTGTGTGTGTGTGTGTGTGATTTACAAAATGGATTCTTCTACTGTCCACTTAGTTTAAACTCTGTCCCAAGCTATTTTTATCACTGCAGTGCTCCATTGTGATCTAGATCAGGGTAGGGAAGGTGCATTGTGGTTCTGAAGATGAGACACATCTTCCTAAGAGGAACTTCATGAAATGGGACCAATTAGCAAATAGTTCTAAATCAGGGAACTGTTGGGAGAGGTGAAGAGGATGAAGGGTTAGGAGGAAGCCTACCACTCCAGGTCACAGACATCATGATGGCGGAGTTAGGAAATGTTTATTGCTGTGTTCAGAGAAAAGAGAGAAATGGAACATTCCTAGCACTGTGTCGATAAATAATTACATTTGTAAGGAAAGCATCGAAAACTATCAGCCATGAAAATACCTTTCAGTTCTCAGCAGCTGGTAACTACAGCTGTTGTTCTGAATATCAAAGTGAAAATGCACAGAGCATATTGAGAACTGTGGAGAGAATGTCACTGTGGGCAGAGTTTTTAATTTGTCAAGAAGAAAAACCACATTTTTGAATAGATGCAGTTGGGTTTATCTATTCCAAAGTTGATCAAGTCCAAGTCATTAATTCCCCTCAAACAGCAAGTCACATGTCTTTTGAGCTCATGATCCTCAGCCCTTCCACCTCGAAAGACATGACCCAGAAGAGGAGATCGATTGGTCCCCACTACGTTCAGAGCAAACTTGTACAAAGAATGACTCCTGGAGGTAAGGAGGACAGCATGCACGTTAATGAATACTTACATAAATGTCTGCACCATAAAATCCATCCTGGTAAACAACACTGTAAAGGTGCACACACAAAGAGAAACATTCGGATTAGTGCAGTTCCCCATGCAGACGCACCAACCCCCGCACGGGCCAGGTTAGTCTGGTCTCATGATCCAAAACACAGGAACTGAGGAGAGTTTCAAACTGATTAAGGAGGTTGGAGACAAGAGCTATCCATCAAATTGGGAACTTTAGGCTGGGGTTCCACGTAAGCTCGGGTTCCATGTTGGACCAGAGTCAGAGTGTTTTTGCTTGGGCACCAAAATGAACTTCCCATTCTCAGAAGAAGGTGCATTGCATAGCTTGGAAAGGTGAAGAGGGCTGATGTGCATTTCCAAGTGGCCTACACAGACCTGAGAATCTTAACAATATCAAAGTTTGGAATCAAACCACCGCTCCCCTCCCCACCAAACACAAAACACAGCATCTGTCAAAGAGTGGGCTTGCAAGGGTAGAGAGTCAGAGGAGAACACTTTAGTGATAGGCTAGAGTGAAATGGACTCAGGTAACTCAAATGGGGTCAGACATTTTCTTCTGCACTCATTTCATATGGTAGTATTATCTGTGGGTGTTCTGTGAGACGTTTATTGTCAATTTAACAGAAAACCTGCATGTATATCTGTATGCAAACCTGTGCAAATAAGCATGTGTGCAAAATATGTGTATTTTCATCTGTACAAATGTATATATCTGTATTTCATCTGTACAAAGTGTATATATGTGTTTGTATGCATCAAACCTTAATGCATTTGGATGGTGTAGGGGGTTCAATTGTCTATGTGTTTTTAAGTATTCAGATAACTCATATTTGGGCTAAGTCAAGAGTCCACTTTATGACTGAATAAACCTCACTTTGTGGAAGCTTTGCACAGCACACCCCAGTCCCTGGACTCAGAATCCCAGAAAAAAAAAGGTACTTCCAGAGGGCAAAGAATGATTTTGGACTTCTCCAAGTTTCTTGGAATAGCAAGGCAAAGAATGTTATGTTATCATAGGAGGAACACATTCTATTATGTAAGTATCTGAGTGGGTTTACCAAGGTCATATGTACCCTGAACACCTTACAGGCCTTTGTGAGAACAGCAGATATCCTGTGTATAAAATGCTGTATTTCTAAACTTTTCTTTTCAGAGGATGGTTGGTAGTCATCAATAACCTCCCCTAGCATCTTCCCATGAAATTTCTGGATGATTTATGATGCTGGCAAAGGATCAGTGAATCCATTGTTGAGTCAAGTCAGGGCCCTAATAGAAGTACAACTTTGATGTGAAAGGATTTCATGAGCAGAATGAGCACGCAGAAAAGCCAGGCATCTCAAGCCAAAGAAGAGTGCATTTCATCACCTAAGCGCACACACTCACACACAGCAGTGACACTGGCTTGCTGGAGAACACGGTAGTGCACTTCTTTCCCAGAGCTCTTTCAGAGTTGATTGGCAATCCCCCAAGGACCATTATCCTTAAAGTGTGGCAGGGATTTCACACACTAAGGAGGTTGGTAGGAATGCCTTTCAGCTGTTGTTTGTATTTGATCCTGGCAGGCTACAGTTCACAAGAACACTTGTCAAGCAGTGCTAAACCCTAATCCAAAAGGCAGGCAGAAGTGTGTAGGGTTCTGAGCTAGGCTTTGAATTTGCTTTTGACATTAGCAACGTAAAAAGGCACTGTCTGTTGTGGGGTCAGAGGCAAGGTCAACTTCTACCAACAGGCCTTGAACAGATCTAATGAAAAGCAGGCAAGCAGCAGATAGTTACTTAGGGCCCCAAAGCACAGACCTGAGCCTTAGCTCCATCAAGATCACATCCGTGTCGTGTTTACATGCCATCATGCCTTTATTCATGCTACCCCAGTGTCTTTTCTACCAGTATCCTCATCCAAAAGCAGCTAGATCACTACTTAAAAGCCAGGCAAGGTGCAGAAACATAGACCAAAGTGCCGTTTCCCTGTCAAATGGCCCTGCAGCCGGAGCAAAGTTATTAAGACATCTGAGCTTGGTTTACTCTTCGTAAAATTGGAAAAGCAGCCACCAAGAGGCCACCTCAAGGCACATATGTGCAAACAGGTGTAGGATTTAGTCAGGTAATGCTTTCAAAGTGATGACCAGCATGGCAATAAGTTCCATAATTGTGACACAGGCTGCCTGAAACTGAGTTACATGCCCTCCCTGTGAATACCAGCATCCATGTGTCAGACTCCTGTCTGTCTAGGTGGCTCATTAGTTTCTACTTCCTATAAAAGGCATTTTGTCTGTGCTTTCTTTGGCCATAGAAGTTGCATTCATTGGAATATCACACATTGCATTTCATCTCAGGTTTGATTTCTTATTTCAGGCCCAGAATACATACAATAACCATCTCTTCAGAGGATGGTACCCATACCCTAAAGAGGAGTAGAAGACAGAGAGCCATTTCTATGTCAGCATCAGATAGAATTTAATCATTGGTCAGAGAATGATGTCATGGTGGATACTTACAATGTCTCCACTTGGGGGTCAGAGTTAGGGGCATCGTTAGTTTGAAGACAGCATGAGCCTCTTGGTGAGATGCTATCTTCCTATTTTATAATTATTACTATTGTTTCTGTTGAGGATCTGTGATTTGAAGCTTGTGTGTGGTTTGCATACTCAGCTGTAATGGTTGCTACCATTGGAGGAAGAGAAAAGAGGTAAGATTAAACAATCACAAATCCTACCAGTACAGAAGACTAGAGGAATGTGGATAAATATTAATCCTTTCAAAATATTATGCATTTAAATATGGGAAGTCTTTCATTTTCCTAAGCATCTGATGGATAGACAAGGTCTGCTTCATTTTGTGAAAAATAGAGAGAGAAGCCAAAGGTAGGCCTTGGAGGCTCAGTGGCACACGGCATGGAACAGAGAGCCATGTCATGTGGCTGAGACTTGGTTCTTCCTCTGCCAGTGAGATGAGGATGAGATGATGAAGGGAACATGTTTGCTGCTTTCTCCAGAAAGAGTGCTTGTGCACAGGGGGCATTGACATGCCAGTCATTCCCATCTATCTGTATTAAGAGCTCCCAGAAGCCTAGAAAGAACACATTGTGTCATTTGCCTTGGGGAGCCTTTTCTCTGAAAAATAACCCAGTTGCTGTAGTTGGTACTCCACCACGGGCTATGGAAAGTTATTCTAAAACCTTTGGCATCCCAAATTTATGAGACATAGAATTGACAGTAAACTGTGGGCAAGCTTCCTCATTCTGATAAGCACAAACGAATGGGTTGCAAGTATTGTCTTTCTGCATTGGAAAGTTTCCTCTGCCCCAACCATTGCGCTGGGGCATCACAGTCACATCATTTTCTAGCATTGACTTCTAGAGGTCTAGAGTCCCTAGAGGGGAAAATACAGCCACAGCCATGCATCAGCTACAGTTGCAACTGCAGTCTTTGCTGCAGAATGGAGGAACGGAGGCATCCTGAAAGAGCAAAGGATGGAAAGAGGCAGTAACAGAGAAGCCTGGAAGGACTGGCAGGCAGGCAAAGGAAATGTCGAGTGCAGGACCCATGGTTGGAAGGTGTCTGGCTCCTTGGAGGGCCTGGAGGAAGGGCACACTTAGTAGCATTGGGTCCCCAAAGCCCTTTAGAATATGGTGACTTCTAGGCAAATAAGTCAAGAATTTCAGCTGTTACCAACCACAAAGAGAAGGGATTGCTCACTTGTGCCAAGTATAGATTTGAGTTATAAGGGAGACAGTGAGTGATATACCTCCATAGTGTTAATAACCCTGGGAAGCTCATTTCACTGGCAGAGCAATATAAACCTCCAGGAATGGGTTGCCGATTTTACAAAAGTGCTATTTTCCCTAAGTTATTAGTCACATCACAAGCATCATTACTGTGGTGACTCACATTTACAGGTTCACTGCTCTGGAATGGGTCCCATTAAAGCATCCTGTGCTCCTCACCCTCCTTTTCTCCCTTCCATGGACAAGGCCTCCATTCCCTCCCTAGACATGGATAAATTGACTTAACTAATATTCTAGCCCAGGTTTTCTGGTTCCATAGCCAAACTCTTAATGACATGGCAGGCAGCAGTGGTTGAACTTCAGTGTGCCTGGACTCACCTGGGGGACTAACTGAAATACAGATGGCTGGGCCCTATGCCCAGCCCAGAGGTCTTGATTCAAAAGATCTGGATAGGATGGGTGGCTAAAGAATTTGTATTTCCTTCAAGTAATGGGCAATGTCACTGCTTGTAGTTCAAGAAGGAAGGGAATTATTGTGTTCCTAAATAACATATTCCAGGTGTTATTTTTTATTACATGTATGATGAAACTGAAGCTCAGACTCTTTGGGATCCTATTCCTCCTCTGCCCACCTCCCAGGGTCTCATGTACCCCAAGCTAGCCTTAACTCACTATGTAGTCAAACACAATCTTGAACTTCTGTCTTCCTGCTTCAGTTTCCCAAGGGCTTAGAAAACAGATGTGGACCACTATGCCAGGTCTTGCAGTGCTAAGGGTCAAGTCCAGGACTTCATGGATGTTAGGCAAGCATTCTGTAAGCTGAGTGGCATCCCAGCCCCTAAGGTTCTGTTCTTGAGGAGGTGTTGAGTGTAGGAGAGCCCTTACAGAGTCATATGGTCCTTTCTAGGAATGGCTCCCAGTGCCTTTCGGATGCCTCAGCAAACAGGTGCACTTAAAATATCAGATACATATGTAGGAAAAGAAGATGGAGCTCACCTGGAGGCCGCAGCTATAGACACACAGCAGTTCCCACACTGCAGAAGGGAGTTGCTGTCATGCACTGAACAGATGTGGTCCTATTTTAATGCAGAAATGGTCTGTCTAGCCATGGAAAGGTAATTGTGTTGCTTGTCAATCACTCTAGGACTGCAATATGCTTTTGCAAGAGCATGATGCAAATGCACATCTCATTTTCTTAAGAAAGTAATAGTGGTAGTTAAATATTTGGATAGGCAAGCAGGGAATGATTGCACTATAGCAAATTAGTTTACTTTAAAAACAGAAACAGGAAGAAAAAGGACAAGGAAGGAACAAAGGCAGAGGATGCCCCAAACTAAGCAATCTGTTTGTGTAACAGAATATATACCAACCACAAATGTATTTTTGTAGGAAAGGCATTCAAACCCTCTCTTCCCTACTGACCATTCCACCTAGAAAATAAATTACATTTTTGAATATGTTCAAATATAACTGTGTAGAATGGTTATCAGGTGGTTCCATGCACACACTGGTATTTGTACATAACTGTGTATGTGTTTTTATAAGTATATTTTTCCCAGGGAAAGTTCATATTTTTAAGAAGCTAATCAAAAGAATCTGTGGAAGTCCTACCCTCACTGGAGCCTGGGTGAGTATATGGGATGGGCCACGCCTTTCTTGGGCCTAGGGGTAGGCTGACTATTGTTACTATGTGTGAGGTGGCTAGCTCTTGGGGACTTATTGGCATCTGAGCATAGGCCCCTGAGTCTTTGAGCCCACATCTTCCTGGTGACCCTTGAATTGATTAGTGTCAGATGTTGAGGGCTCATTAATTGCTATGGGTCTCCAGGTATATTCTTTTATCAGACAACTTTAAGATGCTTGCCCCTGGGGTGCTGTCTGATCTTTACTGTGGTGATACCAATTGCCCTATAATACTTTTCCAGTTAGCTCTAGAAGTTGTGAGTACAAGTGTCCTAATAAGTTCCTTGAGGATGTGTAGAATACCATAGTAATAACAGACTGTAGTGGTCAATAGATGATCAACTTGACAGGCTCTAGAATCACCTGGAGACAAGCCTCTGGGCATATCTGTGAGGAAGTTTCTAGATTGGGTTAACTGTGGTGGGAGGAACCACCTTGACTGTGGGCAGCAATGGTCCTGGGGTCTCAGAATGAAGAGGAAGGAGAAAAGCCAGGAGAGCACTAGCAAGCATTCATCCTCTCTGCCTCCTGATTGAGAATGCAGTGTGAGCAGCAGCCTCAAGCTCCTGCTGTCATGCTGTCCCTGCTGTAGTGGACTGTATCCACTGTGAGCCATGACAAAGCATTCCTTGCTTCCTTAAGTTGTCTTTGTCTAGCATTTTGTAGAAGCAACAAGGAAAATACATGTTATAGATACCATAGAACAAAGACTAAAGCCCCATAGCCAATGTTGGATATTTAGGCTTACATCTCTTAGGATGTTTCCTAAGGGCAGTATATTGTATCACCAAACAACATATATAGTACACACTTGATCAGTATCTACTTAATAATTACTTAATGGGTAGTGAAACAAGGCCTATGCTGCTGCTCAAGGAATGGGATTACCTGCTGTGTCCTATATGGGATGCTGTGCTCAGTCTAGTGAGTGTGTATCCGATTCCACATATACTGTCAGTCTGCAAGCTACTTTAAATGGCAACTTCATAATGGATAATTTCTCGTGAATATGACGTGAATATTGGATGATAGGACATTGTGACTTCTCCACTAAAATATCGGTAAAGATGAGAAGAAATAGAAAAATCCATTGGACTCTGAGATGACTGACACTAGCTGAGATACTGTTTAGTCAATGGAATCCACAAACTTTTGGTGTGCCTCTTCGTAAGACTATGCCTGTGCTTTGGGGGTAATATGAGATTTGTGAACTGCAGGGGCCCCCTAGTAAAGAGGTAAAATATACATGAAGGAAGGAAGAGATGCAAGATTAACCTTGTACCACCTCAAGAAAAGGGGAGCACGGAGAGGGAGGAACATGGACAACTTACAAAAATGTCAATAGTCACATCAAGCTCAACAAGATTAGCTGCGGTCCAGCAAATGTGCCCTAGCATTGGTCTTACTGAGCTGTAACCGTGTAGGGCTCTTCCTATTTCATCCTTCATCAACCCTATGGAGCTGGTGCATGCTTTACT
This sequence comes from Peromyscus californicus insignis, assembly GCF_007827085.1. NCBI lineage: Eukaryota > Metazoa > Chordata > Mammalia > Rodentia > Cricetidae > Peromyscus > Peromyscus californicus. The sequence continues at coordinate 98,866,890 of NW_026294551.1, read as the reverse complement.
CTCCTATCAAGTACACTGCATTTCCTTGTAGCTTTCTAGGGTGGTAAAATCCTGTATTTATTCTCCAGAGTCTGATTCATTTACTATTGGCAGCTGATAGTGAGTTGCTGGCTACGTTTGGGGTTGTCTGCTTATTCCTTCATCCCTCTATTGTCCATGGGCAGAAGTATTGCTCCAGGAGTGATGATCACAATTGATATTTCCAGATAGTTCTATTTATGTATGCCAGAGAAAACAGAATAGGACCTCTTCATGATCCATGTAGTTTAACTGCTGGGAGGGCAGAAAATGGACCCAGATAAGAGTGCCTTTAATGAGTTTTCTTAGATGCTTATATCAGTGCTGGATATATCCAAGGACTATCCTTGGCTCCACAAAGGTAGCTAAGAAGTTTCTGTTATATGTCACATGTGTGAGTGTGTGTGTGTGTGAGCACATGTGTATGTGTGTGCATGTGTTTTCTATCAGAGAGAAAAAATATGGAAACCCCATATGAACATAGAATAAAGAACACTTTGGGGGATGGAAATTTTAGCAACAGACTCATATTGGATATTGTGTGAAAAGTAGGTTGTAGATAGATACATCTTCATTTGATGACAATAAGAAAACATCTTTCTAAACAAATTTACTTCATGAGGCAAGGTCATAGAAAACATGGAGATGACTGAGTGTGTGGGTACTCACAGGACAGGTTCTTAATATGCCAGTTTGGAAACAAAGGGACACAATCTTGTCACCCATGTCTTCTTTTCTGGGAAGCCTTGTCTGAACACCCATGCTGGGCTAAGGACCCTCCCTTGGTAAACAGCCCTCTATCTTATCATCTGTCATATCAATCTGCAGAAATTCCTGTGGATGTGCTACAGGTAGTATACAATGGGGCACAAAACGTGGCTAAATAGGGCTGGAATAAAGACCTCAGTCAAGCCTGGAAGCGTTCCTCCAAAGGCCTTTTGAGCCAGTAGCTCTGGGAATCCATAGTTTCCGGCTTACCTTCAACCTGGTATGTAGGCCCTGGAAACAGGCTTGGATCTACAGCCTTATTGCTCATTGTTTCTCCTCAACTCAGGATCAGGCACCTCTTTCCTCTGGGAAATCTATGCTCTGGGTACCACTTTGTTTTCTTTGAAAGATGGCCTATCTTCTTTGTAATCTAAGCCAATGAATCCAGAGGGGAATAGAGAAACAGGCACCTAACCAAATCTCCGTTTTTCTCCAGTACTTTGTGTCTTACAGATTCTTAACACCAGCCTTCTGCCCCATGTTGAGAATCCTATATAATGAAATAATTAAGTAATTAATTAATTTGTTTGTGTGGTATGTGTATGTATGGTGCTTGCACATGAGTGTGCATGGAGAGCAATGCAGGACCTATGGCATTTTCTATCATTCTCTACCTCATTATCTTGAGACAGGGGCTCACTAAACTAGAAGTTTGCTCTTTTGTGCTAGTCTTGCTGGCTAGTGAGCTCCCTTCAGCTTCCCAGTGCTGGGATTAAAGGCATGCCTAGCCATACCTAGCTTTTTTTTTTTTTTTTAACATGGTATTAGATTCAAACACAGGTCTTCACAACTACTACAAGTCAGTGAGCTATTGCTCTAGCTTCTGGCATTGAGAATTATATTTGAACTTCTAATTCAAGAATTTCAGCCATAAGATCTTTCCCTGAGTGCAGTTCAACACAATATCCTTTTCTCAGCACATGCCAGTATGTGCGTTCTGTTGTGTGTTCTATATAGACCAATGACATGTTCAAGGAAGCAGAAGGGCACACGCCAACATCACAGCCAGGATAGTTAGGAGGAGTCCTGGAATATTACATTTTCATCCTTTCCAAAAGAGTCACAAACATGTTGTGTACCATTTGGAAGTGCCTGTTTCTCCCTGGCGAACGTGGCATTAATTAGTTATGCATGGTTATTCCCGGCAAAGAGCACATTCATTATAAGTTAGTAAATTTCAATTTTATAGCAGGTATGTTATGTTGAGCTTTTTATAAATTGTTCATGGGAGGATAGGCCATATAATTTTACTTATTTTTTTCCTGTTCAATATAGTAGTGAGATACTAACTAGGGGTGTATATACAGAGAAGCTACAATTACCATGTACTAAGATGTTGATTTTCAGACAGAATAAAGTGGCTTAAATGTGCTATTTTGCACTTATGGCTTATGAATCTTTCTTTAGCAATAACATGAACCCAGATGATTGCTTAGCTGTTTCTATCCCACCCCCATGCCTTCCATAACCCATGTATCAAATGGGCTCATGCTGGGTGGGCCTTATGCAGATTATGGAGTCAAAGGTCCTTTATATGGCATATGGATACACTGGGGCTATGGGGAGACTTTAAAGCCAGTTGGTTCTTATTTTCTTATGATCCACAATCCCTCTTGTCATTTGACCCACTAAGAAACCTTGCACTGACTTACACCAGAAACCTGGTGTCAGTAAGTAACCTTGTTCCTTTTCTTGCCTTTATTCTCCCGTTTTGACGATTTCACCTTGCCTCACTCCTGTATATGCTCCAGTCTGCTTCATAGTCTTTGTTTTTTTCACACACTTCAGCTGGGCTCTTTTGGAGTGGGTAAGATATGAATAAATAATGATAAGAGCATTTCCCTTCATCATCAGTACAGTGAGTGAGCTGGGGTCACTCAGATTTCCTAAAAGATTTATATGCAACAAAGCTTTTAAGAAAATGCATTTAACCCTTTTCATATGACCATGACACAGACACATTCTTTCTACAGATGAGAAAGCTAGTCCTTGGTCTGGAGAAGCTCACACCAGATCCTCCTCAGTATAGCTGAATCTTCTATGCAACTGGAGAGGGGAGGAGAGTACAGTTCACACTTTGAGCCAGGCAATGCTCTGCCTTGAGGGTGGGGCTAGCCTAAGGACCACAGGACATTCAAGTAACACGTCTGGAGTCTATCCACTAGACACCATCACCCATGTCTACCCTGCTGTACCAATCAAAAATATCCTAGACCTTGTCCTATGTAGGGCCACTACCTTAGAGGCCCTTCTCTCTCTTCATGCCCAGAGGTGGACAAATACCCTTCCAAGATCCCTAATGAAAGAGCAGAGGAAGCGTCATTTCAGGGTGGTTTCCTTTTTATTAGTGAATCTTGCTTTCCTTCCCTCCCTTCCCCCATCCCTCCTTCCTTTCTTCCTTTCTTCCTAACCATTCTTAGATCTTTAATTGTCAGTTACAATATCCAATCACAGAAAATCTCAGTTGACAGTAGAAAACAAATCCATTTCCCCATGGCGGAGAAAGGACAGGCTGGGCCATTTTGGAAAACGCAAGTAAAAGGCAAATTAACTGTAATTTCATTCCTATCTGGAATGTTGTGTTTGACTCAACACCTAATTTTCTCAGGCAAAAGTTTGTACATCTGGGAGTGCAAAATGTCCATGGGGAGGGAAGCAAAATAACCCCAGTGATTTTTATGTATGGGAAACCTCATGTCCCTTTGAATTCAAGGGGTAAATGTAGTCCAACCTCCTTAATAACCAGATGCTTGCAGTCATCAGAAATACATCCTTGGCTGTAACCATTTCTCTGTTCTCCAGCATTCAGTCTCAAAGAGAATTTACATAACAACATGTGACATGTAGAATGCTTAAAGGCACCAACCATGACCAGACAAATTACACTCATTTTTCAATACTCTTTGCAAGGTGCTTGGCAGCAGGCGCGCATTAGGCTGCATGCTGGGGAGGTTCTGGTGGGGTGGTCAAGACCATCATGCGCTCGCAAACACTCCGTGCCTCTGGGGAGGGAGAGCAGGTGCAGGGAGGCCCCCCCTCCCAGCGGGGTGCAGCACTTACCCGCCATAGGCCGGGATTGGGGGTGGGGGCGCTGCAGCCCTGAAGGTGTTGTACACGGTGCGGCCACGGCCTCGCAGGTGGGCCCCTCGGTAAGCAGCTGCAGCAGTGGCGGCTGGATATGGGAAGCCAGGCACTATGGGAGAGAGGAGAGAGTGGGATACCATGAGATGCATATGTAGTCTGGTGAGGACCATTTCCCCAATCCTGTTTATTCAGGGTCTAGCCTCTTAAAGTAAGATTCAAAGGGCAGAGAGCAGTGCCTCAAGACTGGAAACAAACATGTGAACATGGCATGGGTACGACTGTAGTTTCTGACCATGAGGATGTGAGAAATGACAGACATTTACAGAGAATTCCTGAGACCGGGGAAAAAGCTCCCCACATAAACCTAAAGTAGAGAAAAAGTAAATTTGAATCCTTATGTGAAATGCTTCAACCGCTGTATATGCATACATGTGAGTATGTGTATGCATATATTTGGGTACATGTCTGGGAAACCTCATTGCCTTTTGAAAAACATGTTTGTATAGGCATGATTTTGGATATATCCTATACATATACATATGCATGTGTATGTATATGCTCCCATTTTTGTGTATGCAAATATTCACATATTTGTGTATCTATACATATACACACATTTTTTTTTTTTTTTTTTTTTTTTTTACATTCTGGTAGTTATCTTTGAGGCCAAACTGCATAGAATTAAGAGTTTATTATTTTTTCTCACAATTTCCCCCTATTTACTTTTATTTATAGTCTTACATTCCTTTTATATCCATACCTGGCATGTCACAAATTTAATTTTTTTTTTTTTTGCAGGGAAATTATTGGGGGTGGAATCCAGGACTTTAGACATTCTGGCTAGGCAAGTGCCCTTCCCTTGAGCAGCATCCCCAGTCTTTGTCAGGAACTCAAATTGAGGCATTCTTGCAGATGTGTGCTGTGAATGTGAAAACCGCTTTGTGTCCTCAATGGTTTATCAGCATCTCACAAGCCCCTAAGCATCAGTGCACATATGCCTTTACCTGAAGACAGGGAAGTCTGCTAACTACCTCTTTGGGAAGAATGGGGTACCTGGGTGCTCTTATCTGAGGAGACAGTACCAGGCATGGTGAGGAGTTGGCGGAGGAGCTACACCTGGGAACTCCTCAAGTCTGAAACTCCTCTTGGGGAGCTCTCATGCCTGTAGATATGGACTCCTCAGGAAGTCCAAGCAGCCATGAGAAAAGAGTCAGGCTCTAGCTTCCCAGTCTCTTGCTGAACCTCACACTGTTCTATCTATGCTGACTCCCCAGGTCACTTAAAAGACACTGTACCACAAACCTTAGCCCATAGACAAGATTCCTGAAAGATGTTTATGAAAAGTCGCTGTTGGTAAAAGCTACAGTAAGGACACAAAAGTCGAAATGAGAGGCACAAGAGGACGTCTGTAACAGCCCCACACTCCAAAATTCCCTTTCCCAGGCTTCTGCAGGACTTCTGACCAAGTGAGCATATTCTCATTTATACCATGCTAAAGGTATTCTCCACCTTGTATCCACACTGCCGAGAGGGGCAAGGCCCTTCCTGCCATCACCTTCAGGAGCAGAAGACTTCTTCTATCCCATGTCTCTTACCATATCCAAGAGTCTTTCTCACACACACTCAGGTGTTAACCTGGGTGGGGATTGTGGGAGGAACACACATAAAAAAGTGACAAAGTAAATTAGAAAAGTGTGCAGGAGTCCCCAGGAAGTACCTGTTCTCTAGGCGGTGGAGGTGCCACATAGTGACCCTGGAGGTCTTAGAGCAAAACCTTCCATCTGGGCACACAGTGGGTTTGTACCTCTGTGGTGGATGAGCCAGGGCTGTTCACAATTCTGTATGCATTCTTAGCAGGGATTATTCCCTTGAAGTGAAGATCAACTGTCAGTGATTGTCTGGAATTTGGTACACATTCTTGAAGGCTGAACAGGGGCTTTTATGGTACTTTTCTTTGCAGCATGAGTAAAATGCTAAGATCATAGAGCAAAGCCAGATTGACTTTCTCCTCTTATTTCTCCCTGAAGTTTACGTTGGACTGTTTTTTATGATTATGATTGAAAACAAATTGTGTGGATTTATTGAACTCTCGTGGCGGTCCTCATCACCCAAGTTTCCTGGATTATGTTTCAACCAATATGGCAGAAATAGAGTCTCATGTCTTACTGGGCAAAGCAGGAAATGCTGAGCTCATCCAAGCCTAGGGCTATTCAGCATAAGAGAGGCTTGCTTCAGGACCAGGGAGATGTTTGGGAATGCTTCCATCCTGATTCTATCTCACCATGATTCAAATAAAAATGTTCATAGAATGTTTTGCATTTTCAAAATAAGGAAAATGAAAAGTGTACTGTCTGGTTAAGCAGCTGGCTTGCTGTGTGAAGACACTCAGTAATTATGCTGACCCATTTATTAGCCCCCTCTATAGATCCGCAGGAGGGAGACCAGCTCTCTCTCAGGTGATGAGCCTGCTTGGAGGATTTACTTGTGGAGATGAGGTGCCTCCGTGTGAAGCAGAAGCTTGTCATTGGAGTGAAGAGAGAAGGCACTGCTCAGTGTGGAGAGTGAGGCATCTATTCTGAGACTCTGATTTCCTTGGGTGGGATAAGTGCCTGTAGACATTGAGATGAGGCTCTGGGCTCTTCCAAGCAAAGCTCATTAGCACAACCTTTTTCCCAGTGAAGGGGACACGGAGCAACATCTGGTTCCAACATTGCCACCAGGGAGGCTAAGTGCCCCTGAACAAGTCAGAGTCTCTAGTGATCTTGCTGTGGGCAACAGTCCTCATGTAGAAAGTGTTGTGCCCTAGGTGGATGCTTTCTGATGTCCTCTATTGTGGAGTTAATGTCCCCTGGCTTCTTCCTTTTTCCCTTCCCTTCCTCCCCCTTCTTCATTCGCTCTTTCTTTTTGTGACAGGGTTTCTCTACATAGCTCTATATGGCTTGGAACTCACTATGTAGAATAAGCTGGCCTTCACCTCACAGTGACACCATTGTCTCTGCTTACAAAGTGCTGGAAGGACAGGTGTGCACCACCTTGTCCCACTCCAGATACCCTCTTGTGAAGTCCTGAATGAACAAAGGGAAGTCAGGTAGGAAGGAAGAAGGGAGGAGCCAGCCAGAGTGAGAGATGAGGAGAGTAAGAAGGGCAGGAGGAGGGTGTTTGGACTCCCCATCCTTCATTCTCTCCCTCTGTCTTCTCCTTCCCTTTCCTCCCTCCCCCTCCTCCATTCCTTCTGCCTTCCTCTACTCCTTTTTCCTTCCTCCTCTCCTCCTTATTTCCTTTCATCTTCATATCCATCTTCTCCTTTCTTTCATTCTCCATTTTCATCTTTCCTTTGTATACCCCCCCCACACACATAACATTTCCTCCCACAGACAGGTCTCCTGTGTCTAAATCAAGTACATTGGATTGTATGAAGAGAGAAGAAGCACTCTTGCTTGGTGCTAGAAAGCAAGCTCCATCAGGGCAGGGTGCTCCATCTGCCTGCTCTTTGGTTTGGAGGAGCACCTAACTGAACTCATTCCCAGCCTTGGTCATCTTTTTGGTACCTAACTGTCTCTTTAGTCCCAGACCATGAGTGATCCTGCCTGAAAATAAAGAGGTAGCTGGCACTTCAGGAGGATTGGGACCTGAGTTTACCCACAGGTATGCATTCACTTTCCCAGTGACCCTACACATGAAATGTTGATTGCTCTGGGTAAACTTTCCTAGACAGGCAGTACCTATCACATGCTACTTATGTCGTTCCCTCCAGATAGCTCATAAACAATGGCCTTCCTGCCCATCAACAGCTCTTCCTGAGCACAGCGATTCTGTGAAACAAGCACGTTAATGCCTATCCATATCCATATGCTAAGACTTCTGCAGTCACTGCCTGTGTTTCTTCCTGTCTCAAGTGTTTTTCTCCCACAGTTGCTGGTGACAGCATAGCCGTCATCCGTCATAAAGTCGTATGGTCACTTTCAAGGGCAAAGAACACATCTTTCCATCACAGTTCTTTTATACTAATAGGATGAAAAAAATGGAAATTTTCTTACTTGCATACTGGATGTGGGTTCATAAATGCTGATATGTGGTCAAATATGTATTTGAAGCAATTACCTGGGCAGATAACCTGGGCACAGATTAAACACAAACCAATGGATTTATTCTTCAATACAAGGTAGGGTATTTCTTAATGATTCATTTCCTTTATGATGCAACACTTATCTTGTTGAGTTAAACGTATTTTATCATCTATGTACATTTTGATTTAAGATTTGTATCCATTAAGCAGATAATAAATGTTTAGTAAGTGCAACGTAGTGCCAAACAAAAACCCCAAACCCTCTTCATTTCTGTAATCAAGTTGGCTGGCATTAAAATAAAATACATAAATGTCATCTTCACTAATCTTTCTATATAAGCTGGGTCTAGGGGTTCCTACCTGTTATCCCAGCACTTACAATGCTGAGGCAGGAGAATTACAAACATTGAGGCTGGCCTTAGCTATGTAGTGAGATCTTAAAACAAACAATAAATAATGTTAGAAAAATAAAAGATGCCAATGTATAGGCATCTTTAGAACCCTAACTCTTGAGTTGGTTCTCCTACCCCTGATAGATATCTTGAAGTTATTAAACACATAAATAAAACCACCGCTAAGTGACAATGGTGGTATTCAAGTTGATTTGTGGGTGCAGGATTCAGTTTTGGATCTCCTCCTGGGTGGAGAAGATGAGGGAGGGAAAACTCATACATACCCTCTCAAGCCTATGCACCATGAATCAAAGTTTGGAAAGTCAGATGTCAACAAAACAAAACTGGATTTAGCTTATAAGCTATGATGGAACACCAGAAAAACACAGGGCAGGATCAAAAATCCCCTAGGTGTCCGACATGACTCCATTCCCAGCTCCACTCAGCCTCTGCCAAAGCCCTTTAGTTAGATGAATGTGAGAGCAGGTGCATTGGGGGTGAGGGTGTCACCTCTCCCTTGGGAATAAGGAATCTTCCCACATGGTGGGAACTCAATGGAACTGGAGCTTAAGGGAAGGAACAAGAGGCACTCCGTGAGACTCAAGCACCAAGGCAAATCAAGGGTTTTAAATGGAAGACGTTCGAGTGCATCAACCAGCCAAAGGAGCCATTCAGCAAAGTGCCTACTGCTTTCTGCCCATGTCTCCCTCAAAGACAAAGCCCCCACCTTCAATGAGCTCCATGTTCATGTATTTACAGTGACTAGTGCCTCCTCCCTCCCTGTCTCGTTTACGAACATTGTGCTTACCTTCGAAAATAAACACAAATGAGATCATTTCACCAGCCTGGAAATCCCAAGAGAAGAAACACAAAGCCAGTGGAAAATACTTGAGGGTTATAAACTGCATATTAAAGTTTTAGAGCTCAAGAGAGACAGAAGAATAGCAGATGCATACCCCGACAGGGGGGCAGATTCTGCAACACAGCCGTAAAAATATACAGCCTGCTTTAATGGGCAATTATTCTTTGCATTTGTGTGCTGGGTTGAATTTGCATGAGATTGCCAGATGCCCTGGTAAAGGTGTTGCCATCAGGGTTGGTTCTTTGTCTTGTGCCTTCTATTCCTTTGCATCCCGAAGCCTCCCTTGTTTCCCCATCCTTTGAAGACATGAAAACACAAACCCAAGTGCACATGCTAATACGTGGTTGAATTATTCTGCAGATAATGCATGGTAAGAAACATTCAAATGCTTGAATTTGGGGGTGCAAATGTGCCTTTGACAGCAGGTTCAGGGTCTTATTGGGCTCCTCTGTGGCAGGGACTCAACGTTTCATGTGTCACACTATAAATTATGATATGAAGTAGTAGTTAACAAACACACTGGGGCGCCATAAACAGGCAGCCTGGCTCCTGAGAGGCTGGGCACTGTGCAGTAAACTCTCTCTGAGAGGTCCAAAATCTGATTATTTTTTTTTCCAAATGATCAAAAATATTAACTTCTGTTTTCAAAATGAATCGAAAATGAAAGTCCACCAATCTGGTTTGGGACACAGGGTTCACACGTGACTAAATCATCCTCTTAACCGGCACTCTGGCAGGGTATATTAAGTTCTAGGTGAAAATAGAAAGGTCTTCTTTTAGTCCAGTGATTCTTAGGGCTTGGGGGAAAATGTGACTCGTTCTTTCTGTCATTTATAAAGAGATCCCAAACAGCCCCTTAATTTGTAGAATTTCTGGAGCTTCTACTCACAAGTATTTATGTCTGAGACCCACATTCAGGCTCCATTCTTGTTCAGCATAAATGATGTTAAATGCTGCTGCTTAGAAGTGAATAAATCTATGTTTTGGACAAACTGGTTCCTTATAGGACATCCTCATTTGAAATGCATTGAATGGGAAAACAAAAAAAATTCTAATTAATGTACAACTCTAATCACCATTCTCCACATGGAAGAGTAATTTTTCACTGTTCATTTGCTTGGTTTAATCTCAAAACTGACATAACAGAAATGCAATGCCCTATAAATCTCCACTCGTTTCTTTCTGTAATATTCATATTCCACTGACCTGCGGAGGCTTGGTGCTGCATTCTACTACAGCATCCGAAAGTGTCGATAAAAATATTGTGAAAGGCAAGATGTGTTTCTCGCTGGCTGCGCTGGCCATTTACTGTGGGGGAGACACAATAAATGGCTGGTGGATTGTCCCTCCGCTGGCTGGCTGGTGGGTGATTAGTGATTAATTACCTTGCAGCAAATTGACACGGCACCAGGAAATTGACACAGCCCTGATTAATTAACTTTTTATGGGCGGTAGTTACTCACAAAACACTGCGTTCCATAATTGAATCTCTTTACATAACAGTCATGGTACAAAAGTTTTAGTCAAATCCAAATTAGCCAGAAGTTTCTAAGGCTGTTATAGGTCTGATTAGGATGTGTTTGTAAGAACTGGCAAGAATTTGAACTTGGAGAGAGATGTGTGGTCTTGAAGGGAGATGGGGAGGAGGGAGACAGTGACACCATACCAGCTTGACTGCCAAGGCAAAATGTACTGATCTAAGTCTTTACCTCCGCTAGACTCTGAAGAGTGACTGAGATGTCTCCTTTTCTCCTGCTTGATGTGGCTATTGCCCCTGAGTGGCTCTGGCAGATTCTTTTCCTTCTGTTTAGTCTGTAAAGACTAATGAAGACTCCATGAGGCAAATTTTGGTCTGCTGCTGGGCTTCATTTTCTCACATCATCTCCCATCTTGTCCCTTTATGCTGATACTACCATATTCCACCACAGTTATGTTTCCTCTCTCTATCATTTGTTTTTCTCACTGCCTTTTTGACTGACTATCCTTCTATAGCTCTTCAGTGGACTGTCCTGAGAGCTATATTTCTGGGACTACCGTGTCTCTAACATGAACAAAATGATCTGGCACAAGAAGATCACTGAAATGTTCTAATTATACTGTCAGATAATCAGAATTCTGCAGCACTTCGGTTATAGAGAAAACTGAATGGTTGATCCTAACTTTGAACCTGGAAGTCTTAAGATGCTGCCTAAGCAGGTGGCTCACTCTACGGACAAAGCCCCGTTTACTCATGATGCTAGTGCTGAGAGATCCTGGATCTCACTTGTCTAATGCCTGGACAGAGATAACTGGAGCAATCCTAGCAAAGATGTGATCACAGTTGGCAGAATTCTAGCCTGTGAGACTCCATTATCAGATGGAAGAGATTCAACTGCATGATAGCAGTGAGTGTTTATTAGCACTTGCTAATTGCCAGATGCACAGATTAACCCATTAGCTCTTTGAAAAACCATATGAATCTGGAATATTGCTATTTTTCTTTTTCTTTTCTTTTTTTTTGGTGTGTGTGTTGGGGGGGGGGAGTGTAGATTTGGAGTCTAGAGCAACTCTGCAGCCTCCAAAGTCATCTTTTCATCCAATCCCTGGGCATCCCCAGGCCAATTGCTGCTGTGCTTTCTCTTTCTTTTTTTTGAAGATAGCCCAACATGGCTTCCCTCCTATTGCCTGCACAAGCTGGAGTGTCCTCTGCTGTGTTTCTAGTTCATCTGATAGAGCCAACCTCAACCAATCATGGATTGGCTGAATCTGCAGGGGACTCAAAGGGGACTCCTTTGACAAACTTCCTGGAGATCTCAGTATACTCCTTGTTGGGGAAGGGACTATGCCATCATTGCCCTTACGTGTTTATATTCTGAGATTTCAAGACACCCGTGAAAGCTTCAGTGCTCTTCCACTAATTGGGTGTAGTCCACAGAGATGGCCACAGATTTATATTGATAAAAATCCAAGGGCAGCTTATTTCCCTTTCCTACTAGGGTTTATCTACACATCTGGATATAAGCCAGGGCTATATAAGTAAACTATCTCACACATAGAGATGTGCAAATAGCAACTAGGGTTACATTAGAACCATGTCAGTAGAGGCCTCAGCTGTACACACAAACCTAGTTACTAAAAGTTCATGGTGATTCAATTCTGCTACAACTTTTGAATTTAGAAAATTGGAATAAGAAACATATTTCAGGGCTTGGAAGATGGCTTACTAGTAAAATGAGTATCCTGAAAGCAACGAGGACTCGAGGTCAATCCCAAGAACCCATATAAAATGCCATATGGTTACACAAGACTTTAATCCCAACCCTTGGGAGGTAGACACAGACAGATCACTGTGGCTCACCTCACTGGCCTGCCAGCCTAGCCAAATCTTTGAGTTCCAGGCTGAGAAACTCTGTCTCAAAAAATGAGGTGGAGAAAGATAGAAGAGGACACTTAAGTCCACTTCTATCCTCCACATGCCTGCACACACAGGTGCACACACACCCACATCCACCAAAAAACTCATTTCAGAAGTTGGGACTATTTGGATATAAAACTAACCTTCCACTTTGGGGTGCTGTATTTATTGTTTTATATGTAATTAATTTATTAATTCTGTTGTCACATACCATTTTACCCACAGCTTGGTTTGAAATAAATCTCCTGCTTGTCCATAAATGGATGAGCTAGAAGAAAACCATACAGAAAACCAGGCACAGTGAACACACAGGGATTTGTTCTGGATCGCAGGGTCGGTATTCCCCAAGCAGAAAGATCTCTTCACCCAAAACAGTCAATTTTCAAAGGCAGAACAAAACCAGGAATATTCTCGAATCATTCATCTTTGTGGGGCTGAGCAAGGAAGCAGCTTTGGTCTCCCTCAGCACCATACTGTTGCCACTTCCTGTAGAACCTTGCTGGTTTCTCTCCTGTGCTACAAATGGCAGGGTTAGTCCAGCAGATGCACAGTGGGTGCTTCCACGATGCTGGGTATGCAGTCCCACACTTTCTGTAGAAGAGGTCCTTGTGATCTCTCTGACTCACAGGTATTGACAGACCTCCCCCAGGCAAGATTTTGGAAACATTTCATTCAACAAAATGGAAATGAATCTCCATCTTGGAGTGTTTAACTTGGCAGTACTGTAGCGGCATTTGCAAGTGCTTTCTGTTGTTGGAGAGAGAATAGAAGCTGGAATCTATTTTAATTTAGATGGAACCATTTACCATAATCTCTTAGTTTGACAAAATCAGTACCAATGTCAATTTAGTTTTGTTTTTTTTCCCCCCAGGAAGCCAAGAGGGAAAAAAAGAAACCAAATAGTTTATATAAATAATGACTTTATCGAGTGCATATATATACAGTAAAGGTTCAATTGTTAAATCATTCATGATCTATCTAACAGCTGGCTGGAACAGTGAGCTCGATGGATTATTGCCTCTCAAGGTAGGAAGCAAGGCAAGTGAGATAAATTAGCTGCCTTATGCTGGGCTGGATTTCCCATGGTTCTCTGGGGCTGCTACAGCTCTTGAGTTTGAGGTCCTTAGAGGGGGCTGGGACTGACTCACAAGACAGGTATGAGATGCAAATACGTTTGTTCATTTCCCATCCAGCCATCACTGTGAAGAGAGCTGTTCTGTCTGTCAGGGTTTGAGGCCATCTGCCTTTCCGTGTCAGCATTTAGCTTTAGACAAAACAAAAACAAGCCAAAACCCCTACAAAAACAAAAACTGAGTCTGAGACTTTGATCAACACCCCATACAACCTGCAGGACAGGTGCCATCTGTACCTGCTAATCACATGCCCGATTTAGGAGCTGGAATCCCAAGGCCCTCTTATAGACAGACTGAAGGAGGGCCATTTGGAAACTGCCCAATTGTCCAGTCAGTACACAAATAAAATCTTCTCAATTAGCTTCTGTGAGAAGCCAGTCCGTTTTTTGAGTAGTTGTTATCACTCCAGAAATCTGGAAAGAACTTACATTGCCATTTCTTTTAATGCCCACATTTAAGTAAGTATCCAAGGTAATTTACATGGCAAAGACAGTCAGTCACATTATGGCTACCACACAAGCAGATCATACTGCCCTACAACCCCGATGTTTCCTTTGTCTTGTGGGAAAGTGCTGGGAGAATTTTGTGAAGCCAGTGATGGCAACCAGGATGTGTTAGTGGAAACTAGGACTGTGTAGTTAGAAGTGATTGCTGTGGGGCGGGGGGCCTGGGGCTGGGCAGAGCATTCATGAGCCTAGAGAACCCTCAGGTGTCATTCCATAGATGTTTTTGTGAGACAGGATCTCTCACTGGCTTGGAACTAGTCGATGCCACCTCCAAACTGGGTGTCCAGCAAGTTCTCTGAATCTGCCTCTCTCCAGATCCTCAACATTGAGATCACAGTATGTGACGACATGTCCAGCTTTTCTTATGTTTGCTTTGGAGCCTGAGCTCAGGTTCTCAAGCTTTCATGGCTTTACCATTTACCACACTTTACCATTGAACTATCTTCCCATCTGTTTCTTGCTTTCACACAGGAAGAAATTAGGTATCATTACATTAGCCCACATTACATGCAAACAAAACCCAAGGAGATAGATGTAATGTATGCATGCAGTTGGGGTATCTGGACCTAATGTTGAATTTCTTTGCCACTGCGCTCAAATTCTCTGGTAGCCCTAGATTGGCCTGAGATAGCTTTTATCTGTAGCTGATAACATGATTTAAGGAAAGTTTCATTAGCAGGAAAGCAAATGTTTAACTTCTTGGGTTAACCTCTCCCAGGTTCCCTTTCTTTCCACAGGAGGCAAGTTCATCCTCCTTTTGATATCTTTGTACTGGGTAGGGAAATTTGCTTTTCATGAGGGGGAAGGAATCCTCTATGTCTCTATGACCAGAATGTCCATTCAGGGAGCCCCTGGAATCTCTCTTCCAGCTCTTGGACTACCCAAGTGCCCTTTCTCCCCTCCTTAGTCCTTAGCTGCTCGTCTACAGGTCTACAGACCTGGGCCTTAGGGTTAGCTGTACACCTGGCTCAATTTGCAATTCCGAGTCCACTAGGATTGCACACCTACTCTGTGACATCACCCTGCCTTCTGCTGCCCTTCAAGAGCCAAGCTTGGTTTGAAGCTTTCACCTCTAGAACGTGTGTGGGCGGAGATCTGACTGGAGAATACTCCCCAGTCCCTTACTATTTTTGAATTCACGGTAGCTTCGGGAAGCAGAGAAAGTGCAGAACAGTGCTTAAAAAATAAACCTCTCAATCTACTGAAGGATTTCTCTGTTGCCCCTGTTGGGCTGGAGAATGGGTGGGCATTGTCAAGGGGCTGCACACAGGAGCTGCACCGGGTGGTTGATCCTCTTAAGCAAACGGGAGCATTAAAAAGTGCTTTCTCTCAATGCTATCACAGGCCTGGGTGTTTCCAGGGAATTTCCCCAGCACAACTGCCTCACCGCTTTTCAGAAACATCTCATCTCAGCCTTGTTCTCTGGCTTTGTGTGTGCTGGAATCCCAGGGCAGCATAGTTTATTGTTTTAATATCTGTCTGACACAAAGCAAGCGCATCCTCCAGTGACTCCTTATCTGTCACATGTATTTCTGTGAAAGAAATATCAAGACAAATAAGATGTTTGGGGGCACACCACAGGACGGGAGCTTTGCAACTGGCAGTCGTCTGCAGAAGGCAGACCCCCATTTGAAAAAGACAAAAGCCACTGTTCTGCATTGAGATTAATAACCAAATGGAGGGTGCAAGATAGTAGTCACTTGAAAAAAGGCTGCTGGCTGGCAAACGCTTCCCTTCAAAGAACTGGGGCTGTAGCTGAGTATGGTGGCACATATCCATCACCCTCACTCTCTGCAAGCTGAAGCAGGAGGGTGGAAAGTTTGAAGCCAGCCTGGGCTACATCGTGGGTTATATTGCAAAGTTAAGGAAGCAGCAGCAGTAATCAGACGCTCAGGAAGTAATCCTGTTCTTATGTTCTAGGGAAATAAAGTGACCAGTAACCACCAGGAGAAGGAGCAGCTATGGCTGTGATTCAGCCAGAGAAAGCCTGGCTCAGATGTTGATGGAGTTGGGACCAATGGCAGCAGAAATGCAAGTGAACTTGTTTATTAAATATTTATTTTAATATTTTGAAATTTTGTGTATCTGTGTGGATACATGTACATATGGTTGCCTGCTAAGGCCACAGGCCTCCCATCCACTGGGAACTGTAGTTACAGGCAGCTGAGAGCCTCCTGATGTGGGTGCTAGGAACTGAACTGAAGTTCTCTACAAAAGCAATCTGTACTCTTATCCATTGAGTCATCTCTTTGGTCCATGAATCTGTTCTTAAAATCTGGCATCTAGGGGCAGTACCTAGATGAGTGTCAGAACCAGTTTGACCACATTAAGAATTATCTCATCATGAATCAGATCCAAGCATGTACCTTGAACATATGAATGTGTCAAAAATAAATGTATTACTCTCTAGAGAATTAGTTTGTGCCAAAAGGGTGATATGTCTGTCTGTCTGTCTATGTATCTATGTATCTATCTATCTTTCTATCTATCTATCTATCATCTAGAGAGAGAGAGAGAAACTTAAGTTATCACTAAGTGCATACATACATACAGTAACTAAATAAGGAAATAAACAGTGATGTGCAAGGCCCTGGGAAAGCAGGGAGACCTGAGTAAAGAGACAGCATTTCACGGATGGACAAACCTAGAGCTGAGCTTGCAGCCAGCAAGTGCCAACAATCTTTCTGTCTCTGTCCCCGGCCCCCAGGACTGGGGTTACAGGCACATATGTGGCAGTGACTAACATTTTATATGACTGCTGAAGATTTGAACTCAAGTCCTCACACTTTCTCGGCACTTACTCTTACCCACTGAGTCTCCACAGAACAATGATGGTTGTGAAATGTGATACAATGTTACAAAATGCTAGATTTACCAAAAATGATTATTAAAAGACTTTTTTCGTCTCTACCCTCAGGCAACCAGTTGATGTTTTTTGCCTTTGCAAATAAGAGTGAAATAAATGAGAATGGGATTGCTGATTGAGTGCCCTTGAGGCTTATCTAGCTGCAGATTATTCTTGTAAATAAAATACTATTACATTTCAGCTCTTCACTTATGAGCAGGTGTAGATTCCCTGGTGCTGTGTAGAGTGGTCCATACTATGTTCAAAGCTAGAAGAACACAGATGCTGACAGGCTGAACCTGGTTGGGCTTCCGAAGAACAATGTGTGAGGTGACAAAGTTGTTTCCCTAAATCATGGGGTGAGCATGAGAGAGCAGGATCGTGGTCCAAGACAAGAGAGCTTGTCTAGGGTTCTAGAGAACAGTCCCTGCTCTGCTATGTTTAGGAGCCCAATATGAGGTTGTTTCCATCCTCTAGGGATCAAGTTTAAAAGGGTGTTTGGCAGGAAAATCCCTGGGAGATCAGAATATGAGGAAAAATACTGCATAAGTCTGTGACAGTTTCCTTAATCCATGTGAGTCTAAATTTCCTGGTCAGATAAGATGGTGTTATAATAATTGTAGTATTCTTCTGAGGCTTGTAAGAGAAAGAGCATAAAGAGGGTTCACCAATGACCTGAGATGTAGTAGGTAAATAGCCACATCTTCACATTGTTTCAGGCCTAGTAGGAGGTATAGCCAACTAGGACTGTTACTCTGGGAGAAAACAGTAAATTAAGAAGGACCCCCAAATTCAGTAATCAGTAGTTTTAAAATCAATTTTCTAAAAAAAGGAACTCATGGTGAACAAATAAAATGTACAGGAAAACACATCATGTTGAGAAAAAGCTAATGCCCTTTTTTTTTTCTCTGTGGCAAATTTTAATATTTTTTCCCCCTGGATATTTCTCGTTCCTCTTTGAATGTAGTAGTACTATATTAAAGCATTATCATCTCATTTCACCCTCTTTGTCTAGGTGTTCTTTAAATTTTGTCTGAGGTTTTCATGCCTCCCTTGATCATCCTGGTCCTGGTGTCGTTATCTTACAAAGCTCCTCCAGAAAATGCAATGGTACACCATCTTAGAGGCAACCAGGAAGCTCTCCAACACCATCAAAAAGAGAGAAAGCCAGTCCTGTAAACTGACATGTCAGGAGCATGGTGACTCTCGTGTGCTCTATCTGAGCTGAGCAGAGTCTGCAGATACTTTCTGGATTGAGGAGAACGAGGCAGCTGGGAGTTCATTTTTGCTTTTCGCTTTAATTACAGAAACTGACAGCAGTTCCACCTGTGGCCTGTGCAGACAATGGTGCAGCTTTGATTGATGCCTGTTTCTACCAGGTAATTTATTGTTTTAGGGGTGTTACATAGTCACTTCCATAAAACCCGAGGTCAATGTATCAATTAAAAGCATCCCATGACCACTTGCCCTTGAGATTCATAGACGTGAATAAAGTAGGCAATGATTCTGCAGTTTGATAGCGTTGAGGTTTCTAAACATTTGCTTCTAATCTTTTAGTTGTCTATGGAATAGGACTAGAGGTAAAATTACCTCCTTAATGTTCATCTTTACTGTTTGTCCCACATGTTTGCAATGATCAGCTGTGGTTCCCTTAGAAATATGAAAGTATGTATGTATGTATGTATGTACTGGCAACAGATGAAACTACATAGACATTTCTGCTGGAACATGCATCTGCAATGCTCTTCAGGTGGTGCTTCTTTGTCCAGGAGCTTGCTGCCAACTGAAATGCCTCCTTCTACTCCAGATCCCAATGCTGATGTCCTGATGTTCAGTGGGATGTTTGGAGATGGGGCCTTGGAGAAATGGTTAGGTTTGGGTGAGGCGGCCCCTAAAAAGGACTGGTTAGAAAAAGACACATGTGGTTGCTCCTACTTACTCACTTTACCATGTGAGGGAGGAAGAAGGTGGCCCTCTGAAAGCTAGAGTAAGAGTCATTACCAGAAGCCGAACATGGTGACACCTTGATCTTAGATGTCACCTTCTGGAGTAATGAGAAAATAGATATCTGTTGCTTGGGCTGCCCAGTCTACAGCAATTTTGCTATGGTATTAAACTAAGGGATTCCTTGGATGGATTTTAAAAACCTATAATGAAATTTAAATCAGACAACATGAGAAAAGAAAGATATATCTGCCTATACAATTAAAAATGTGTAATGGCATGTGAGTAACATATGTAAAATAGATATACAATCAATATCAATGCTTGTCACAAACAGCAATAATGAACAATAAAAGAATTGGAATTCATAACAGGATAAGTACAATTGGCAAGTAAATGTGTGAAAGATGGTATTTATAATGAGGAAGAAACTCATGCAAAAGAGAACAAAGGG
The DNA here is from genome assembly GCF_007827085.1 of Peromyscus californicus insignis. Lineage (NCBI taxonomy): Eukaryota > Metazoa > Chordata > Mammalia > Rodentia > Cricetidae > Peromyscus > Peromyscus californicus. The sequence continues at coordinate 98,847,424 of NW_026294551.1, read as the reverse complement.
AGATGTTTTCTTTCATCTGCATAATTTGCAACATTGATAAGACCCAAAACATGTCATTGCAGAGGAGCATGTTGAGATGGGCTCAGAATCCCGTGACTGGGGCTACAGATGAGGACTCTGAAGCATGTGTAAGGCTTGTGTAAGGCTGCTACAAATATGTCTACCACAATCTTGGTGGGGGATATGGAAAGCATGGCTTGGTGTGTCAGGATCTGAGTGATGGACTATGTATTCCATGAAACAGCTTGACAGTATCAAAGAGGCCCCCAGAGGTGTGATGGTCACAGCATGTTAGAGAAACCCAAACATGATGGTACAGAATAGGTGCATAACATGTATGTGAGCATTTGTCTCTGTGTGAAATCCCAGCACTGATGCTTTCCTCACACACTTCAGAGTACAGGCCTTGAAATAACACGGGACAAAGAGAGAAGGATCTAGGAGTCCACATAGATACTCTACAGGTTTGTAGAAGGATGTTGTTCAAAGCATGTGTGGGTTTGCTTCCTGCTTCCCAGGACCACATGTGAAATTCCAGTTTTAAAAAAAATCTATCCATAAGCTTACAAGAAAACAAAGCTGCTAGCATTTACTGTCATATACAAGAGTCAACCAGGAGCCATGACTCTACTTGCTCACTCAAATCAGGAGTGGGTTCTCCTTTGTGGACGCGGTGACTGCCTTCCCTACAGCATTACTTTCATCTTTAGCACTTTGAGCTATCTGTCCTTTCTCTTCTGCATGAAGCTGAACTTGGTGTTATCTAGCAACATATCAAGATTGGGTAGGCATCAAGTTGGTCATCAGCCCTGCCCCACCCATCTCAAAGCTTCTCTGAAAGGATTTTATGGCTCACAACATGTCCAATAACATTCTTAGTAAACATGTTACATCTGTAGGAACACATCCTACCTAAATTTCTGATGTTTTGCTCTGACTTTAATTTTGGTATAGCATGTATAAAGTGTATCTGTTTTCTGAGAGTGGCTTATTGGGGCATATGGAAGGCTATGCAATGTCCTATGACACTTTTCAGTCAGCATGAAGCATGTGGTCAGATGGGAAGGTACTGGGTTGTACTGACAGGCAGTCCTAAGTGGAAAATTTCCCTTTTAATGCTGTTGTGTAGCTTAGGTCCCATCATGAAGATTTACTTAGTAGGGGAAACATTATGTAAAAGTGCATCTTAAGAAGCAGATGACTTCAGTTGGAATTATTTTCATTACAGGCTCATCCAGCAGGGTTTCCTTAAAAGCCATCTCCCCTACTGCAAGTACGGGTGTTATTTACAGATGATTATCTATTGGCTAAGAATATGGACAATTTAATTTGAAAACATTTAAGGCTAATTTAAAAATGGAGAGAAACTCTTTTGAGAATTCTGTTTAGATCTGTACCCCATTTTTAATTGGGTTATTTGTTTTCTTGATATCTAGTTTCTTGAGCTCTTTGTATATTTTTGATATTAGCCCTCTATCAGATGTGTAGTTGGTAGAAATATTTACCCATTCTATAGGCTGCCCTTTTGTCCAAATAATGGTATCCTTTGCTGTGCAGAAACTTCTCAGTTTCATGAGGTCCCATTTATTGATTATTGTTCTTAGTGCCTGCATTATTGGTATTCTGTTCAGAAAGTTTTTTTCTGTGCCAATGTGTTCAAGGTTATTCCTTGTTTTCTCTTATGTCAGGTTCAGTGTGTCTGGTTTTATGTTAGGTCTTAGGTCCATTTGGACTTCAGTTTTGTTCAGGATGATAAGTATGGATCTATTTGCATTCTTCTACGTGTTAACATCCAGTTTGACCAGGACCAGTTGTTAAAGATGTTATCCTTTTTTGTTCCAGTGTATATTTATAGCCTCTTTATAAAAATCAGGTGTCTATAGGTGTGTGAATACATTTCTGGGTCTTTGATTCCATTCCATTGATCAACAAACATGTCTGTTCTTGTGCCAGCACCGTGTTGTTTTATTACTATATCTGTAGTACACCTTGAAACTAGGGGAAACTCAAATGATCTGAGAAACACTTAAAGAAATGTTCAACATCCTTAGCCATCAAGGAAGTACAAATCAAAACTACTTTGAGATATTGTCTTCTGTCAGAGTGGCTAAGATAGTCTAAACAAGTTGCAGCTTACACTGGTGAAGATGTGGAGTAAATACTCAAACATTGTTGATGGAAGTGAGAACTCATATAGCCACTGTGGAGGCAGTTCCTCAGGAAGATGGGAATCGATCTACCTCAAGATACAACTATACCACTCTTTGGCATATCCCCAAAGGATGTTTCATCCTACCCCAAAGATACTTGCTCAACTATTTTCATTGCTGCTCTATTCACAATAGCCAGATGTCCCTCCACAGAAGAATAGATAGAGAAAATATGATACATTTATACAATGATGTATTTGGCAGCCATTTAAAAAATGACATGAAATTTGCAGGCAAATTGATGGAACTAGAAAAAAAAAACCCATCCTGAGTGAGGTATCCCAGACCCAGAAAGACAAGTATGGCAGTATTTGATTTTATGTGGATAATATGTTAAGTCAATTAAAATCAAGCTATAATCTGTAGAACCACATAGGGTAGGGAACTAGAGGGAACAGATAGATCTCCTTGGGAAAGGGAATAGAGCAGATAATTATGGATGGACCAGGGCAGGTGCTGGAGCATGAAGATCAAGAGGGGAGAGGGCAGAGGAGGTTGTGAGAGGGAACACATGGAGAGACAGCTAAAATTAGGGGAATTTGAGGAGTAGTATGGAAACTTAACACAGTAGAAACTTCCTAAAATATATACATATATGAAGGCAATCTAAATGAAATCGCCAAGTAATGGGAGATACAGAGTCCCAACTGGCCATCTCTTGTTACCAAAGAACCTTTCAGTACTGGCATTGGGTTATGTCTAACTGAGTTGCTGGCCAAAGGGGCACCCTGGGAATCTCCAAACAACCCAGGCTACTTCCAAGACTATATATAGGTTGCTTCCCACAAACTGACAACAAGGCCCCATTGCTGAAGACAACACCCACACAACTTATGGGACATGGAAATGTTGACCTGGTGCCTATGTAGAGCCTCTACCCCTGTGTTCTAGTGTATTTGGTACAGGAAGATATTCTGTATGCTACCAAATAAGAGACATAGCACTCAGCCAGTCACAGATGCTTTGATCTAATATAGTCTACTGTCTGTAAGATATGCTAGAGCAGTGGTGGCAAAAAGCTTGTGGGAGTAATCTACAACTGATCTAACTTAAGGCCCACTCCACAAGATGGAACCCTTACCCAGCACTGCTTAGGTGCAATAACCTGAGACCGGGTAGCCCAGGGACCTAGGGTAAACTAAATAATTCTGGTCTTAAAACAACAACAAAAACAGTGATCAAACAACTCCTAATGATATTCTGCTATACTCATAGATCAGTGCCTTATTCAGCCATTATCAGAGAAGCTTCCTCCTGCAGCAGATGGGAATATTGATACCCATATCAAGACATTATGCTGAGACCTTGGAACACTCAGCTCTAAAAGGGTTATTTCCATCACATCCTTCCCCTCAGAGCTCAGAGAACCCCATGAAAGAGGATGCAGAAAGAGTGTAAGAGCCAGAGAAGGTGGAAGACAAGGAAACAAGGGCCTCTAAATCAACATGAGCAAAGCTCATACAAACTCATAGAGACTGAAGTAGCATGCACATGGCCTGTATGGCTCTGTACAAGGTCATCTATATCTATAGTTAGACAGATAGACAGACAGACAGACAGATAGATAGCTTCCAGTTTGTTGTTTTTATCGGATTCCTCTGGGTGTGTGATTGAGTGGGTTTCTGAATCATCTGCTTTCTCTTAGGCTCTTTCCCTTTTGTTGGTCTTTCCTATCAAACTTTGATATCATAGTTTTGGTTTAATCATATTATATTTTATTTTGTTATATTAAAAATGAATGAATAGATGACTCAGTGAATGAGAACCCAGCCACTAGGGTAAAGGTTTTCAACCTGTCATTTATACCTGTTAGGAGTAGGAAAACATGTTTTCTCCAATAGAGCAACAATCACTCCAGGACACGCCTCATGCTCAGGAGTAGTTGACCAGTATATAATGGCTTCTTTAGGATTATTTGTGTGTAGACTTTTATTCGGTTACAGTTTTTGTTATTTGTTTTGTTTTGTTTTCTATTTATGTTGTCTCCTTGGTTTGGGGAAAGTTTGTTGTTGTATTGGGTTTTTGCTTTTTTTTTTGAGAAAGAACTTGAAGTTGGGTGGATAGGGAGGAAAAGAGAGTCTAGAAGGACCTGGGGGAGGGGAAGACCATGATCGAAGTATAATTAAATTTGAAAATTGTTTTAAATAATAAAAATAGAAAGAACCCTCAAATTGATGAGTGATATCAGAGGTCAGCTTACATAAGAATAATTCACAGAGTCTAACTGCCATATACATTTTTTTTCCAGGAACACAACTGTCAGTAAAAAATGAGAAATATGTGCATCTTCAAAAATTATACCCTGAAACATTGTTTAGAAGTAAGGGATCCGCCCCCTTGAAAAAAGAAGGCAGGTTTCCTAGAGAAAGAATCTACATCATTCAGATCTCAGAGACAAGACTGGATGAAGTGCTCCGCCATATATCAACCCGACCTGAAAGAAAAGGACCCTGCACACATTGGCTTGATGGTTTGGGCAGAGCTGCAGCATTGTTCTAGAGAATGTTCTAGAGAATTTCACCTGGTAAGAAAAGGAAAACCCAGACGAATCTTGCCAAGATGTCAGCTCTCTGCAAACAGCTGGATCAAAAAGCAATGAAGGAGAAAGAAAGCCTGGGCAGTGTGCCCCAGGGTCGTGAATAACCTTTCCGTGCCACTAGTAGAGTTCCTCACTCTGACAAAATACTCACCCAGATTGCCAATCCCAATACCACTGCTTAAGATAAATACCCACGGAAGAATCTTAGTGGAAGAAACTAGGTTGTGCCGTTTTAAAAATTAAAAAAAAATGAAATTAGCTATTAATTGCTTCCTTTAAGACTGCTGCAGAAAAGGGCATTGATTTTAATATATTTGAAAATAATTGCTATGAACCTGAATATTCAACAATTGGGGCAACAGATTAAAATATAGTTAAACAATAGCATATGAGGAGGCCATTAGCATAATTTCTAAAGGTCACATGGCCGATCCGTGACAATAAGAAGTTGAAAACATGTAGGTGAGATGACTGATGTGACTTAAAATAGGAACTAGCTAAGCTTGTGCAATCATACATGTGAGGCGGTAGTGTCACACATATTCTTAGCACTGAAAAAGACCCTTTGCGTGAGTACTTAGACACTGTTTCTGTAGAGAGACAATTTGTAATAGTTTAGAATATCAGGCACCTATGAAGAGTATACATTTAAATAATAGAAATATAAAATGCACATTTTCTTTCTTTTATTTTGAAGACAAGTTCTTACCATATAGCTATAAGCCTGGCTGGTATCAAACTCAGGACTCCCCTGCCTCCTTAGTTCCCTAGTGCTGGGACCGTGTGCCATCACACCTGGCAATAATACACATTTTCACTCAGTTTGGTTTCACAGTTCTTATAAAGTGGGTAAGGATGGGGTCTGGCCTGTGACTTTTGTTTGCTAACTCCTGACATTTCCCCCATTATTTTGTCAGAGAGTTTGTGTGATATTTCTCTATCTGATATATAAAACATGCCCCGCAATTTGCTTTAGAACAGCTAGACAGATCCAAGTGAATATTTTCTGAGGTGTGTCTGGTTCACTTCTGTAAATAAGATGGAAGCCTATCACACTAGTATACAGAGCCATTCTGTCCAATATGTTAACTGACTATTTGCCCCATGTGGCTAATCAACATGATGAATTCAAATAATTAGTGCCTCTGAGACCTGCCCACTCTGTCCTATAGAATGCATATGTAGAGCATTTGTTCTGGGAGTTCTGTAGACCAATACTAACACTGTGCATCAACACTTCTCCAGATAATAGAGTAGAAACAGGAAGGGCAGGAGAGTGGAAAGAACCAAATATGTCTGTAAATGCCTGTGAATGTTGAGTAACTCCCTGGCTCCAGGTGAGTCACTGTCCTCAGAGCTCTCCACTTCCTCCCCTGTAAAACAAGCAGTATAGTACCTACCTGGAGCAGGCATGGAGAAGGCTAACGTTTACAGACTCACAAGGGACAATTTGCCTCCATTTAGAAAGAACGACTTTTCATCAGGGTTAGAATTTCTTGGGGCACAGAAATATACACCCCTCATTTAACCAATTCAAAACTGGATTTGAGCATGAACTAGCTGCTCATTCCACCTCTTACACACCCAGTGTGTCCCAGGGCTGTCACCATTACAGTTTGGGCCTCAGGTGACCTACCTAGTTTGTCCCACTCTCACATTTTGGGAATCAAGGTGTCGGGTTTTCCCCAGCAGTGACGATTCTCCTTCCTTTCATTTTTGTGACTATCATGAACCTCCACTTCAACTCTACCCTTCTTTACCCTGTTTCAGAAGCCAGTGACCTTTCCAAGAACCTGCAGACTAACTTTTGGGCACCAACACTGAAGAGGACACATTTGCCAACTAAGGGAATCTCCCAGGACTACAAAGAGTGCCTGCATTAGATAACAAATAAAGAGCACTGGCTAAGGAGGAGGAGACCCAAAGGGCCCAGGTTCCTTAGTTGTCCAGTCTGCTCTGGAGACCAGGTATGATGCTCCCCAGGCCTTTTCTTCAAGCTTATGTTTCCTCTCCTGCCACTGCCTCTCTGTAGCCATATTTACATATATATATATATATATATGTATATATATATATATGTATATATATATATATATATATATATATATATATATACACACACATACAATTTAATCAGAACATTTTTGTATTGCTGCCTTCCAGTTAAACTGGAAAAATCTTAATGTATCTCCCTTTACTTTGGACTTGCAAGCCTTGCAAACTAGTCATAAGCTGGCCATATTTCCATAGTGAACCTTCCATATACAAAGGGACAGATCAAGACATCTGCTAGGCTATGGGGCACTTTTAGGTGGCTTGCACATTTAAAATTCTTTACCATTAATTTGCAGAACTACGATAAATGCAGGCAATGGCCTCGTTTCCCTTCCTCCCACAACCTTCCCCACCAACCAATGCCCATATCCCATCATGGCAGTCAGTCATGACAAGTTTAATGAAGGATGGCTAGTACATATCAGGGATGGGGGATTACTTTGAATGGGAGCAAACAGAGGGATTTACATACTAAGGCAATGAAGAAACAGGCATGTTAATGAAACTCCACTCCACTCTATGGAGAGGACACCTTGAAGGAGATTAAAGGAGGGGTAGAGACTTACATGGCAAGGAGGTGAGTGGACTCATATATACATAGCACAAAACAAAAAGAGCCACAACTGTGGGCTTACTTGCGGAAGTATATACAAGTGAACTGGGGCCACTGTACATGGAAGATCCCTCCTGGTTGGCCTGGCACAACAGCACCGTGCCTACAAGAGAGAGAGAAAGAGAGAGAGAAAGAGATGGTGTCTGGTTTGGGAACAGCACACTATACCTGAGAGCATGGTAACATAAACAAGAAAGGCAGGGAAATGAAAACACAGCCACACCTCTGAGCACAGGAAGCCCAAGAGACCAGAGGAAACCCACCCACTTCCATAGCCCACCAAATGCATGCCATGCCATTTCACATGAGGGTTACCTAAAGGATCTGGTTAATGCTGTACAGCCCACTTTCATATAGCAATGGGAGTGATATGGCATTCTCAAAAGGGATCGTAAGAAATAGCAGCAAACCCATTACCCATGCTCCTGTAAGCATCTCTAGGTAAATGTATCTGATCCCACCCCCCAAAAAAGAAAGTGCGAGAGACTTTGGAAGGTAATTAGTATGAATGGGAGGAGAAAAAGAGAAGATAATGGAGGAACTGATGAAAAACTATATACATGAAATGTCATAATGGAAGCCTTTATCATATATAATTAATATATGCTAATTTAAACAAACTTTTAAAATATCAGTAAGAAGCAGACAGTAAACTGGATTGAAACACCCCTTTGCTAGGCAGTCTTTATAAGTCATTGTGCCGCTCTGGGCCTCACCATTCCTATCTGAGAAACAGGGATAAACATACCTACCTTCAAAAGGTGTCTATAGCAAGGGCTATCATGTAATAATTACTCCACAAATGGGAAGTACACCTATTGATTTGTTTAGAGGCAACTTTTCCTACCCCTGTCCTAAACTTTTGTCCTGGTGGATGACTTCCTTAGGGGAAGAATGGGAGGAAGGCAAGGCAGAAAAGAATGCTAGCTATGTTGTCTGCTGTCCCTATGGCCGGTCCTGGCTGCACGCCCAGCACTGTGGGAGATAACTGCTGGCCTACTTGCTTCGGTTGCATCCCAGGAGCTCCCTGCCTCCTGCTGCAGAGTCGGCTTAACTGACCTGCAGGCAGCCAGGCACTGCAGTGAGGCTTGCCTCCACCTGATGTAAAGGACAGGGCAGCTGGCTTATGCTTGTAAAATGGAAATTTACAGCAGGGAGGAATGGTGGCATCCTGAGACACTTCCTACTCCTGTGCCATGCTTTGAACTACCCACTCACATCAAGGATGATTGGCCTGAGGCCTCTTTTGAGTGTTAATTTGCCTCTGCTACTGCTGTTAAAGTCAAGCTCAAAGACTGCAGAGAATGAGCAGGGCTTGGTGCAGATGCAGTAAACCCTGGAGTGCTGGAAATACCTCCCTGTGGTTTCTGTTGACTTCCCTGACTGGCAGGGTCAGCTTTTCTCCCTTATTTTGATACTGCAGCTGAATGTCATCTTCCATGCAAAGAAGCCTATCTCAGGAGCAAGGCCACCCTGTGGAAGGGGTCTATCATCCTGTCCTACATGCCACCAAGGTCAACCGACATGTAGTTAAAACTCCCAAGAGTCATTTGGGTTCCAGAGACAATAAAGCTGATGTTCCTGCCTGCCCTGTACACTGCTCAACCCCTTCATGTTCTAACATGATATGTGATACATTGGAGAGATTCTAATAATTCTCCTTCAAACCTGTGCCCATCTTCCCTCTGTGCTTCTCTAGAGTTGAAAATAATTTCCAGGTTAAAATAAAGCTCCCTTTTCCTCTCTCTCTCTCTCTCTCTCTCTCTCTCTCTCTCTCTCTCTCTCTCTCTCTCTGTGTGTGTGTGTGTGTGTGTGTGTGTGTGTGTGTGTGTGTGTGTGTTGGCCAGCAATCAACATCAAATATCTTCTATTGTTCTCCAACTTATTTTTTTGATGAAGTCTCTTATGGAACCTGAGATAACTAATTCAGGTAGGCTGACTAGAAGATCACTGAGCTTTTTATGTGGATTCTGGGTATCTGAACTTTTCATGCTTTTATGACATGTATTTCACCAACTGAGCTTTCTCCCTGGTCCCCCCCAAAAACAAAGATTTCATTAAAACCTTAAACCCATCTCTTCCTCCTCCAGTCACCATCTCTATTAATGCTATTCCCGTCACTCAGCAAAGTAGCTTGAACACATCATACCTATTTTATGCTTGTACTTGGAGAAGAGCCATCTATCCCTCCTTTTCCTTGGCACTCAAAATAGTCCTGGCATAAAAATGAACCCAACTGGCATAGCTTGAGAGAGTCAGTACATTAAGAACTTGGGTGGGCCCTTGTCATGATCAACTTCTGCTGAATTGAATTCAACTTCTCCTTTCTACTTCATTAAGTTTATCATCATACAAGAGATATGCCATGGTCTAACTAGCTTTCCATAAATATTTCTGGTTGCAATAGGTGACTGGCAAGAAAATTAAGAGTAGATAACCCCCAGTGAGGAGGGGTGAATTATAAAATTGGTCACTGAGAGGTGAACTACACACCAGAACAGGCAGTTGTCCCAGCAACAAGTCCTCTGTAAAGTACTTCCCGTGGGTAGGAGTCTCATCTGTGTTTGCTCATTGCTAAAAATCTTACAGAGAAATGTAGGTTACTATAGGACGCAGAGAAAGCTCCAATTCTCAATCTCCAACATGAGGATCCTGCTGAAAGGGATTTTGAGACAATTCCCCACCACTTTCTCTTGTGCATCCCTGGTTAAAAATCAACCTTTACAACAAGTCTGAGGTTTCTTGTGCCAGAATTTCAAAAAAGGAAGACTATCTAATTTTAGCCAAAACACAGCTAAAGGCCATTTCAGTATCTGCTGTTAAAGCCCCTGGGTCAAGTTTCAATATCCTCAGTACAGTCTGTAGAATTCCACTGGGACCCAACATAGATTCGGAATAGAAAACTAAACCCTGGCAGGGCGTAATGAAGCTCTCTCATTTTTCTTGAGCTGTGGGTCCTGAGAAGTCAAGCTGGATTCACTCCTTTGAGTACTCTCTTAGTAGTAAAACAGAACAAAATGAAACAATCTTTATGCAATGACTTTGACCTTTTGTAAAACAAAATCTATGCTTGGTCATAAGACCTGGGTTTTATTTTACCTAAAAACATCCACTAATTTAATTTGCAAAATGCTTATAGTGAGTTATCTTCCCATTTTTGTGACCTTTGTTTAAAGGAAAGCCTTGGATTCAATAATAACAAAGCAACAGAGAGGAATGGGGCAGCCTCTATGCATCTCAGGGAGAGGGTTTGCTAGTGCATATTTGTTTTAAAAAGTAGGTCAAGTAGCTAATAGGGTACAACCAGCCCTATAAAGACTGTTTACAAAATCATTGGAAGCACTTCCCAGCACAGCACATGCAAAGCCTCTCAAAGTTCCTTGAATTCTGTCTTCTTCCAACCTCTAACAGAGACCATGCAACTACTGTGAACCAGCATCTACAGCCACAGCGTATCTTACACATGACCTTCCTTGGCTTATTAAACTCTGTGTAAATGAAGAGTAACAATGGGTCTAAACTACACTCTTAACCTAACCACTCTGTAGCCAGGGCAGACATCACTAATCAGTTTTAATATCGCCTATTCATTTGTATTGTCCTGGAGTGTCCAGAATCATTCTGAACATGGCTCCTGGCAGGTTGCTGACACTTGATGTGAGTTGTTAGGGAGGGAGATCTCTACGCTGTCTTTGCCCTAACCCTGAGTTAAATCAGATGGAACTAGCCATTCTACCTCTGACGGGATTGAACATTAGTAACTGCATATGGTGCAGCTCTTTTAGAAGTTGTCTTTTCCTGTTTCCCTTCTGCATAGTTTAAAAGTGACCTCTTCCAGTCCCACTCCTCAGGTCTGAATTAATTGCTCTCTCATGTCTTATCATATTCATTTTAATTCCCTGGCAGATCTTTCCCCTATTTACATATGGGTTTTTCCCACAGAACCCCCCAAGCAGCGCCGAATCATGCTTGTCAGTTTGCTCCTGGCACCAGTGAGATACCTGACCCTAGGCAGGGACTAATGAGTGGAGGAAAATTAGAACATTTTTTTTTTCATGATCTATTTTTATTTTCTTTGCTAAAAATAGTGCTTTTTCCAACTTGTTTCTCTGAGAGGTGCCTTCTACTTTCTGATGTTTATGGCTTGGAATTCATTTACTTGAAGCTCAAATACACTCTCAAGTTATCTCTAAGACACTCATCTATTCCACCTTTCCTCTAGGTTTAGTGTGTGTGTGTGTGTGTGTGTGTGTGTGTGTGTGTGTGTGTGTGTGTGTGTGTGTGTATTGGTACAAGCATGTGAGTACATGGGTAAAAGTGCTTGTTAATAGGCTGAACAACTTGATTTGGATTTCTAGGCCAGGACAGGATATGGGGGTCGTTGTTTACTGCTGTCCAACTAATTGGGCATCTTGCTGACCTGGAACTTGCCCCTTTAGACTAGGCAAGGTAGCTGGCAGTTAGCTCATGGGATCCAGCTGCCCTCACCCCCAATTTGGGGGTTATAGACAAACCTCCACCATGCTAGTCAAGTCACTCAAGCAGAGTTCTCTGCTGGGCTCCTCATGCATTTTCTCCTAGTGAAATAGTTGCTCACCTAGTGAAATAACAAGGTGTGTGAGAGCAAGGCCAAGGGCTGAGTGAGTGAAGAAGCTCATTGCCTAAGCTCAGCCTACTCCTTGAATCATTTGGGAAAAGATGGGGCTGTAAGGATCAGTGTTCAGTGTGCAGGGATTTTTAAGTGTCTACAATGTGCCAAGTGACTTGCTAGCTCTGGAGGCTATCTGTGGAACTTCTTGCATTTTTTTTTTCTTTTGAAAACACCTAGCATACTACCCTTTCTAAAATTCACATGGTCAGGGACAAAGACAAACACACAAACACAATAAAAAAATGGTTCTGAGTACCATCCTGAGCCTATGTGATCAATTGTATGATTCACTGGGATTAACAAAATTAATAACCTATTTCAGGGCAATTTTCATTAACTATAATTATGGCTAGCAAGAATGTTTTTTTTTGTTGTCTGCAGCAGGCAAGACTGACAAGGCTGACAAAGCTTAGTAGCTCAACAGTGCCAGAAATGTTCTGAATTGGTCTGGGTGGGGAGGTGGGGAAGATCTGGAGGAGTTGGGAGAGGGGGAAACATCATCAAAATACATTATAGGAAAAAAAATTAAAGGGAAAAAACGTGTTTGTATGTGTGCTCACATGTGTGCAGGTGTGTGTGGAGGCCAGAGGAAAAACAGTAAGCACTGGGAGTTGTTTCTCAGGCACCATCCACTATGTTTTTTAAAAACATGAGACAAAGTTCTCTCACTGTCCTGGAGCATGCCCAGTAGCCTAGGCTAGTTGGCCGAGAGTCACAGAGGTCTTCCAGTCTCCACTATGACATTACAGAGACTATAAGTACACACCACTATGCCTGGCTTGGTTAAAAACAAACAATGGAGTCTGAGGACTGAAGTGAGGTCTTCCAAGGTAAGTAGTTTTCCCACTGAGTCAAACTCCAGATACAGAAAAAGAACCTCATATTCCACATTGTCAAGGAATATTTACATGCCTTTATCTTACCCCCAGTTAAGAAGGCCAGGTAGTGTTGTTCCTTTACATTTTTTTAAAGGCAAAAACACCTATGTATTTTTTTCCCCAGAAACCTTATTGTCAGTCAGGTAAATTCTGGAGGAAAAGCAGGGTATTTGGGCTCTAATAATTATTCACTTCACCAATGGAAATGTTTGCCTCTTGCTTCTATCATTATTGAGTGTTTTTTAAAAGCTTTAAAAATTAGCTTAAACGTAGGAAAATGATCCTAAGTAAACAACCCAGCTATGGGCACCTGAGAAATGGGCACCTTGCTGAAACAGAAACCTGCCAACTTCTTTCTATTCAGCACTGGACTCTAATCCATTATGGAATCTAAAACAATCTGGGGTGAGTAGGAAATGTGGTCTCCTTCCAGACAATACTCCAAGGGGTTCTAATCCAGAGGTTCAGATATTTACATAACCAAACAAACAGCAACCATATAGGTCTACACACAGGCTTGGAAGTGTCCACCTGGCTTGATAGAGCTGTTCTAAATATTTTTTCTCCTGTTTTCTTTTTTTTCTGTTGAGAAAAAGCCTCATGTAGCCTAGGCTCTCCTCCAACTCACTATATAGCCAAGAATGACTCTGAACTCCTGATCTTCCTGCCTCTAGCTTTCAAGCACTGGGAGGGATTACAGGCACATGCTACTACACCCAGTTTCTGAGCTGCTGAGGATTGAACCCCAGGCTTCCTGAGTGCCAGGAAAGCACTTCTAGGAACAAAATGCAGTATTATTTTTGTCCTTCTCATCTAACACATAATAGATAATTGTCCTGCTCTGCAACCTGGGAAAGAGTAGCCCCTTCTAGTGCCACTTACTCAGTGAACTGTGGAGGTACGTAGCTATGCAGTTACCAACTACATAATCCTTGAGAGGGCCCTCTGAGTTTTCCTACCTGAGGGAGAGGTGTGTAGCCCTAACCTCTGTTATGGAAGAGATTGCATGTCACAGAAACCCTTGTGGTCCAGTCCTAAGCCTCAGGAATTCAGAGCCTGACATCCCAAGCGATGATATTCAAATATTACAGTTGAGTTAAATGAGGTGGACCCTCATGGAACAAGAGTGCTGTTCTCCTAAGAGGCAATTTGGATACAGTCTTGCAAAGAGGGAAGACCAGATGAATGCACAAAGATGGCAGCCATCTTCACAAGTTAAGAAAGGGGTCCTCAGAAGACTCCAACCCACCAACACCTTACTCTTTTGCTGTTAGCCTTCAGAATTTTGAAAAAAATTATTTCTCTCTACTCTGTCTATGATGCCTTGTTAGATCCCAGCAAGCTAGTACACACAACAGTCTCCTCACTGATCTTGTCTTGAGGATCATTGAGACACCTTATCAGCTTGTCCTCATAGGTGGTGCCTTACCAGCCTCAAACTTCTGCTAGACTCAAAGGTTTAGGCTGTTCCAATTAAGTCTCTTAGAGAACACATTGTTTCTAATTGACAAATGAATCCAAAGCCACAAAGAGCTGTAGATGCTTCTAAAGTCATACAGTTTTGAACATCAGACTAGCATTAAGCTAACCTAACTAAAGCTAATATATTGGTCTTCTAGAAGCATAATGTTCTTATACCAGCCTGAAAGATGCGCTTTTGGGCTACAATGGAGTTCCCAGTACAGGGATATTTCCATTTGTCTGGGCACAGATGTCACTGGGAAACATTGCGTGTATATATAATTCTTATAAATCGAAATGTGTTTTAATTGTACTGGGAGATTTCCATATTTAAAGGGGCCCTGAAGCAAATCTATTCTGTAAATAATCCTTCAACCTAATTTATTTTTCTAAGTTTTGATGTTCATAATATTCATAAAGAAATGCATCATTTCTTATCTTTCTTTTCACTTCTTAATTTGGCACAGTTTTAGGCTTTGCATAAAAGTTACAAGAGCAGTTCCAAGAACCTGTTTATAATTTTCTCCTTTATTATTTGTATAAAATTTCAAGAAGCTCACTCTCTTACCAAATTTTAGGCTACCTGTAGCTTTAAGAGAAAATACTTAACTCAATATAAGATTAAGATTAACAACAATAATTTCAGTTTTGGCGTGTGTGTGTGTGTGTGTGTGTGTGTGTGTGTGTGTGTGTGTGTGTGTGTGTGTACATACATGCTGTACCTGTATGCACAAGTATGTGTAGGTCAGAGGTCAACATTGGGCAGTGTCCCATTGGCTGCATGTTTTTAACTGTGCAGAAAGGGTGTCTTACTGGCCTGGAGCTCAACAAGAAAGCTGGGCTAGATGCCTGGCTCATTCAAGAATCCCCCTGTCTCTACCTTCCTAGTGCTGGTATTATAGACTTCATTTTTGCTCGGAGAGCATATTACCAACTGAACTAATTCCCCAGAACCCAGAAATTTCTCAGTGAGCCATCAAGAAATTCCAATTCCATTTTGAACTATCATCTACACTTAAAAACCTGTAATGTAGGAACTATTAGCTAGGCATGGTGACAGGTACCTATAATCTCAATACTTGGAAGGTTGAGGCAGGAGGATCATGAATTCTAGGCAGGCATGGGACACATAGTGAAACCCTGTCTCAATATAATATGGCACTATATTTATATATAATTTATATAATCATACCCATTTCACAGATACGGATACAGAAACAAAGAGATTTAGGATCTTGCTGACAGTCACATTGATTTGTGAAGCTAACTGCAAATGATTTCAAACAGACTTTTCAATTTGAGGTTTAATATTTTCAAAATTGGGTGTCAACAAATTATATCATCTTCAGGTAAATCTGGCTACCACCAATTTTTATTATGCTCTGCATGCTAAGACTCAGCTTTACACAATTGGAAAGAAATGAACAGAATATCATTGTTGGCCAGTGAACTGGTCTTAAACTTGTTTCAGTGTCTATTAATAAAATTTTATTGGCTCACAGCTGTGTTCACTTATATAAGTACAGTGTACAGCTACTTTGTACTATTGACAGGGAGTAGGGACTGGCAAGAGAAGCCTGAGGGCTGCAGAGGCTGAAATATATGATATCCACCTCTCTTCAGAAAACAGTTAGTTAAAAGCCAATTTTGTAATATTCTCCCACTGTTTGAAGTCACATTAACAGCAACCTTGTCTAGATAAACCCTAGTCTCTACTCAGAAAGCTGACACTGAATCTTTCAAAAGACATTATTTTATCAATACTGACCAAAATTTATTTAGTTTTTTCATTAAAAAAGTCAATGAAAAATCTACAGACATGGTTTTGTTGTTGTTGGTGGTGGTGGTAGTGTGTGTATATGTGTGTGTGTGTGTGTGTGTGTGTGTGTGTGTGTGTGTGTGTGTGTATGTGAAAGAGAGAGAGAGAGAGAGAGAGAGAGAGAGAGAGAGAGAGAGAGAGAGATGTGTGTGTGTGTGTGTGTGTGTGTGTGTGTGTGTGTGTGTGTACATACAGAGGACAGCCTCAGATGTCATTTTTGACTGGCTTGGGGCTACTGATTAGGCTAGTGCTACCATGCCTGGCTTTTCTTTTTATGTGGGTTCTGGGGATTGAACTCAGGTCCTCAGTGCTTACATGGCAAAGACCTTATTGACTGAGCTATCTCTCCATCCTCTGATGATATGATTTTTAAAAAAACATTGCCTCACATTTTTTGACTCACTATTCAAATCTGTGAGCCAGTGGGTGTGGTGGTGGAGTAGAAATGATGGAATGTCTGGAACTGAGCTACAGCAGAAGTCTAGTAACTGAGCTGCAGCAGAAGCAATGGAAATCACTTTTATTTCCTAATGTCTAGACTTTAGGGATACAAGGGCCCACACATAGAATTGTGATCCAGAGCCATGCATTTCACACCCTGCTATGCTATGTGTTGTCTGGTGTTTTCCATGCAGGCTGCTGTCTAGCAGGTCTGGGTTATGACCTGAGGTTCTCACTCTTTCTCTCCCCCTCCCCATCATAGGCTTGGGAATATGACTGGCCCTTAAAACAGTGAAGAGTCTCAAAAGCTGCCTGGAGAGGCTCCCCATGCCTCCTTTTTAAATTCTATATACTATCACAAAACATATCATATAATATTTTAGGATGCTCTGGCTATTTTTCTGGACTGGAGGAGCCCAACATCTTGAATTGCTTCCTTAAGAGAAAATAAATTCATATAAACCCTCCTCATTCTCGCTAATTGGACTCCCAGAGATCCACTGGGGCCTAGCCATGGATCTCTGCATCCAGATCCCTCAGTAGTTGGATGGGGTTTCTAGCACGACCATTAGGGTGTTTGGCCATCCCATCACCAGAGTAGGTCGGTTCGGGCTGTATCTCGACCATTGCCAGCAGTCTGTTGTGGGGGTATCTTTGTGGATTTCTGTGGGCCTCTCTAGCACTTTGCTTCTTCCTATTCTCGAGAATTGTTGAGACCAAGGTTGGATAAAGCACAGGGACAAATAGCCAAACGAATGGAAACACATGAACTATGAACCAATGGCTGAGGGGTCACCAACTGGATCAGGCCCTCTGAATGGGTGAGACAGTTGATTGGCTTGATCTGTTTGGGAAGCATCCAGGCAGTGGGACCGGGTCCTGTGCTCATTGCATGATCTGGCTGTTTGAAACCTGGGGCCTATGCAGGATTGCTTGGCTTGGCCTGGGAGGAGGGGACTGGACAACCTGGACTGAGTCTACCAGGTTGATCTCAGTCCGCGGGGGAGGCTTTGCCCTGGAGGTGGGAATGGGGGGTGGGCTGGGGGGAAGGTGAGGGGGGCCGGAGGGGGGAGAACAAGGGAATCCGTGGCTGATATGTAGAACTGAATTGTATTGCAAAATAAAAATAAAAAAATTAATAAAAAAAAAGAGAAAATAAATTTCATCTCTGAATCTCTCAGAAAGTAACTGGGTACAATTACTTAAAAATGCTTCCCAGAAATACACACACACACACACACACACACACATTTGAGAGAGAGAGAGAGAGAGAGAGAGAGAGAGATAGAGAGAGAGACCTCTTAGTATGCACTATAGAATAAAAGCAAATATAATATTGCAGGTAGTGAAACTTACTCTCAAAAATGACAGAGAATGATTAACAACATCCAGGGTTCCAATTGTCTTTATATTACATGCACATCAAAGAAACATTAGAAAGGCCCAAATAAATGCTTCTTCCTCCCCCCTGGGAAAGCATTGGTAATATTAGGGTGTTTATGTCTTAGAATGATAAAGGGCTTAATATAATGATTACTGTACATTGATTAACCTTTGCATCAGATTTGAATATGTAACCCATTAACTAATTTAATCTCTGAAACAATAACAGCCATTGGCATTATTCTTTGAATAATCCTTGCTTAGTTTCCATAATGGTATACAGTTAATGAAAACCCCATTAGAATGTTGCATGTGGCATAATTAATTCTGGCTGTTTTCTTTTGGTGTAAATAGCTAATGCAGATACTGAATTCTGTTTTCCCCTGGCCTTATTAATTTTTCATAAACCAATATTTTGCCTGTAATGGTTTGTAACAGTTCTAAGGAAGTTCCAGAAACACATTAACTCCTAGCGATATGGCTCACCCAAGTGGAATTGTGCCATGTGTGAGCTGGTTCTTCAACACTACGATATTTTAAAAAGACAGTGAAAGGTGGAGAGGTGGAGATATGCTCAATGCTTAAGAGTTCATCTGCTGTTGCAGAGGACCTGAACCTGGTTCCCAGCACCCAGTTACCACTGGGCAGCTCACAACCAACTAGGACTTCAGCTCTAGGGGATCTGATGCCCTGGCCTCTGAGTACCATTGCACTCCATTGCATATATGCTCCCCATATGCACATAATTTAGAAAATATTTTTTAAGAATTAAAAGGTAATGAAATAGTTTTGTTTTAAATTTGAAGAACACATAATTAACATAAAGGGTATGATAAAATATTTGGCCAATTTAAGTCTACTTATCCAAATCAGTTGGACAAATAGGAGTAGTTATATGTATTTTTTGGAAAGAATACTCAATGTGGGAAGCAAAAAATACTAATCTACATCATTGATTAACTTATAATTAAAGGGCAATGTAACATAAGTAGCTCTAAAGACATTCACCACTTCCTGTTTGAGGTCTCTGGTGATTCTCTTGCCTGGAAAGAGGTTGAGAGTGAAGGAAACTGGTTCTGTGATCACTTCCTTTCTAGTCCTAGCTTAAATCAAGGGTTCAGCTCAGGGAGCTGATGAGTAGAGGTTGGTGGGATGAGTTTTTCTTGTGTGTGAGTGTGTGTGTGTGTGTGTGTGTGTGTGTATGTGTGAGTGTGTGTGTGTGTGTGTGTGTGTGTGTGTGTGTGTGTGTGTGTGCATGTGTGCACAGAGGGTAGGAAACAGCCTTGAGTATCACTCCTACTTTTCTTTTGAAGACAGGGCCTCTCTCTGGCCTGGAATTTTACCTGCAGGCTTAACTGGCTGGCAAGTGAGCCCAGGAATTGATTTTGCCTCCTCAGTGCTGGGATTATAAATGCACACCAATAATACCATTTTTGTAAAAGTGGGTTCTACAGATTGAATTTTAATATCTTTTTTAGCATGGGTTTGGGGGACTAAAACTTAAGTCCTTTGTGCTTGCAAGCCACTGAGCCATACCCCTAATGCAGTAATGGCCTTTATAAATAATGATATCTGGGTATTTAGGGTTTTTTAAAAAGTAAAACTTTTAATATATTGTCTTATAATTTCATATCTGTATGTAGTATAATTTAAATGATTTATTTTGTTCTTTTAATTTTTAATGTTTAAAATTGGCATACAATGAATGTCTTATGTCATTATATAATTTCCCAATGAAGTGTGCATTAGTAGACTCTTATGCCCTTTCATCTCTCCCATCTCTGCTATTTATACAGTCTCCCTTAATGATCTCCCCCCAAGTTCCTCCTTTCAGGCCCTATATGTCCTTTACCCACACCACCCTTCCTCATCAGATAGCTCTGAGTATAGTTGGAGGTGTAATGGACCAGCAGACATCTTCATGGATTTGTTTTTGAGGTGCACTTTCAGTGACAGCCTACCCCTCGGAGGACGCACTCCAGAATGCACATTCCTTCCTGTGGTATTTGCAGCAGCATTTCTGTTGAAGGTGTCCTCTGATCTCAGCAGATCAATACTCCTCAGCCTTTGGAAAGAACTTAACGTTGCCCAGAAATTCCCATCCGTGTTAACACATAAAGTTGACTCCCCATGTCTTCTTTATTCTTTTAGAATTTCTTAATGGAGTCTAAAGTTAAAGGTTGAGGGATGCCCTGGGACTCTACCAACCTTCCTACCTCTGCAATAAACTTTTTCTACTTTTTTTGTGTGTGTGTGAGATGAACTCCTATTTATCCTTAAAGACCCAATTTATATCACCTTTTGGTTCTTAATGCAGGTACAATGATTGTTGTTAGCAATGGTATATATGTGTGTGCATATGCATGTGTGTGTAAGTTCTGTGTTGTTGGTATCTATGTGTATGTATGTGCAAGCTCCATAATGTTGTTGTTGTTGTTGTTGTTGTTGGTGGTGGTGGTGGTGGTGGTGTGTGTGTGTGTGTGTGTGTGTGTGTGTGTGTGTGTGTGTGTGTGTGTGTATGTATGTGTATGCATATGCACATGGGTACAAGGTCCTGCAGTAGCTTTTTGGACACTGAGTGTACAGTTTGACATCCTTCAAAACCTTTATGTATTTGAAGGAAGGCAAAGTTAGGCTCTGTTACCTTGGCTAAGTGTCTGGCCTTTGTTCTATAACTTCATACTAAAGACTGAGTTAGGACAGGGTCAAAGGGCAAGGCAGGAGCCTGAGGACCTGAATTCGAATTCCCAGAGGCCACATAAACCTGGACATGGTGGCTTGTGTATGTAACACCAGTGTTCCAACTGAGAGAGGAGAGGTGGAGACAGAAACTCTGGAAGCCCACAAATCAGCAAGCCTCACACAGACATCCACAAACAACCAAAGAGTGACCATGATTTCACATAAGGTAGGAGTAGCAATTACACACTCACACACATGAGCCCACATACAAATTATATTTTACACATACTGTGCATGTGTGATCAGGGTGAATGAGTTAAAGGAAGCAAACTGTTAGCATTTTTTTAAATTTGCAGTGATCTTCTTCTTTGGTCATTCCATGATGAGTCTAGCACAGTTAAGGTGCATCAGTGGAGTTCTATGAGTTCATGCTAACCCTAACCACAACAGTGCAACCCTAACAAAATACTTGAAAGTCACCCTTTCTGTGTGGCCTACTTGTAGCTCTTCTTATACCAGAAAGGTCCTGCCTCCCTTTGCTTTTGGAGGAGCAACCTTGGACAGACTTCCCATGCAACAGAAAAAAAAAACAGCAAATTTATTTAAGAAATGCATTTATTTTAACCATCTCAGCAAGTCCTGATCCTATCTGAAGATCAAAACCCCCTATAGGCTCCATCAAAGATGAGCTGTGTTTCCTCTGTGGGCCAGGGAAGGACGCAGATAAAAAATTAAGGCCAAATGTGGGCCAGGATGGAGTGAAATCTGATAAGACAGATGGGGGGAGAAGAGGGCATGAAGCAAAGTGATTCTCATCCCAATGAGGAGGTAAAGGTAAACAGATGTACAAGATAAGGTCTCTGAAGTGGAACATTTTCAGGCTGCAAATCCTCTGCTTGGGGACTGAAATCTGGATGCCCCTGTTCCAGCTCACTGAAGTGCACTGCATTTGAATTTAGCAGATGTGTAAATTATACACAGCATCCCAGAGCCAAAGGTCACTGTTGGCGAGAACATTCTCTTTAAGGACAAAACTCAGCATCTAAGTCCAGCCTGTTCCTCTGGGTGGGGATGTCAAGACAGTCATGCCATGAGGGATGTTGGAATATTTATTGCTTGGAGGGCTTTGAGTGGCAGTGGGGACCTGCAAACATACATCACCGTATTCCAAGGTGCTAAGGTTGTATGCTAAATTGCATGGTTTATGTCACACATGTACCCTGAGCTCAGTCTTCAAAAACAATAAAATATATCCGAGATCAGAGCTCTTCTGTACCCGTTTCCCTTCCAGGTGCTGTGATAAAATACCCTGAGAAAAGCAACTTGAGGGAAAAGGTTTCTGTGGTTCACAGTTTAAGGGTAGAGTCCATCCAGGTGGGGAAGACATGATGACAGGAGCTGGTCACTTGTGTCCACAGTCGGCAAGCAAAGAGCAATGAATACTCATGCTAAGTTTCACTCTCCCTTTTATCCAGTCCTGGACCTCAACCCCTGGAATGGTGCCACCGATATTCTTTTCACCCCAATTACCTATATCTAGACACCCTCACAGGCATGCTCTGAGACTTGTCTTCTAGGTGATTCTCTTGTCAGGTAGACAATCAATATTAACCATCACACCATGGCTTTTGAACAATCTTGCATTTTGGAGATGCTAACACGTTCAAAATACAGGAGAGAAGCTAGAAAGAGACTCATGCAAAAGTGTGTAAAAAGTCATCCTTTTCAAATGTACTGGACTCAATGAAGGGCAAGTGGGGAAGGGGTTCCATGCTACCTTCCTCTAACCCAGTTCTGAGATGATTCATAGTTTACAGTGGCCAAACACTCATAGAAAACCCACACATTTGTACAGATAATCCAAGGTCAAATGCACCTGCCCTTTTGAGATAAGCAATCACAGAGTGCTGTATCCCAACTCTTTGTTTTTAAGCTTCACCTTGAGATCTCAATCCACTAGCCCATCACCTGTTCCATGGGATGCGGTCTAAGGCCAGGCTCCCTGATATGGACATAGCCAATGGAGGAGACTTCAGTGATCACACTAATCCCTTAAATTTATATCTTACTTTAGAGCTGGTGAGGTTCTCCTGCCCTCATTATTGGACCTGATCCTACCATGACCTTGGCATCAGCTTCCTTTAAGAACTGATCACCTTTCAAATGGGACTTTGCAGTCCAGCATGCCCTTTCTCTTAGTACCTTTTTATTGCCCTGTCTCAAAACAAACAGAAAAATATTTTTAGGTGTATCAACCAAGAGTCCTTCTTCCCTTCTTAGATATTGCTAATGAGAGCAGTTGGCAATAGGGCCACTTCCCCTCCCCCATCATCTTAGTTTTCCACTTGCCATACTCTGCATATTCTTATTTCCCCCCCTTTCTTTCTAATGGTAACCTTTCTAATCTTTGAGACATAACGCTATCTTTGATCTGCAATTCACTGGAAATTCCTTTCCTTTCTCTATCGATTGTGTCTCCTGGAGTAATGTAACTAAATTGCAATTTCCCTTTGCAGGCTGGGTGTTCCTGAACCATGGGAGTGAGTTATGTGTGTTCAAGTGCTACATCTTCTGAATCTTGTTAAGCTTTGCCACCTTCTAGCCCCACTGATGGAATATTTAATCACAGAAATGAGCTGGCTGATATGATATACAGTGTGAGGAAGCTCTGCCCTGTGGATCTTACTGGCAATTGAGGATCAGAACGGTGCCATTTGTCAGTACCACTGTGACAACTTTGAATCACCTTCTGTTTCTTATTTATTTTGCTTCACTTATTATGAACATTAAAGGTATATTGAATCAACCGTTTTACTGGATAGGTATCATCTCTAAAAAAAGAAAACATTATACTTCCAAGTGGTAAGGATTTTTTGCATGTGTGTGCATGTGGGTGTACATGTGTGTACACATGAATGTGTGTTTTTTTGTGTACATGTAGGTAATATAACAGGTGTTGTTCTTCAGGAACTATCTAACTTGTTTTTTGAGACTGGGGTAGGAGGACCCTACAGCCAGTAGGGTCCCAGAAACCCATTGTTTTCTCCCTCCCCAGGCTGAGATAATAGGAAGATGCCAGAATCCTTGATTTTTTACTTTAGTTCTGGAGATGGAACTCAGGTTTTCATGTATGCAAGGCAAGCACTTTACCAGCTGAGGCATCTCCCCAGATCTCAACATGTTTTATTAGAAAAGGCAAATAGGATTCTCTATGGACAGGGGTGTGGTAAGAATCCCTTATGAGCCTTCTTTATTCTGATCCTTAGACATGTTCTTTCTAATTACACCCAGTAACTTGAGGCATACTGATGGGAGTAGATACCCATAGATATTCCTTTTTTATTAGCACCCCAAATTTTATTTAAACCCTAAGATGGTGTGGCCACACCAATACACATTGGTCAAAATCTTTAAGACCCATCTTAATTGACTTATCAATCATTTGTCTTGAGAATAAACCTCACAGGGTCTGAAGATAATTAGACTTAGGGAAATAATCAATGCTGCTTAGCTTTATATGAGAACACCCACCTGTCTTTGGAAAAGATTTATATCTGTTCCTAGAATATGCAGATATATGTATATTTGTTTCACCCCACTTGTAGTGAATAAGAAATTAAAAGAGTTCATAGTAAGCATGACTGGAAGTGAAACCAGAAAAAACAAACAAACAAACAAAAAACCACAACCTTCCAAACGAAAAACCTTTTAAAATGGCTTTCTAAATGTTTCCCAGGATTGTGTGTGTGTGTGTGTGTGTGTGTGTGTATACATGCAAATGTCATAATCTATCAAAGCAAATTAATACTGTTCAGCTAGTAATTAAAGGTCTTCATTAAGAAGTGAGCCCTCCCTCCCCACCCCCATCCGACATCAGCAATAAAAATGCACTGGGGGGCACCAGAAGGTTCTATACGAAAATCAATAACTTGCCATTTTATAATTAAAAGAGAAAATAAATGTTAGGGGAAAGTCCACTAAATTAGGAAAATTACCTTTAGGAGAGATTGAAAATATTGATTTTAATTTATAAAATCTGTGAACTTTCCATGCTCCATTTTGAGAGACAATTGGAGGCTGGATAGTTCATTCTGCATAAGCTTGAGGAAAATCAATAATTATGCTATGGGAGTGTCATGAAATCTGTCATGAACACATCTTAGACTGAGAAATGACTAATGAGTCTGGCTGTCCATCTTGGTCATACACAGAGATGACTTATGAAATATCCAAAGTAAGCCATGGCCGAGGTTTTTATCTCTGGTATGAGGCACCCTCCAAACTGCAAGAGAAATCCAGACTAGTTTTATAGTTAAGGAAGTTTAGATGCCTTGTAAATTCCTAGTCATTGGTGTGTAGCTGGAAGGCATGGGTCATCACACCCAGACTTCACACTTACATGGCCAGCGTTTTGCCAACTGAACTAATGTCTCAGCTTCCTTTTTCTTTTTTATTGTGTTTTTTGTTTGTTTGTTTGTTTTTGGAAACAGGGTTTCAATTTGTAACCCATTCTGGCCTCAGCCTCCCAAGTGCTGAGATGCATGCATGCACTTCTATGGCAGATTCCTTGCTTAAAAAACAAAACAAAACAAAAAACAAAAACTTTCACTTCTTGAGAAAGTCTCATAAGGCATCATCGGTTGTTCAGATCTCTTTGAGGCTGTTCTCACATAACCAATTCATATACCTACCATGGCGGTGGTGCTAGAGCAATGACCAGGGGGCTTGCCTCACTTTAGAAAGTGGTATGATCACAGGGCACAGTCACAGAAATGTAGACTTATTATTTATAAAATATAAAGAAGCCACGATATCCATTTACAAAGGACTCAGCCCCTAAGACTGATCAAAACCCTACTTTATTTTTGTGTGTGTGTGTGTGTGTGTGTGTGTGTGTGTGTGTGTGTGTGTGTGTGAAATCCTAAAGGAGATCTATACCCTTTGTATACTTTTGTGTTTTAACTTGCAAAACTGTCATAAGGATTGAATACAATCATGTATGGAATGTGCATAGAATAGTGCCAGCCCGCAGAAAATATGGAGTGCACATTACCCCTCTGAACTTGCTCTCTTTCTGTACTTGGAGACCTCTCTGCCTAGGCTGGGCTTTGATCTAGTTTTAACTAAGGTTCTGATGCTGTTGAAGGAATGCAGATTCCTTTATGTTTGCATATGTAAGTCAGTCTAACCCTGTTCTTTGTATTCTTCAGCACCAGCAGGTATTTACTGTGGGGCAGAATCCCAAATAAAGGAGATGGTTGACATTATCCTGGTCAGTAGAGGCAAGGGTGGCCATTAGGAAGGGAAAACTATACAGTGCTTTCAGATCACACCCACATCTGTGACCAACTCCCCAAGGGAATACTTTCTGCTTCTTGCTCTTGACCCCATTTCTCTGGAGAGAAAAACCTGAACACAGGCACATAGCACAAACCTTCACAGGTCTGCAGAACCTGCCACTGCCTTGGATCAGCTGCTGCAGATTTGTGGCTGTCCCTGCAGGTATGTGAAAGCCAGATCTTCTCTGATCTTTGGGGAGATTTTGTATATTTTTAGCTTTGAAAAAGATTTACCCCAGAATACTAATACCATCCAAGGTGCATCTTGCTCCTGAACATATAGCCATGCCCCTAAGCCCAGAAGTTAACACTCCAAGTAGATACGCTGAGAAGTCAGAGGCCAGTCCTCTTACAAGTAATGAAAACAACTTGAGTCCAATAGTGTGTTCAGGGCTCAGCTATATCAGGCATTAACATGTCCTCTCCCACCATGACACAAAGGTTGAATATTAACTTGCTTATTCAACAAACATTCATATGATGCTGAATATGTAGCCAGGGCTTCATATAGCTCTTCCTTATATTCTAATAAACACCTATGTACTTCTGCTATCATAATCCCCATTTGAGAGATGAAGAAACTAAAGCACAGGGAGTCTTAATAACTTGTCCAGAGTCACACATCTGGCAAATAGGGGAAGAAGTGTCTGAATTTGAGCTGCCTGGTTCATCTTCCATGTTCTTTACTCTCCTGTGATCATCTCAGGAGGTAGGGTACACAGAATTGAGAAGCCTTACAGCCAGGTGTACCCTCCCCTATAAGAGTGAACACAGCTGCTGCATGGTGGTGCAATCCCTAGATTTAATCGAAGCTCACACAGGAAGAGGCTCACAAACATAGCTGGAATACAAATCTCAGCTCTTGTACGCCCCTTCCTCAGGTCCTCAGGGTTTCATAGTTTGGTTTGTGCATAAGAGTAGTTAGGATCTGCTCCTTTCACATCTTCTCGGAGTGATGTTTAGTCTCAGAAAAATGGCAGGAGTTGGGCAACCGGAAAAAATAAACCAAAATTTACTCCTACCACTAAGTGAGTGGCTCAGATCAACTATTTACCAATTGTACAATGTTTAGGAGGCATGCCATCGGAAGGCTCCTTCCCCATACCCATAAGAAAAGCCTGCTACTAGAGTACCAGGCTTTCAAGGCAGCCTTGGTGACAAGACCTCAGGATCAGTGACAGGCTACCCTGCCATATTAAAGTAAGAAATCTTAGCTGTAGAGGCTTCTGGCTCTTCCCATGATTTGTTCTCTGAGTTGTCTCAATGGGTAGATTTCCCTACTAAGGGCACTTGGGAAGGGAAGAGGGGAAAGAGAGAGATGTATGCATGGAGCAAAGTAGACAGAACTGAACTTGCTAAGACAAATTGATCCATGGAGAAAGTTCTTTTCATTCTCCTAACTTTCACCTAAACTCTATCTTGGAAACTCCCAGTTTCCACTTTGCTGAAATGATTGACTCAACCCTCTGCTTTATCAGGAAAGAGGAAAGCACCTCTGATGGAAATGCACAGCTAACAGGTGCATGGCAAGGGCATTGCATTACGATGGGACTGAGCCTCCACCCCTTTGTCCAGTGTCCTGCTGAGCAAAGCCCCAATGCTTTCCTAGGGCAAAGACAGAGTGGCAGAGCCTCATGCTTATCTCACAAGTGTGAGCCCCCCCTCCATCACTGGAGATTGTAAACACTCTTGGTTTTGCCCCAAGAAATCCTTGAGAACTTGTTAGGACAGGATTCCTCGTTTAGATTGAGCTACAAAACCCATGATATAGGGGGCAGGCAAAGCACATTTAGAAATGACCAAGCAAGACTTTAGCGTGCAAAGCAAAGTTCCTTACCTGCATAGAAGTCGGGGCTGTAGACGGCGCCCACAACTGGATTTAATTTCCAGCCTTAAAATAAGCACAGAAGGATTACATCACATTTGTGTTAGGAACTTCTATCCCTTCAAGGCAACCACAGTGAACACAGACTGAGATAGGGTACTTGTTTGCGTTGGAAAGTATCAAGACTATGTAGGGTGAACATGCACAAAGTTGCTTGCAAAATCTGGAGTCTACATTTTTTGGTTTTCTGGTATCGCAAGTGAATGGAATGAAAACCACTGACCGGCTACAGGTGAACCTTGTGAAAAAAAAAAAAAAAAAAAAAAAAAAACAGAATTCATGCTCAACCATATCAGTAAATCCACTACGATAATCTCAGTTTTTGCTTTATTCCATATCACATTGCTAGATAATCCATCACATGTTGCCTTGCATCAAAGTCACAGATATTTAAAAGCTTGCATAAACAGAACTCTTTGAGGTAACACACTCTGACCATCAGCCTTCCCGATTATGACCTCTAGCTTGTAGAGACTTCCAATTCTCTGCTGTGTGCTTTGTGAATAACAGAGATGACAGCAGTTTATCCCCCAGAGATCTGGTATGGAATACATTTCAATGCATTCAGGAACAGGAAAAACCTTAGTGAGTGCTAAATAGTGAAGGTCACTTTCAAGCCACCTGTCTATGACATTAACAGCAGTCTCTGGTTTGCTAACTGTTACTGATGAAAATATGTCTTAAGTGTGAACTCTGGCTCCTTAGAAATTGTCACTCAAGAAGACAGCACACAAGAACAACCATAAACTGGAAAGCACATTACTGATCTGTTCGTTTGTTGGTTGATTGGTTGTTGCAACAACAGGGAAGAATGCTTAGGCCTCAGAGCTTGTGACTGGTTCTGTCTTTCCTAGGAAATTTCTAGGGAAATTATAGTGGTAGAATTGTTTTTGAGACAGGGTTTTATGTAGCCTAGGAATCTTATGTAGCCTGGGCTGGACTTGAACTCATTATGTAACTTAGGATGGCTTTGAACTTCTGATCTTCCTGCCTCCTTCTCTTGAATACTGGGATTATAGGTTTGGGATACCATACCCACTTAATGAAGTGCTGGGGATTGAACTCAGTACTCCATGTAAACCCGGAAAGCATTTTTCTAAATGAGCTCCACCCTGCATGCCCCTATGTGCCCTTGTGTCTTGGATCAAGGGTCAAATACCCAATATCTTTTAGTAAATGGACCAGAGAAATAGAAATGGCTTATTTTAAAATGCTGTTACAGTTTGGAAGATACATGTCCTGGTGTTTGAATACCTGGTCCCTAGTAGGTGGTGCTGTTTTGAGAGGTTGAATAGCCTTTGGGAAGTTGGACCTAGCTGGAGGCAGGGGAACGCTTGGTCTTGGACCTTGAGGTATATGAGGACCTGACTGCAACATGAGAGTCAACTTTGGGTCTTAGTGACTGTGCCATGCCCCTTCTTACCTCGGAGTTTTCTTCTAAACAAGGCTTCCCACTCCCAGACAGGGTGCTTGAATATCTTTGTGAATCTTGGGCTTGCACTGGATGCCACTGTCAACTCTCCCTTCTCCCTTGAAACTTGATTCTCATCCAGTTTTCCCTTTCAGTCAGTGGCACTTCAAGCCATCTGGTCACTCAAAATTCTGCTCAATAGTTGCTACCTTACCTTCATATTTCGTATACAATCCATTTAAAAAAGTATTCCGTTAAACTAGGGACAGTGCCTTTCTTCTCTACAATATGTTTTTTGCCAGACAAAAGTCATACCAAAGCAAAACAAAGCAATAATAATAATTAAAAGCCACCCTTGGGGCTGGAGGGATAGCCCAGTGTACCGCTCTTGCAAAGGAATGATGCTCAGTTCCTACCACCTCTGTTTGGCATCTTAAAATCACCTATAACTCCAGCTCTGGGGGCTTGAGAACCTTCTTCTGACTTCTTCAAGCATCTGTATTCACATGCACTTACCTCCACACTCATAGACATACACAGGCACACAATTAAAAATCCATATATTCAAACAATTTAAAATAAAACCCATTCATTCACCTTTTATCTTCATCCATTCTATTTGCAGTGGCCAAAGAGTCATGGGAGAAACCAATCACTTGCTCTGTTCCTCTATTAGAACTCCATCTTCCTTCTAGACTCAGGATAAGCACAAACTCCCTGTGTTGGACTAGAAAATGATAATTTATCCAAGTTCCATTCATTTTGCACCACTGTCTCCATTTCTCTAAGATATAGACTGTTGATCTTTAATCTGAATAAAACCACCCAGACTAACTGAACATCTAGAGATTTCCTGACCTTTCTTGGAGAACACTCCCCAAATCTTTCCCAAGTGTCCAGGTATTGTTCTGGTCTCCAATTCCTTTCCAAAACATGATATTCAATGTCACTCTCCTGCCTTCTCTTAGGGGTACTCACTGATTGATCACCCAGTTAAATTTTCTCCATAGGTGCTAACTGTATCCTCTCCCTCTCCCTCTCCCTCTCCCTCTCCCTCCCTCTCCCTCTCCCTCTCCCTCTCCCTCTCCCTCTCCCTCTCCCTCTCCCTCTCCCTCCCTCTCTCTCTCTCTCTCTCTCTCTCTCTCTCTCTCTCTCTCTCTCTCTCTCTCTCCCTCCTTTCCCTTCATTGCTTTCTTTCTCTTCTTATTTGTTTTCTCTATCATTCTCCCTCATTAGAATTGAGAGTAAAGCTGGGCAAGACTGTCAAGTATGAGTTCTAGGCACTTAAAAGCATTTGACAAATACTAAATATTCCATAAACATGGACTTATAAGGAATCAGAAGGCACAAAGTGCTTTTCTCAGTGGTCTTATTTCCTCTGGCTAGGATTTGGTTTCCGTGTGCCCTGCAGATGCTCAATGTTCTACAAGCAGTGAAGGACCTCTTAGGGACTGCCATCTTCCAGTGCAGGCAATGAGGGTTGCCCTTGAAAGTCACCTCTGCGCAGACTAACAGACCTCAAGTAGACTTATGTAAATATATGCAAATCACACACAAATGGACTTATCCTTTCTGTGGCTCCTTCTAGTACCTGAAAGAGACCCCTGGGATAACCTTGCTGGAAATACAGGCCTGCACTGTCAGGAAGATGGACAAAATGATCCCAATTTTAATTTCTGAGACAGTGTATGTATGTCCCCAGGCTTCACAAACTGAGATTTTCATCAGGGACATTAAACCGAACAATGAGGCTTACAAAAGGAAGAGAATAGCAGATAAAGCCTACCACTCCTAGCCTCCCAGGGTCCCATCTGACAAGGCAATGGAGCACAGCCCAGGCAGGCACATGGAGCTTCACCCCTCTGAGATGGGTCTTTGGGGAGCTGCATCAAACCAGACTCCCCGCCTCCCTGAAATGTAGCTTGTCCTGGGTTATGTGCGAGCCTGCTTTAGAAAAATGCTGGACAAGATCCCTGGTGTACAAGCCTTGCTATAGTGAGTGTAATAAAACTTTAGAAAATAACCTGCATGCATTTTAAACAGAGACCTCATAGATGAAATAGAGCAGGAGACAACATCCAAAGGACAAACGAAGCAGTTATTCATACACTGAACACGTGCGCTGTGTGGTCCTTTATTTTGAGTAGCAGCTTTGTTTTCCTATTTTTAGTAACAGGTATCCATAGTCAACATCTAGATTTCACCTAAAGTGTAGGATTTCTGGTTCTCTTGAAACATTGGGAGAAATGGCAACTTTATGTTAGGAATCCCCTCAGATAGCTTTATTAGAGGTGACCAGAAGCTATGATGTGTGACTGCCCAGACAGCAACAGTCAGCCAACAATAAAGCTCCCAGCTGTGAGTGTCTGTTGTTAAACTGGACTGTTTTGTCTGCTCAGAGAGAAATCTCTTGCTTTACCCAGTAAACAAACAGAAGATAAATATTTCAGACTGACTTTCAGTCAGGCCCATCATCCTAGATGTTTGGGAGCCTGAAGCAGGAAGATCTCAAGTTCAAAACCTATGATGGTTACAGAGTGAGTTTAAGGCCAGGCTGGGCAACTCAGTAAGGCCCTGTTTCAAAATGAAGAGTAATAATCAAGTGTGGATAGAGTTCAGTAGATTATAAACAAAACCAGGCGAGAAGATAGGGACTATGAAATGCTATTCTGTGGGCACGACATGGCTGTAGCCCTCAGAAACTTGCAATAGCATAGGATCTACACAAGAGTGAGCCAACCATACATGGGAAGGGACTCATGGGGCCCACCTACCCAGGGGAGCTTTTGGCAGCCTGGCAAAATCATTATTTTTATCAAGAAAGCCACTGTTCAGTTACTCTGTTCCTGTGGGCAGCTCCACACTCATACCCAGACAAGTGGCCTTGCTAAAGCACAGTGTGGCCCAAAGCAAAACCAAACTGAAAACAAAAAGGCAGGGAAGTGGGAAAGATGGAGCTTTGGTAGGAGGGCTGGGTGGGGCAAGGCTAAGAGAGGGAATAGGGATGACTGTGAGCAGAAGGTATCAAATACATGGTAATGAGACTGTTGAATGATCAACAACAACAACAAAAAACCCTACAATCAGCTATCCCAAACAATGAAAACCAAGACCGAGCTTCTCAGAATCTGTTTTTTCTTTTGTTGCCCTTATCTAGCTCCATTTTGCGTCTGAATCTTTGCTCCTACAACTTGGCACAGAAAGAAGGAATGAGATGGCCAATTAAAACTGAGGCCTCTCTGTAATCAAATCCCATTGATCCACAAGCAGCAGTTAAGCACAGAGCACCATCTTTATCTCCCACCCTGGTGGTACTTTACTTCCTCTGAAGATCCCAGACACCTGGGATGTTGGTGCCTTTGTATGTCCAGCTCCCGTACAGAATTATGTCGGAAGATCTTTGAGTAGCTAGGATGCACATCAGTAGTCACTAGCAGAGCCCACACTGGAAGACAAGGCTGCCGGTCTCGATTCCAGCCTTTTGAAAATGTCCAAGGCAACAGACTCCTATGTAACAGCCATGCTTTGCCAACTTCCAGGAAATCCCTCTAAAGCCAGTTCTCCATTTGTAACATAGATCCAGTTTTGGCTATCCAATGAGTACTGTACACCTTCTAACATGCTCCCCCTCTCTAGCCACAGACATGCTTTTGGGAGAAACAGAGACGGTCTAATTAGGCCTTTATAGAGCTCTCTCACAGGTGGAATTTGCAAAACTTCCATATTTCCTTCTATCGTCTATCATATCTACAGTAGAAAGCCATGGGAATGCCTCTTATATCCTCCACACTGATATTACCACAATCTTCTGCATCAGATCCTCCTTCACACCCTCCCATACATGTTTCTCATTGCATTAGGACCAGTCTTAGGCATCACTGGAGACCCTGAAGTTGCTGAAATGTACGACTGAAGGAACTCAGGAACATGACATTTGGCAACTAAATTTTTATTACAATACTTGGGCTTCAAAGTTGGATAACCTATAATTTTGGAAAAAAGGCATTATTTCTATGGTTTATAAGTCATGCAATTAAGAAGTAAACCTCAAAAACAATTATTTTCTTACTCCAACATGGCTTCATGGATATTGACATATTCTCTGTGATGGTTTGAATGCGAAATGCCCCTCAGAGGCTTATGTATAATGGGCCTGGTTATCAGATGACAATGTTTGCGAAGTGATTGGATTAGACAGTCTGCATGTTAACCTCCTGATGGACCCATTGCATGACGGCCTTTGAGGGAGGGGGTAAAAGGTGGAAGTTGCAGGGTCTTTTAGAAGTTGTCCTCAGAGTGCATGCCTGGGAAGGTTATTCACAGTCCTTGGGTCCAGTCCACTTCTTAGCTTCTGATTTGCCATAAGGTGAGTGGTCTCTGACCCTTGTGATGCTCTGTCTCACAGGTCACATGGCCATGGGATATGACAGGGACCCTTGGAAATTATGAGCTAAAGTGAACCTTCCCCTCTATGCCAGGTAACGTGCCCCAATGATGCAGAACCTTCCTAATACAGTCTCTTACAAAACCACACCCTCTTCCAGATTTTAAGGGTCTTTATTTTCTCAATTGATTCCATTACAATTTATAGGAAATTCTAGTTACAGTGGTGATATTTATACACAAAGGAAAAGGCTCCATTCACTATTTCTGTGCCCTCCATTTCTGCCTCTTCAAAATACGATGATTATGTTCTCTTTCCAGGTGCACTGCCTTTGAAATGTCTCATATAATACATAAACACATAGTGTTACAGAAATACCAGCTATTTTGAATGGGCTTTGAATTATGTTTCAAATTCCCATAGGAGTTGGTTCTTAGTCCTTTGATATGGAATTGATCAATAATTCTTCCTTTAAAATAAGTATGTATATACATTACATGGCTTATGGAATTACATTTGAGTTTTTTTGTTTTGCATTTATATACATGTATATACAGTGTGCATGTGAATATGTACATCTATTTGCATGTATGTGGACACAGGTGTATACAGGTTCATCTGGAGGCCAGAGGGTGATGTCACTGTGTTTGTGTTTTCCTCCATCCTTCTCCATTTTATTAGAAAGGTCTCTCACCAAATCCAGAGCTCCATGATTCCCCTAGACTAGTGCTGTAGCTTGCTCTAAGAATCTCCCATCTTCCTGACTCTCAAATGTGGACGTTGTAATCAAACAGTCATTATCACTTGACATTTCTGGGGGTGCTGGGAATTTGCACCCCAGTGCTCATTCATAATCACTTTGTCAACCGAGTCACCCTCCCAGTCTCCTTTTTGATTCATTCGTTTTTCTTGCAGTCCTTCATGAGGTGTGCAGGCACACCTATAACTGTGCAGCACACACACACACACACACACACATGCACACATGCAATGGCTATGCCATGGATTTCTGAATGTACAGCACTTGGGTGGATGTCACTGTGAATTGTTACAGAGCTATGAATTTTACCCAAATAGAAAGTCCTCATAAACATGTAATTCAGAGCTGTTGGGCACTCAGAGAAACTGCTTATCCAGTTCAAAGGTTTGTCCTCAGTTGCTGAGGCTGAGAAAACTGGACAGCAGAATAAATTCTTCTGTATTTTTCATGTTACATTGAGGGAATATATCTGTTTAATAGCATTACTCTTCAAGGGAAGAACACACTGATATACTTAAATTGGCTGCCACTAGCAGAAAAAAAAAAGAAAAACTATAAACTGCTAATGTGTTCACAATAGTACAAAAATAGAAACAAAAATAATGAAATGTCAGTGAACACTGAAGATCTGAATCAACCTGTGGAATGCTATATGGCCATGAGAAAGAATTAGTTCCACCTATATGGATCAGCATCTAAAGAGTCCAAATGGAATCATAAGAACCGATTAAAAGCTATACATGTCATGATACTATTTGTGTCAGGAATATGTAGATCACACTGTGAATACTACATACACAGATCTATGCCTGAAAGTGCAAAATGAACTATAGACAACAGTCTGTAGGAGTGGCTTCTCCTGAGGAGAGGGAGAAGCCAGGCTGGCAAGAGTGCTAGCCAAAACATTTCTCACTTTGTTTCCTCTTTGGTTGTTTTCTGTTTTAAAATATGTCAATGTATCAAATATAATTAAAACTTTAAAAATAGAAATCCTATACATTTTCCTGTTGTGTGGAATAAAATTACATTATTTTTAAAAACTTAAAAATCAAATAAAAATATCTTTTGGTCTTGATATCCAACATAGCATTACCATTTTGGCAGAATTACTGCCATCATTTGAAATCAGAGTGTGGACATGGACTTCATTATCCACATTTATTTTTCTCATTATAATACCATGATTATCTTTACATAACTCATTTTAATGGGTGTAATACTCTATCAAGCTCTTATACTTTAACTTACTAATTTGTTATTTATTTAATATGTGTGCGTATATATGAATGTTATGTGTGTATACGTATGTACATGTTAGAAGGCCAGCGGTAGACTCTGAGTGTTCTGTTCGATTGCTCTGTGGCTTTTTCCTGTCCGAGACGGGTCTCTCATTGAATCTACAATTAAACTTATAGTCAGCCAGCTGCATGATCCTTCTGTCTCCACTCCCCACAGAGATGCCCTTACAGGCAGGTGTGTAGCCATACCTGGCTTTTATGTGGGTGCTGAGACCTGAACTCAGAGTTATCACCTGCTGAATCACCTTTCCAATTAAAATAAAAACAGAATTCTCCCTTCCAATATCTTAATAGATGTTTATTTTTGAGATGTAATAATGAATTAAACTATGGGAACATATTTGATAACTCTTCATATAAACGGGAAGCCTCCTTTTCTGGTGATAGTAAGGAAGGGATTGAACCCAGAGACTCACACATGCTAGGCAAGTACCTTACAACTGAGTTACATCCACAGCTACATGTCGGTCATTCTTAATGAGAAGTCTTGGGAAATATTTCTGGTAAATACAGAAATTCTTGTCTTAAAGGAATCTGAAGTATACATCCATAGACCCACCTGGCCCCATGGTACTCAGGGATACATGCATGGGAAAGAATGAGCCATCATACAGCCACTTCCCCACGGAGCTCAGTCATCACAACACTTTAACAACCAAAAAGCCTGAAAGCTAGAACCAAATACTGTAACTACACTTCCAGGAATGACAAATTATTAAGGATATATGGCTTTAAAAATTAATAAACAAAATTTTTATTCTTTCCTTAATTTTCTAGAATTATAGGAAAATAAATGATGCAAATCATGACTAATGTCAGTCCTGGGGTCAGTGGTTCTCAATCTTCCTAATTCTGTGACCTTTTAATACAGTTCCTCATGTTGTAGTGACCCCCAACCATAAAATGATTTTGTTGCTACTCCATAACTCTAATTTCACTACTGTTATGAACTGTAATGTAAACATTTGATATGCAGGATATCTGTTATGTGACCTCAGTGAGGGTCATCACCCACAGGTTGGGAACCACTGCTCTAGAGAGATGGGATGGCTAAATTTGGAAACTATATCTGCTTTGCTGTGAAACATCATCTCTGAGGTTGTTCACTGTAGCCGGTCAGCAATGAAACAGTGGCCAGGTAGGGCCAGCAGGGCATATGGCACACATGGACTC
Organism: Peromyscus californicus insignis; assembly: GCF_007827085.1. Lineage (NCBI taxonomy): Eukaryota > Metazoa > Chordata > Mammalia > Rodentia > Cricetidae > Peromyscus > Peromyscus californicus. The sequence continues at coordinate 98,810,442 of NW_026294551.1, read as the reverse complement.
ATATCAGCTGTGGTTACCAGCCCAAGGCCTGCACAGTTAAAGAAATATCCAGCATGGATTGGAGGGAGGTTCCTCAGGCCCCGCCCTAGCTCGGGAGCTGTTGGCAGTCTGTGGCTCCTGGGCCTGGGAGGGTCACTTTTCCTTAGGAATTTGAGCCCAGTGGATCACTCTATGCAACACTAATTGAAATCAGTAGGTTAACATAGGTAAGTAAATAGCACATGAAGTTGGGTGGGAAATATATGATGGAGATTCCTTGGAAGGATTGGAGGGGGGAGTTAGTAGTGCATGTGATAAAGATATAATGTATACATGTATAAAACTTTCAAAGAGTAAAATAAAACAGAAAAAGATTCCCTGGTTCAGGAATGCTGTGGAGTGGTAGACAGAGAAGACATCTTGCAGTAGGCAGGTATCTACTTACCATTGGTGTAAGGGTTGACAGTCTTTTTATTAGTCATTACACGTGCTGTTGCGTTATTAACCTACACACATAGAAAACTCAAGTGAGTTTGGATGCCAAGGCCAGCCCATGATCCAATTAGTTGCATGCATTATGACTGTGATTACTTATCGAAATCAAAACCAAGAAACAAAAACTTAAACAAAAACTAAAATGCATTTTAATTTACAAATGGCAATAGGTGCATAACCCAAAAATCATACATTTTTATAATTACATTTACTTCATAACCAATTTAACTTACGAATCATTTCAATAAAGCAATGTCATCTCATTTGAAAGTTTAATAAAGAGACAGTAAAAGCAAATTAAAAGCTACTGCATAATTGAAGGTTTAAAAGCATGCGTGTGCTCCATGGTAACACAGAAACAGGAGATAGGTTTTGAAACAGAAAATAAAGTTAATATGAAAGGGGCATGCAGTGGAGAAGAGGGAGGAGACAAAGTACAGGGGACATAATGTCAAAGAAAGGGACAGACAAGTTTAAGCCGTGTGCAACACTTCGGGAGGGGAAACCATGGGAAGCAACATCTAGCATTCAACACTTGGAACAAGAGCCTTTTACATTGCAAGAATTAACGAATCATTCAAGCTTTAAGGTCACAGCTAACAAAAGGATAAGAGAGGGTGCATTGTGTAACACAATATGGAGTTAACAATCTGAGTAAGATGTGCACTGGTCATAACTCAGTCCAGTCAGAGCCTCCCAGGCTAGCTTAGAACGTACACTCAATTACAGGCGTACCAAAGACCCAAAAAAATAGAGCATCAAGAAAACTTAATACAACAAGTCAAAAAAATCCACGTGGTAGAGAGATATGTATAGAGATATATCAGCACTAAATACGTGAAGCGGCAGATGGACTTTGTCACTTACCATTCACCACCATCGCCAGCATGGGTTTGTATACAGTTACCATGGTTACTGAGGGTTTGGTGAGGGGCCTAAGCGTTACCGTCGAGGGGGGAAAATAAAAAGGCAAAATATGCGACATCTTACTCCAAAGACTAAAGCATTTTTAACTGGTAATTTTTTTCTTTTTAAGTTTTAACAAATATGACCCTTTGATTGTGTTGAAGAGGAACCCAGTGGTACAAAGGGTGGGTGCCGAATGTCAGAATGCAGGGTTTACATTTCCAATCAACAGGGAGGGGCCATGACTGAAACGGGAAATCCTGATTGTTTATCCAGTGTCAAATTAGAGAACGCAGAAATTCAAGCTGCTTTTTGTTTTTAACTGCAAGTTTAAAGACAAGTGCCTCTTACTTTTTCAGTTTTAATGTTTTGAATGTCATTGCCTTTGGAATTTGGTCTAATTTGCAAACCACTGTGGATCCCTCTTCAACCCTAAAGTGGACTAAAAAAGAAACCAAACAAAACCAACAAAACTTGATATATACTTGGTTTGGTTTGAATACTGTGTCCTCTTTGGAACCTATTGCACCCAGTCTTCATAAAACATGGAAAATAAACTAACAAACCAACAGAACCTTTCAGAGTAACCTCCCTTTCAGCTCACTTTTTGCGATCTACTCTCCAGCAGTAATATAAAGAATAATGTAAAGTAAAATTTAACGAAAAAGTAAGGCCAGTTTTCCTTTTTATATATAAGTATATATATATATAAATATATATAAACAATGAGAGGGGGTAGGGTCACACACAAGACACCAATGATGCACCTGGAAGGACAAATGAGCGTGAAGCAGACATTTATAAAAAAATAAAAATAAAATAAAAAAGAGGAAAAGGAAAATATTGTGGACATGCACCTCGATTTTACGGCCCTCTACCACGGTACCGTGCAATTTCTCCCTCGCCCTGTCCGCATCCGCACTATTTTCGAAAGTTACGAAACCAAATCCCTGCATGCAGGAGGGAGAAGGAGAACAACATGCAGATTATTATTTCAGTCAACGACCACTTGGTAAAGTTCTCTTGCTTTCTTTGCTATTTCTTGTCCTGGCTTCAGTTCTGTAACATGCAAATTAGAGAAATTATAAGAACACTACGATGTGCAGTCATTAAGCAACAAATGTGAACGAGATTGTTTTTTCCTGTCACCCGTTAGCTGGAACCCCTAAAGAATTCAAAGATGGATATGAAAACGAAAACCAAACCAACAAACAAAAAATACCTTTCTAAACATCACTACTACAGAAGAAAAGAAATCAAACAAAAAGAAAATGAGATCAAAATAAATGTACAGTGTCTTCACAGAGAATTAAATGAAATAACGAGAAAAAAGAAAGGGAACCAGTTTCTTGACATGCAAATTAAAAAATCAAACAAAATAAAACGTGTGCACGGGAATTCAACAGTGAATGCTCAAGTCCTGTCACATTGCCTACGGAGTCATGCTGAGTGGATTTAAGAACGGTTCTTCTTCATGCAATTTTAAGGTTATTCGATTCTGTCAACTGTACAGCCTTTGCTTCTCAAAAATAAAAGTAACAAGCCTAAAAAAAGGAAAGACCTTTTTTTATAATAAATCTTGAACTTGTGGTTTTAATAAAAAAAAAAGAAAAATCACATGAAATGAATAGAAATAAACTTTTGTTGGTTAACAATGTGGATAAGCAAGTACCATTCTACATTTGTACTTTGCCCTCCCCCTCCCCCAAATTAGAAAAGAGTTTGGAATTTGACCTTTTACACTATGTTATTAATCAGAAAATAATGTTCTAGGGCACTGGGCTGGCATTCATTTGCTATATCAACAGGTACCAAAGTAGAGACATTTCTTGGATTAGGGATATCTGTGTAGCAGGCTGAACCCTTCCTCTTGACTGATAAACAACAAATACATCCTTTGTTTCATCACAAGCACAGTTTTTGTTTTTAATATTTCAGCCTCTAACACCAACCCCACTAACCCATATTTTTAAACTTTGCCTTCATTCTTCACTGACCCTGTTTCTATGATGAGTATAGAAAATCCTTAAACTTATTTGTGCATTTTGTTTAGAAATATATACACCAACCTTTGGAATAATATGGGTTCACTGGGTCCACATAAGTTGGAAGAAATTTTGCACTATGTAGGAACTATCAATTTGCACAGAATAAACCTCACACACAGTAAAGACAGTTGCTTAACCCTCGTGCATGACATTTAGCTTTACAAATAAAATGTGCAATAATCACACATTTAGAATGGGAATAGCCATCTCATATCAGCCCACAATCCTATGCTGGCACATATGATGACCTAATAATTGAGGGATATTTGGAGAAGAGTTGCTAGGTGCACTAGCTAGGAGGCGTTATAAAACCAGGCTTGTTTGTGGAGGGTATGTACTGTGAATGTGTTCAGGTGCTGGGAGATGGATATTTGTCAATGTCACAGACAGAAAAAGATCAGAGGTATTTACTTTGACTGAATGCTTTGCCTTGCTTTCCCCAGAGTGAGGATTTGTAAGTAGGGCATGCCTGAGTGAGCCAATAAATATACAGTGACATATTCCTCAGAAGCATTGTACATGTTGCCTACCTAACCTGGGTGCTCAAAAATACTTGCTAATAGTATTCTAGTTTTGGTGAGAAAGGAACAAAAATGCTCTCTGATGGCAAAGGACAGAATATGAGGGAATGGGTTGCTTCATTTGACAACTCTATCTCCTGGCTAGTGGTTCCCAAATTCAGTTGTGCATCAGGAGGGAACAGAAGCATGTTACATATTTTGATTCCTGGGCCTCATTTTGTATTTACTCCATCAGAAACTCTGAATGGAGACTAGACACAATTTTGCCTCATGACAAACTGCCTACATGACTTCATGGCTGCATTTTACTCTTTATTACACACCCATAGAAAGGAGGTTTCATGTGTTAGACTAAGTAGCACTTTATACCACTGCTTTGAAAAATGTCATCAGTTGGGCAGTGCGAGTTTATCACTCTCTTATTTTGTGCATAAATGTAGGAAGCACAGAAAAGATCATGTGCCCAAGATGTCTCATCATGTTTTGCCTCTCCTGTAAGCCTAAGTCTATAAGCATCTAAGTCAGACACTTAGGATTCATTAAGAGAAATAAGGGATTTATAGTCTCTCATCGGGTAAGAAAAGATAAACTAGTTTCTGCCTTGTGGATGGAAGGAAGGGTGGTGTCATTTTTTTTGGCACCAGATATCTCTATTACCATAGCACTGCAAGAACATAGCTGTAAATATTGTCCCAAGGAAACCTGTTTTATACTTCCCATCTGAACCCAAGGCAAACCCACTGGCTTCAATGCATACTATGCACATGAAGAAGAGCTGGAGATGGAGGTAGAAGTACCCTTGCCATTCTAGAAAATATGCACAGACTGAGAAAGGAAAGACCCTTGGATAGTTCTTATTCCAGGTATTGAATGACTTGATGAGACTTGTGAGGGTTAGGTTCAAAGCTGAGCTTGTCCTAGAAATGACCCCCCTAAACATCCAGCAGGCTTGGATAATTCTACTTCCCATCCAGTCCACAAACAATACATCTTCCTTGGGTCAGAAAATGATCAGAAGTCCCATGTGGAAACTGCCACCAGGACTGGAGCTATGGTCCCCTGGGCCTCTCAGTTGTCAGGTGTTCTGTCTCTAAAGCCCTGGATCCTGGTGTCTCTGAAAGTAGGAGCGAAGATATTGGCCTGTCCCATGTCAAGATTACATATCAAGGAAACAGTACCACAGCATCCTTAAAAAGATGAAATTTTTCATCATTGTCTTGGAATGAATAAATCATCTTTGGTTTGAAGAGTTGGGGTGAAATGAAATGATGATGGGGAATAATGAAGACTGTAAGAAAACAGGCCATGCAGAGCCAGGCAGAGCAGTGTAGACCTTTCATTCCAGATAGGTGTGAGACTGGGACAGGAGAGTCACAAGTTCAAGGTCTGCCTAAGTGACTCAGTGAGACCCCGTCTCAGACAAAAGTAAAAAGGGCCTTCGGGTGCAGCTCAATCATAGGATGCTTGTCAAGTATGTCTTAAGTCTACATGGACAGGTGGTCAGAGCTGAGAAAAGAAGGCTTCCTGGAGGAGGGCATGATGCTTCCTCCACAGATGGGCATGAAGGACTCGGTGACCTGAAATGGAGTCCTAGGGCATGGCTTGCTGATCTCAAAGCCTCAAAGTAAATTCTCACAATTCTGTATCCTGCTCACTCCCCCTCCCTGGTACTGGTGATTTTAGGTGGTAGACTTTCTTTGGGGCACTCAGGTGGATGCCCTGTTTTTTTTTTTTTTTTTTTTTTTTTTTTTTTTTTTTTTTTTTTTTTTTTTTTTTTTATCTTAAATCAAGATTCCAAAGCTCCCTGGAGGGTGGAATGAACACATTCTATTTGATATGATAATTCAAGTTCTCCCATCTTCAATGCAGAGAACTCATGTTTAGTTGAAAGGGCCATAGAAATTAATTTTCTTGATGACTAAGACTCTCACATTTCATATCTCTCCAGTGACTTTTGCAAATACAGCTCCTTTTCTTTGTGAGATATCTTCTTTTTCCCTTCTTCCTTTTCTCCTTCCCTCCTTCCCTCCCTCCTCCGTCCTTTCCTTCCTTCTTCATTCACCCTTAGCTCATTTTCTTCTTTCAAAAAGCCTCCCTTCCTCCAGCTAAATGCTTAGAGTTTCATCAGCCCCTTATGTCGTGGCAAAATACAGCATATTTTATGGCAGTTGTTCATGGCTGGTCTTTCCTGATGCTCAAGAAAAGCTAAGGGCTAGAAGCATGTCTGTCTTGCTCAAGAATCATTCACCTGGAGAGGAACTAGTCAATAGATACATATTAAACCAAAGACCCAATTGTGTGTTTCTCAGGTATGATAGATAATGGCTAAATCTGACTGTATTCCCAGAAACAAAGCATTTTAGAAGCAAAAGAATGATTTTAAATCTCTTAAAAGATGAACTGGATTGCGCAATCCATTACTCCTGCATGCAGTTCGGTTCTGATGATCAAGTCTGTCATTTCTTTTTTAAATGAGCCTTTCCTATAGTATCCATCTATATACAAAACACTCAGGCTGTGTGTTTCCAAAATATTGGAGCTATTTCCTGTCTGTGCATGGATATGCACACATACATATGTGTAGAGTCATCCTCACTCAGCTCTAAGTCACCTGCCTCAGGGAGAGTCTTATGGAGAACAAAGGACCAAGAGGAGAGATTCCTGGCCCTTTGGGGCCACTGGTTTCCTGGCCAACTGAGGCAACAACGAATGGAAATGAGATTCTATCCATGGTTCCATTTCTTGGGGGTGAGGATGGAAATGCTCCTCTAAATGAGGCCCTTTCCCACAAAGATGCCAAATATGACAACGTCTCAGAGACGTTCCAGTGACATGGCACCACCCAGCACCCACACCTGCAAGGCAGAGTGCTCCCACCCAGAGGGACAAAAAGACGAGTTTGGATGTTTCCTAATACTAAAAAAAGGAGCAAAGAAAAACAAAACAGCCTAACAAAGTCCAGGCTGCAGATGCTGAAATGGAAATACCCTTTTTCCCTGAAGCCACCAGGGACAAGCTAATCAAGGAGATGATGGAAAAAGTCCTAAAAATAGCACACCATTGTATTTTGAAAATAGCCAACAATTCTGTAGTGGTGTCCCCAAACATCCCTAGAAAGGAATGAAATAGCTTTCTTCGACTGACAAACATCTTACTAAACAAAATGTAAATTAAGTAGAAATTTAAAACAAGCCACAGCCAACAAGGAAAAAAGAAAGAACCCCACAAGGCAATGGTATAATAAAGAGATTCAGAATCAGGACAGAGCTGGGACACATTCTACATGATCTTCAGTTTGGCTGGAATCTGCCAGGCCCAAGAAAGAAGCCTTGACTAGACTTTTCTTTTAGTGCACCTTGCTCTACAGCTATAAAAATGGTTTTCAATACAAGAAACAGCTAACTTCTTCCCCTTACCCCAGTTCAGAGGTCATACTGTAAGAATGACTGGAAGAATAGCTAAAGTTGATGAAGAATGACCAGGTCCCTGAATGAGCAGATCTACAGACTGAAAACTTTTCCATTCATCTGGCAGATTATAGTATCATTTTGTATGTAAAGCAAGTCCTGGGATTTTATTCCCTTAATCCAAACAACACTGTCCTCCTCAGTCAGCATTATATCTACTTAGGATGGAGTGGGCAGAGGCAGGTGCTGTAAGGAGTAATCAATCACGAGGTTTGCTTCAGTGTGGTTACTGTGCCATGTGACAGTACAAAACCAGTGATGCTTAGGACTCTCTTTGGCACCTATTGTCCTGTGTTGCCCATAGAAGGGGCATTAATAAGCCCAACCAGCATCCCTCTGTATCTGACAGCAACATTCCCAGCATTCACTTTTAGAGGCTAATGGTGGAAGGAAGATAGGAGATTAAGGTTCCTTAGGATCTGATTACCTTAGGTGTGTCACAGTCTGAGTTATTCACAGCTGTGCTTCATCTGGCTTCTAGGACAACTCTATCCTCATCCAACACCATTCTCTCTGACCAAAGAGAATGCTGGAACGTCTTACGAGATTATTTCCTATGAGGGGTGTTTGTGTGAGGCTCTTGAATCTTCTCAGGGGACATAAAGATAAAAAGGGGGACTATGACAGCAACAGAGACAGTGATGAAATACTTATGGGCAAAGGCTAGTCTACATTCAGATGAGGGCCAGGCCTTTTCCCCAAAGAGAGACACTGTGTTTGGCATTTTGAAGACAAGCTTGAGAGGTTTGCTAAGGTGTGGATTGCTGGGACCAGCCATCTTCAAAGTTTCTGATTTGGTAGGTCAGGGCTAGAGATGGAGAGCATGTATCTTTAACAAGCTCCTGCATGCTGCTGATGCTACAGATTTGGGACCACACTTCACTAGCCATGGATGGAGAGCACACAGTGGATGAACTGGATGTTTACATCTCCTGTGTAGGTACTGGAATCTTCTCTCAGAGCCTTCTATGAATACTTGTCAGCTCCAGGAAAAAGCGATTTACACATAAGTTTCCTAGTAAGAAAATAAACTCGCAATAGCACACTACAAAATGAGGGTTGTAACATTCTAATGAAAAAAATAAAATTATATTCAAAAGGTTGGTGTATATGAGAGTTTTTTCCTCTGAAACCCAGGAAAAGAACTGCACTTTATTAAGACAGAGTTATCACATATTTACCTGCTCATGAGACTATCAACTCACTTTTTAATATAAAGAACATAATTATCACTGGAAAACAAAAATGTAGCAACATCATTATTTTTTTTAAGCATGGGTAATTTCCCTCTGGAAACTTAAGATATATAATTATATCTTTCTATATATTTAAACCAGCAATTAAAACGGAACCCCTACACATTTTAAATGGAACCCAATGCATCTTCTAACATTAAGGAAATGGGTGGTGCTCTCTAAAGAAATTCCCACCAAGTGCATTTCTCAGGGACTGACTCACACAGTGCAGTTATTTCCCCTACCCCTAACAGACATGTCACAAAGAGCTAAGAAATTCCAAACTGAATCAAGTTGCTTACCTTCGAGCCTCGCTCATTAAAAATAATTTCAACATCTAGTATTTTACCAAATTGCTGCAAAGAAACAGAAATATCTGATGAGCAAAAAGGAAATCAGTTAAATTATACAATATATACCAGTAATTACTCCTCAAGTCAGAGAGCCTTCCCTGAGTTAAGAGTATACATTTTATTTTGTTGTGTTACTGACATGCTTGAAATGAGGAAATGATAGCATATTCATTATCTTCAATTTATGGCATTTTCTAACAGGTGAGGTACATTATCAGGGCCCAGGACAAAATCTTAACCAAGAAGTTAATTCTCTCTCTCTCTCTCTCTCTCTCTCTCTCTCTCTCTCTCTCTCTCTCTCTCTCTCTCTGTGTGTGTGTGTGTGTGTGTGTGTGTGTGTGTGTGTGTGTGTGTGTGTGTGTGCTTTCCCAGGCACTGAGCAGCAGAGATTAAAAATGGCTAGTCATCACCTATACAACATTTCCACCAGCCACTGGGATAAACACCCCAGGAGAGCTGAGATTTTGTTAATAAAATACCCAACTAGCATGATAGAATGTGATGTTGGAGATTTTTAGCTCTGAGCTTATAGCAAAACCAGAAGCATCCAGACCATGTGAGAAAAGTAAAAACACAAAGGAGCCCCTGTGCCCCAGGTTCATCATAACCCAGACATCTGCAAAGCCAGGATGAGTCCAGGATGATGCCCTCCCCCCACCCCAGATGACAGTCTGTACTCTCGAAAAAACACAATTTACACCCCTCACATGAGCTGGCTCTATGAAAGATCCAGAAACAAAGTTTCAGTGATCAAATAACAAACAGGCAAATAAAATGCAAATGACCATTGACATTTAAATTTCAGATTTTATAGGATAAGTAATATTTGTAACATGCAATTTTATGTTACATGCAAGTAATATGTCCCACATAATATTTAGGATATAAGATAAGATACTTGCTGTTTATATAAAATTCAAATATGACTATTGTATATACGTGTGTGTGTGTGTGTGTGTGTTTTAGTGACAAAATGTTAAATTTGGCAGAGTATTACTCTTAAAGAGTATTTCTCATCAAGCTATTCTTGACTTGGGCATACTCCTACAAAGGGTCTGTGGTCTCTGAAAACATGAGCATCTGATAATCCAGAATCCTCTCTAACTTAAGGTTCTTGTGCTTCCTAGATGTCATGGATAACGGTGTAAGTGGTTCAAGCATATAGTTTGCTTCCCATAATGCTGGTGGAAGGGACTGTTGTAAAGCAGGCAGGGAAGAATAAGATGGGAATTTTGCCTAAATGCAGAATGGAAGGTAAACACTCATTTTGATGATTGAACAAATAAACCAAAGCCAATGGAATGCATTCCTGCAGATTTTCCTTCCTTCCTTCCTTCCTTCCTTCCTTCCTTCCTTCCTTCCCTCCCTCCATTTCTTTTCTTTTCTATTTTTCCCCAATATATTTCTCTACTGATTATTTGGGATGAATCCCAATCACACTTGCTTCCCATTCCTCCCAGGTACACCCTCCCACCCTTGCCCCCCCCACAAAAGAATACGCCAAGGCCAATTTGTGTTGCCCATATACTCATTGGTGAGTGGTCAAACTCCCAGCAGCCAGCCCCTTAAAGATAACTAAGGTTTCCCCCCACATCCCCACCAGAAGCCATCAACTGTGAAGAAATTCGCTTCAGCTTCTTTTGGTGCTTTCCTGTCATGTGCTGCCTGCCTCTGCATTCTGGATATTCACTGCTGCCTTGCTACCTCAGGAGAGTCTGTATTGTTCTTTCATCCTTGGATGGGAGTGTTCAGCAAGGCTCTAAAGATAGCAGGGTTGGGATGAGGGTGAGGCCAGGATCAAAGGGAGACAAAGCATAGAAATTCCAAGAAGCTGAATAGTTCCCCTGACCAACCTGCCCAGGTCTGTGAATTGCAAGAAACTTGGAGAGTCAATGGCAAGAGGTTTCTTCCAGTATTCAAGAAAATAATTATTATTTAAAAATTTTCATATTTATTATTTATTTATTGTGTGTGTGCATGCATGCACATGCATACAGATGCACATGTGTGTGCCAAGATATATATGTGGAGGTCAGAGGACTAGAGGTTGAACTTAGTGTGTCAAGCTTGGCAGCAAGTATCTTATCTCTGGAGTCATCCTACCAGCCCTTTAGAACATTTTTTTGTGTGTGTGTCAATTTTTAGAGCAGAGGAAAAACTCATTAAAAACAAAGAAAACTTTCCAATGTGACAAATGAAGAATTGGCCATTCAGAGGTGAAGCAAGTTCCATAGTAAAGAATCTGCCACAGTGTAAGCACTTCAGAAGAACAACTGCCACAGAATATTCCGTTCCCACAGATGCTTTTATATTTATTTCAGGCACAAGAGCCTAGAAGCACATTATATTTATGGAAAGAGAAGGCTGAAAAAGACATCTTCCAACACCATGAAGCAAATGTCACCCATGGAACACTCCCTAAGCAGTCAACACAAAAACGCTTCCCTTAAAATAGGAACTGGATGAGACGAGCCGATCAGAAAGCCATCTTCGCATGTGTCATTCCCTAAATGAAACAATGACACCATATGCCCTGGAATGATCTCCAATGTTTGCTTCCTTGGCAGGTGGCACTGGGTGGATGGTTCTGGAAGCCAGTGAAACAAGCCGTAAGAAGAATGCTGAAGCAAGCCCATTTTCTGAGACAGTTGTGCACTATATTTATAGTATCAACGGTTTAATTGAGAAGTTTGGTACTAATGATGCCAACACAGCTGGCACATCTTCAATTTAAATAGACAGGACTCGTTTGCAGACATAACTAGCATTTGTTTGTTCAACGACAACGTTCATGAGCATTGAGCAGCATCTTGGATCCACATGAGGTACCTCGATGGCTGTATCAAGACCAAAATCCGGAAGCCTATATGCGTGTGCTTGGGCAAATATGTACTGAACAGTTTTAGACATTCTTAGATCAAATAATAAAAAATATGAAGGATGTTCACCAGCTACAGCATAAACCCTGAAAGTAAAGGTTAATTCAGCATGTGCACAGAGACTAAAGACAGGCTTCATGCTGGTGCTGCATTTTAAATTTTTTCTTTTACTTTTGAGATTATAATTTAATTACAATTATAATTAATTTCATTCCCTTCTTTCAGACATGTCATATACCCTTCCCTACTCTTCAAATTCATGCTCCCTTTCTCCTTTTACTAATTGTTATCACGTGCATAAATTTATATGTCTATACTTATGTATTTCTAAATATAACCTATTCATATAATGCTACCTGTTTATATGTTTTCAGGTCAGGGCTGACCATTCGGCACTGGACAACCCATTGGTGTAATCTCTCTTGGAGTTGTTCTTAAGGTGCTTTCAGTATAGAAAAAGGAGGCACTGTGACATGTCCTCAGAATGACTTTACCATTTCTAATGCCCTGTTTTATGGAGTGTTGTATTAACATGAAAGGTGCAAGGAAGTCCATCTGCACAGTATCCACCAAAAGGTATCATCCCAGTGTCTTTTTCACACGTAAACAGTCACGTGTTTTGTTTTTATGATTAAAGACAGACTTGAATAGATCACTTTCCTATCCAATGTGTCTTTATTTATTACGTGTCTATGTACATGTGTGCTTCTCTGTGTGTACAGATGCACGTGTTTGTGTAAGTACCCATGCATGGACATGTGCATGTATGTAGGGTCTAGACAACAACCTCAGGTGTCCTTCCTGAAGCACCATCGTTTTGTCTTTTGAGACAGGGTCTTGGATCTTGTCAAGTGGTCTAGGCTGGGTGGCCAGCAAGCCTAGGGATCCTCCTGTCACCTTTCTAGTGCTGGGATTATAAGCATTGGCCACCACTTCTCAATTTTCTTCACATGAGTACTGGGAATGAACTGGGTCTATGTGTCTGCATCCTAATCACTTTATGACTGAGCTGTCTCTCCAGCTCCTGGAGTATCTTGATTTTGATAACAAAACCAAGAGGCTGGGACATCAGGGGTATGCTACAAACTGCAGACGGCCAACTGATCACACTGCTTTTAAACTAAAACAATGTTGTGATACCATGTGTTGTACAGTGGGTCTGGACATATCATAGTCCACTCTCACCTCAAACCCAGAAATATTTAAATTTTAAACATTAATGTATATTATGTATTTTTTATTCAAGCACAACACATTGTAATTAATTGGATTGTATTCCACAGAGTTCTTTTATGAGATCAAGAATTCAAGTATAGAACTTTGATATGAAAATGCTGATGTCTCTAACCATGACCACCTGTGAGCCACACTTATAAGTATGGCAGATAAATAATGACACAACTTCTCCTAAATCAAGGCAGTAAATTCCCCATCTGCTTTCCAGAAGATGTATTCAATAAAATATACGTATTGAACACTCTCTAAATATGGGCAAGAAAAATTTCAGATACGTTGTGGTATGCTTGCATGTGCAAAATCCCCATCATTTTGGAAGATGAGGGAGGGGGGTTGAGAGTTTGGGGCCAGCCTGTGCTAGTCAGCAGGTTTGAAACCAGTTTTTGGTTGCATGGTAAGAGCTTGTCCTAAAACACAACAAAACAGAACAAAATGAAAATTCAAATGTGAAGGGATGTGAGCTTAAGTGCTGTCCACAGTGCTCCTAGCAGACCTCAAGAGGCACACAGCTAGGGCTGAGATCAATAACTTCTCAGTTCCCCCACTGAAACATCTGGAATAAGTGCCCCTAACAACCGCACTATCCCCATTCACTCACAGAGCTATGGAGGATTTAAAAGGACTCCAATTACTGCTTTGTATATTGTAGCATACACTCCTCACCCAAGGAATGAATATACCACCTTAAAAGACATCATGCAAAGAAATGTAATGTGAAGCACTAGTTAACATCAGCTTTGGAAGATGTGCCCCCGACAAAGATGAAAGTGGAGAATGGGAAATGCACAACGAAGAGAGGTAACTATAATGCCTGTCTCTCTGGAAGGTACAGAAAGCACCAATTAAAATAAGACACGAGATACCTGTTGGAAGCATTAGGCAAGTGACTGCTGTGCTGAGCATGGGGAAAGTTTCTGCATTTGGAGAAGTTGGAAACTGCCACGTTCTAGGCAATTTGAAAGAAGAGGGTACTTTGTGTCTTGTTCTGTTTTTGACATTGAAATTTCTGTGCCTCGTTTGAACAATCAAGTCAAAGGAGGCAGGAGGCACAAAGATCTGTTTTTCTCTGTAACTGTCCTCAGTTAACCCCTACCCAAGCAAGGAGACAGAGGACAGAAGAGAGGATGCAAAAGAAAGACACTGTCTCATGGCCAAAGGCTTTGAGCGGCAGCTAACTGGGACTAAAACATGGTTGCTTACAGTAACTAAGATCTGAAAGAGGAAATTGTGTTGAATCCCCTAAACTCTACCATGGGGAGCCAAGCAGAAACTTCCAGATGCTTCTCAGTATGATTCATGCTGCTAAATGTATCATATAATAGAATGGCTTTGTGACCACCAGTGTTCATCTTAGGAAAATTCCATTTCTTTAAAATAGCAGTTGTTAAAACCAAAGAGGACTCCCAAGTTACTGCAAGTGGTCCATGAATCCATATGGTCCAATAATTTTTATAGATGAAATCCACACCCCACAAAATCCACACATACCCTTTAACATAGACACAGATGTTGTTTGTGATAAGTAGAATTAATTTCAGTGTTCATGAATGTATATCGCATTCCCTTAACTGACAGATGCTAAGGGTATATCTATCATCATATCAAATCAACATCTTGTTAGCTAGCTGCGTGAAAATTTTGACTCAAAGGGAAAACAAAACAAAACCAGTGTTTCTGAAACAAATAGATTTAGATCTGGGTTTAATACCAGGTAGCATGACATTTGACAAGTTCTTTCTCTGGGCATTTCTGCCCTAACCCTAAAGGACAGAGAGATTCAGATATTAACATACACATCATCTCATCTGTGTGACTTCCAACTGCGAGTATTTTGACTACTTCTCTGACTTAGCCCTGTAGCCTCAGGTAAAGTTCAAGATAATCAAAAAGTCCAGGGAAGAAAATAGACCCTTAAGGGTAGAAACTGGGGTTGGCTGCCTTGCATGTCACCATGAAAGATTGTGAGAATGGTCATTAAGAGAATCCAGTTCAAAGCCAACATCACAGTGACACTTGATGAGTAAAGACAGACCGAAGAACAAGACATCCCTGTGGCTTGACATGGCAAAGAGAATCTAACTCCTCCAGCTACCCATCAGTCAAGCTGTGTCCCACTGCTTTGCACACACTTAACCTCGACTCTAACTTCGAATGCTCTGCACTTTTCAAAGTCATCTTTGACCTGAGAGTGCCCGAGGGTATCTTCGTTCTGCAAGAGTTAGAGGGCTTAACTCAAGGTTATTACCAAATGAGAGAGCGATAAAAGTGCAAAAGTTGACCTTTTCCTCTGAAATGTCAGGATTCAAGTCTGGGTATCTAAAATATTAGGATGCCTGCTCTGCTTTTTTGTCACATGCATACTTGATAAGCATCGTGTGTGTTAACGAAATAAAAGGTCCAAGCTCACCCCCCAAATCATGGAACCCCTGAGTAATGAACCAGGGCTTCGTCTTCCCGCAGAGAATAAGATGAGCTTTGCTCACAATGAGACATCTGACCCGACTTCTTCTTATTGGTGCTGTTTGCAGCTCTCCACAAACTCTTAGAGGAGTCTCCAAGCAGCCCACCTCTGTTCTGAGTCAAATGTTAAGAATGTAGTTCTTTGGTCAAATGCACAGATGCTTGCTACCACTACTGGGATATCATGGGTATACAGAGTGACTACATTTCAAAACACAAAACTTGATCTGAGCCTCGTCAAAGCTATGTCCTGTGGCATAGCTGAGACCAAATAAATTATAAACTCTACCCTTCCCTGGGTGGATTGTTCAAACATCTTCCAGAGAAATAATCAGGGTCATGGTGACCAGTGAGAATGCAAAACCATCATTTATTTCCCCAGGGTGAGTGGTGGCTTCTGGCTGGTTCTGTTTCACCATAGTGCCTAGATCAGGCCGCCCTTTGCCCCCTTGGTAGCATGGTAAATACCCTTAAACCTTCATCTAAAGAACTGAATACTGAAAGAATCAAATCAGGTTTAGAAACTGGCAGTTTTTGTTGTTGGTGGTGGCTGATTTTGAAGACTAAGCTTTATGTAGAAGTAGCCATCACTGCAGCTGCGGTACACAGTGCCTGGGGGAAACTGGGGATAGAGTCACTCATGGATCATTTTTTTAGGTAAGCAGGCAAGGGCTTCAACATTTATTTTAGTTATAATGTGGGGTCCTGGGCTGCTGGCTTTGTGATCATCAATGGACCTTATCATCAGTGGTTAATAGAGGAATCTCATTTCCACTTGCCTTTTAAGTTACTTATTAGAAGATGACCAACTGGCAAAGAAGAAACCCCACGTGCACAACTAAAACAAGTAAATGTGTCCTGCCACCCCTGAGGGATTCTAGCCAATACCGACCCAGGTATCAGATGCTAAAATGCCTTCATCCCACAAGAACATTCCACCTTAGAATGATGAGTACCCGGAACTCCCAGAAAGAGAGAAACTGAGGACAAAGGTAGTACTTACACCAAACATTTGTCGGAGGTCTGGATCCCGGAACCGGAAGGGGATGTTGGACACATGCAGTCGCTTAGGCTGGGACTTGTTTTCTGTGTTTTCAGAAGGTTGTGTCTGGGGCTGGCCATCAGTCGGTGCTGCATCATCTGTCTGCTAAAGGGACAAGAGGAAAGCAAAGTGTCTGTGAGTACTCTGTCTCAATGTCCTCTCCCTTCCCCTATATGGCAAGGTGGTGTCAGACAAAGCTTCTCAGTCTCTTGTTTTCATATTTAATGGCAAAAAGTATGTTTTGAGCATCCACTGAGTGCCCAGCCATGGATGTGAGATTCCATATCAAGCAAAGCAGTCAAAAGTCTCTGATTTCATGCAGTGTAACTCTCTCAGTGGGAAGGCATAATAAAAACCATTCATAAATAAATGCATAGTTGGGAAGAAGGAGATAGACATTGTGGGAAAAATAAAGGAAACAGAGGCTAGGAAAGGCTGGGGGCTCAGGGTTCATAGTGGAAACCTCATCAGAAAAAGAGTAAAGATCATTAAAAATAAGAACATGTATCCTTTAATGCTGTCCGAATTCTTATGCTATTCATATATAAGCACTGAAGCTGTACAGATAAAATATTAATAAATGTCAAAAATTTGCAAAGGCCTTTTGGTGATTTTCCATTCATCCAGAGAAGCAGATGATTGACTCAACTTTTTCTTAGGATGTTAACTTAGCTTAATTGTACAAATCTGTGTTGCCTACTGCCACAGACCCCATGAGATCATTTAAATTTCAAGTAAATGGGTTTGTCTGGATTTGTTGCATTTGAAATACTCAATAGCTGCACATTAGGTAGTGCCTGTGTTGGAAAAGGCAGAAATAGGATATTCCCATCTGTACAAAAGCTCTGCTGGGTTAGACTGGTGTAGATGATATAAGGCTATTAGCATAGCCCATTTGTTTTCCTTCACACAGGAATAAGTTAGGATACTATGTTATTATCCTGCTCCCTATAATACAGGCAAGAACTAAGAAAAAAGTCACATTAACTACTGCTGCCATTGTGGACATTCTGGGGTTTTTTTTTTGTTTGTTTTTGTTTTTGGTACTTTCTCTGCAATTAGCATATTCTGCCTGTAGGTGGCAGTAGACACTGTCCACGTGAGACAAGCTTCTTTGAAACTACTGTTGTAGGGTCTTTGCCAAAGCTGAAATTTGTAAGCAAAGAATCATCCTCATCTCTTTATAAGCAATTTAGAAGCATATAACTAGGACAAAACTATCAGTGCAAGCAGCCAGGTGTAAAATAATAGAGACTGAGAGGAGACAATCTTACAGAGTGAAATGTAAAAGAAACACCCAAATAACAGGAGCATAATTAGCAATTTTCTCAACATCTCTCCTGTGTTCTAGGATATTTTATTTGTATCCTCCTTCCTCATACACTCTGAATGACATGTTCAAGTCAAGACCTCCTGGTGTCTTGTGCATCATCCATCTCAATTGATTTGATATCCGAAGCCCTGCCAGATGACTTCATCAACTTTCAAGCACAATGTGGCCTGACAGCCACGTTATTTTGCTTAAAATGTGAAGAAGGAGATGGTCTAGGAAGACATGGAGAGCCAGTTATAATGCAGCTAGTTATTTGTGGGGGTGTGGGCTGAGTAACCTCAAGTCACAGTTGCCACTCACTGGAGGGACCAAGACACACCAAATTTGGTTTAGCAGAGAGAGGTATTAGGAAAGGTACAGGGGACAGATTCTGTGCCAAGAGAGTGCAAACCTGTGCAATGATAGGAAGATTTAAGGGGCAGCCCTGCATTCTGGGGAGGCTATCCGGAGCCAGACAGAATACATGGAGGATGAGCAAGAGAGAAGACTTCAGAGGTGGGTCAAAGTTGTAGACCCGAGAGTCATGTACACCAAAGCAAGGGGCTGTTAGAAGCCACTCAGAGATGACAGCGCGAGTGAGTTGTGACCAGCATGCTACTTGAATGTTAAATGCCTGTTAAGTGATTGGCTGATGCAGTGACAGACTGAAAGTATGAAAGATTAGTGCACAACTAATAAATGAATAATAAATAAACGAGTGAATATCACATTTGTCAGCTTCAAGCGCTAGTTAATGAATAGCAATGTAAGCTAGGGAGGAGGTTCACTGGGTGAACTGCTTGCTGTCCAAGCAGGAGGGCATGGGTTTGCCACCTCAGAACCCACATAAAACTGGATATGGTTGTACATGTCTATAATCTCAGGACTCCTACAATGAAATAGGAGGTGGGTCCAGGAGCATTCTAGAAGCTCAGAAGCAGTTGTCCTGTAAACACAGCAATGATGAGAGACTGTCTCAAATGAGGAAGACACGAACTAACATCAGAAGCTGACCTTTGACCTCTACATGCACATCATGGCACATGTACACACATATAATCATTCTATAATACTGAGACCCACACAGAGCAGGCACTGTGGCTTTTTGTTTTGTTTTGTTCAGTAACAGCACTTTGGGTTCCACATCAATGACAAAGAAACTACGTTTAAATCATGATATTGCTACTTTGCCAAAAAAAAGAGGTCTCAGTGTCCAACCACAAGACCCTAAGTTGGCATTGTAATAGCTAAGACCCCAAGTTTCTCGCCCATTTTCTCCGCCCTATTAGAAATTGCTATGTGAATAAAAAATTAAAATGACTTTCTCTTCCTCCCAAGAAGCTGTCTTAGACTTGGCTTTGTGCACAATTGCTGAATGGATCAGTTTAATAAACCTAATTAGGAATTACAGAGATTATGATTAAACATATTAAATGATTAATAGCATTATGCTGCTCATGTAAAAATTAAAATTAATCATCTCTAGTCAAACAGGACTTTGGAGAAATCTTTGTGGTGTTTCCTTTGATAAAAACATACGACGCTCGATTAATCGTTTTGTAGTGTACACATTTATACAAATATCCATAAACTGTTATGTAGGGACATCTATGGCAGAAATAATTTTTACTGAAAATATGTAAAATATGTAAAAATGAAAAAAATAAAGCAAATCCAAATTGTTCCAAACTTTGATAGGTTTGTGAGAAGGAGTAAAGAGGGGTGAGAAAGGACAAGCGAGAGACCATTTCAAGCTGAGTGTGCCTGTGTCCAGAGAGTCTCACTGTACTACAACCAGGGTTATGGAACCACTTCATCCACTGGGCAATTCCACTGCCACCAACTACTAGTCCAGTGCAGGGCACCTCACATCTCTGTGCCTACAGTTCACTCATCTGTGAAAGGATAATAATTGTCCATGGCCTGTAGGCTTAGGATAAGAACCAAAATAAAGGGGCAGGTACAAGAGGCAGTGACCTCAGAGCAAGGAGCCCCCATCTTTTATACTGAAGAGAGTACTTGTTACCTTTTAGGCCAAAGTAGGCTTTTTCTATGTATCTCTCTTGGAATTTTCAGGGGAAATATCCCCGGAACAAATCTGTGCTTTTCTACGTCCATTAGGATTTAGATCTGATATGCTGCCTACATGTGCTGATACAAGCTTGGTGAATAACCTTTGGCACCTGTAAAAGCTGTCACCTCCTGGAAGGAAGTGAAGTCACTGAGAGGACTGGACCTTCACCTGCTCTTCTTTTTCTTTTGTATCCTGGTATTACCCAGTCAACAGCAGTCCTCTACCCATCTCCACAATGCCCTGTGCTCCAATAACCATGGGTTGAAAGCTCTGAAACCCCAAGCAAAGGTACACCTTCCTGCTGTGTAAGCTGTCATTCTCTCTCAGTACCTGGAGGCTGACCAACACAATCTCTGGGTTTGTCTCCAGTCAGATTATCACAAGTCTAGTGGCTTAAAACAATAGAACACTCTCATACCATAGTAATGAGGTTAAAAAAAATCTAAAACCAGGGTGTCCACAGGACCAAGCTTCTTCTTCCTTTGCCTCTTCCAGCTTCTATTTCTGGGCATCTCTTGGTTTGGGGCTTTATGACTTTGATCTGCCTCTGTCTTCACATGGCCGTCTTCCTTTCACTCAAGTCTACTCCAGCCTTTTCTTCTTACAAAGACACTAGTCATTAGATTTAGAGCCCATCCTAAGCAAGGATGACTTAAGATCATTAATTTCATTACATCTGCAAAGACCCTTTTCCCCAAACAAGGCCTCAAATATTCACAGTTGACACAGGTTACACCATGGACATATATTCGAAGGCTGCCAATTCAACCTATGACAGTTTCCTCATAAACACAAAACCAGAAGAGCATATTCAATTAGTGGCTATTTTCTAGGAATGACTATGTTAACTTTTAGTACGATCTCTGGGCATTTAGAGACTCTCAAAAGAGCTAGCCTCCAGCAGGGGCCAAAAGAAAGGAGAATGTTCTAGTCTGAGTAGAGAAGAAACAGGGACCTTCCCTTCACCAGGCCAGGCTGGCCATCTCCCCTTATGTTCTTGGTTATAGACAGAGATGCTTGACCCCTCTGCTAGGGCGGGAAGCCCTTGTCAGCTTCTAGAAATGTCATCAACATTCTACTCTTTAGTCTGAAAATGAATAAAATGGTAATTATTCACCTGCTGTGGACTTTTCTGAATGAGACAGTCATGGTTAAGACCCACTTAGTAGGCCTTACATCAGTCATGACAGTCACCAACAGCACTCACTCATTTTGGTTTTGTTCTCGGTTTCTCTGGAGCATGGACATACACAGCTCTGAGAAAGAGCCTTCTAATCACACAAGAAGACTCACAGACCCTCTGAATTGGAGACTCATTAACTCCAAGAGGCAGGTTTCTCAGAAGTGCTTGGCAGAAGTTCTAAACAAGTGCATTAAGACCCACCATGCCAGGTTCTGTGCTGGCCCACTGAGGCACAACCCTATCAGCAAGTGGGCTGTTGGCTGAAGAATTTTTCTTAATAAACAAACTCCCCAGGTATTGGCACAGGTTATAAATGTTAAGAAAACACCACCGGCACTTTAATCTCCTGAAGATCACTTAGTGTTTCCACAAAGACCTTAATAAAGAACCGTGGGGCTCCCTCTGCTGTAATCGTTCCTAATTCAATGAATAGCTCTGAGCAACCCACGGCTAATCCTAGTGAAATTGGATTTTGATATCGACCAATCCAGGGATGACTGTTTGAGAGAGAATACACATAGAAATGGGCTCCTTTCAAAGTCTGTCCCTGCCCAGTGTTATCTCAGTAGGTTACTTAGACACTGTAGAGTCAACTGACACCTCCTGATGGGTACTAAGTAGCTGGGTGTAGAAGCATTGAGTAGGGGCTATTTATGGCTAGGCATCTCTGAGTCAAAAGCCACATCCATCATATACTGGTCCAGTTAAGTGATTCAGTAAGATGCCACAGATTCAGACAAGCCCAGGAGACTTTTGTCTGTGGCCCACGAGTAATACAGGTAAGTGAAAACTGAGGATGGATGAGTAAGGTACGGTAGATGTAAACCTACAGGAGGAATTCGAATTCAGAGAGAAAATGGAGCTCCTTATTGCAGCAGCCAGCTAAGGAGAGGGAACGGGCAACAATTAGAAAAAAAAGCAAGAACCAAGCTATATTTGGTGGAATTAAAAATACATGTATGCATAACCCAGTACTAGATATAGCTCAAGGGTGCTGAGGAAGCACACTTGGGCAGTCCTGAACAAAAAATAAAATAAAGTGAAATATGAGCAGCAAATGTAATTTTCTAATGTCTGGCAGTCACGTGCTTTTAAGAGTGAAATGAAATATGAAATCCATCTTAAGCATACATTCATTTTAACTATTTAACAAGCATAGTGTTGTGATACATCATCAGTGCAAAGGACATTTAAATTATTTTTTCTGCACCAAGTCTTTGACATTTATTGTATATATTATGCTTATGGGTCCTAATCTCAGGAGGATACACTGATTTCTTATTAGAAATCCTTGATCTATATTTAAGTTTCAAAAAAATAACAGTTGAATATTCACCTTTTCCACTTACAGTTCAAAAGTCCCCAATGACTGAATCAAGGGTCAGTTCTTCTGTTTAAGATAAAGTTTAATTAAATGAAAAATCTGTTCCATCAGTCATAATAGGGTACTTTCAGAAGCTCAGAGGTAACATGAGGATCCCTTGACAATGTTTCTAATCCCTAGAACCTGTGAAACAGTTGCTTTACAGGACAGAAGTGGAAAAGATGTGGACAGAAAAGATGTGAAGTCACTGATCACCTCTCCATGAGTTAGATTATTCCAGATTTCATGGGGAGGCCAATACAAACACCAGGAACCTTCCAAAGGTCATTACAAGAAGACAAAAAAGCTAGTGATGGGATGTGAGAAGTCCACCTGCCATTTCTGGCCTGGTGGTGAGATGACGGAGGAAGGACAGGGGCCCAAGAGTTAAGGAACCAGAAAATGTAAAGGTTCTAGAAAGAAATGCCATCTCCATGGCAGAAGTTGGTTCCTTTCCTTACTGATCCCTAAGCTGGGCTTCAGACACCCAGGGTCCATCACAAAACACACCTATGTTGGAGTCGGTATTTGCAGAGAAAGAGCTTAAAATGATCATCGTCTACATGACAAACTACAGGTATACAACATGTCCAACATTCCAGAAGTTTTTATCAGATAGCCTTTTTTTAGTCAGTGTGCAAGAGATGGTAAAAATAAAGACAGAGATTCAAGGGAGACAAGCGGAGAAGGAGAGAGAGAGAGAGAGAGAGAGAGAGAGAGAGAGAGAGAGAGAGAGAGAGAGAGAGAGAGAGAGAGAGAGATTATGTTCCCAGGACAAGGATGAGACAGTGCTCTGCATTGAGGAACAAGATTAAGTCAAGTACACATCAATGCTTTCAACCATATAATATGTGCAAGAACAGACATAGGTATGGACTCCTTTCAGAGTTTGACTTGATCTGTGTTCTCAATGCAGGTCACTTAGACACTGTAGAGTCAACAAGTCTGCCATCTTTTAAAGAATAAGGACTGAGAATAACATCCATCTCACACACACAGCTTTTATCTCCAGAGCCTCTGTTATCTGTGACTCTTGCTGGCATCATGACTACTATTATTTGTTATCATTTCTGTCATCACATAAATATGTGTTTCTTAACCTACTTCTGTGTTCCTGGATACATTGAGTCTAGATACACACTGCATAGGTTGTGTGTGTTGGGTGGGGGAGGGGTGAGTGTATATATCTCAATATTTTGTACAAACTCTCAGAAAGTTTTTAAGCTCTCTAGGAGATATGTAGATGCCAGGTCTAACAGTCACAGGGAAAGGTACTTGCTTTTGCCACGCCTCAGGCTGAGGCAAATGGTTGCTGACTGTTAGCGACATCAGCTGCTACCATCCAGTGCTGCTTTATAAGACAATGTGCCAATGGGTAAGGAGACTGAGGCGAATGAAAGCTCTGCTCAGATACCATGAGCTGGGGATCTTAAAAAGAGGTGCTCATGCCTCACCTCATGGAATCATCAGAGAAACCTGAGTCTGAAACTCAGGGAAGTGAAGTTGGCTGTACCACCATACACAGCTAGACACAGTAGGACTTCTGAAACTCGGGGAAGTGAAGTTGGATGTACCACGATACACAGCTCGGACACAGGATTTCTGACTCCACACACTGGATTGTTCCTGCCCTGTCACAGCCTCTCAAGAGAAAGGTGACGATGCTGAGAAAAGCCTAAGGAGAGACAGAGGATGCCTACAGTGCACATACGAAGGAGTAAAGCTTCACTGCAGCTCTAGTTTCTGTGTTTGAGTCAGTGCTGGGGACAGGGTGAGATCTGTGCTCACACAGCCACTGCCAAGCTAACACATCCAGGCTGCTTCAGACTCATCCTGCGAGCCTCTGGCGCCTTCTCTGGAGTTCCCCTTAGATATCATTGATTTTAGCTTCCTTTAGAAAAAACTTTCTTCCTCTGTTTTTACCTTTAAAGACTTATTTTATTGTTTATTAATGTGTTTGTGAGTGAGTGTATATGTGTGAATGTGCACATGCACACAGGTGCATGAGGAGGTCAGAGGAAGGTTCCAGATTCCCTGAGACTGGAACTATAGGTGATTGGGAGTTATCTAATGTGGATGTTAGAAACCAAACCCAAGTCTTCTGAAAGAGTAGCAAGCATTCTTAACTACTTGGGCTCCAAACTTAAGCTTAATTATCACACTATCCTGGTAGAAATTAATAACTTCAAGGCAAGCACCCTATCTAATGCCTAATGTAGTTTTGAACAGCTTTACCTGGCACATAGTAGGCCCCCAGTACGTCTTTCCTCAGTCATTCTAGTCTATCACTTTAGGTGAATCAATCATTTTATGTACATGTTTCATGAGTTCTACCTTCAAGGCTTAGAAACCCAACACCCTCAAGAGGACATGAACAGCACATGGTTCCCCTTCCACCAGATTGGTGAACACACAGCATCCTTTCTCTCCAGCCAGTCCCCTGCCCCCATATAACACTCTTCACACTAATAAATAAAAAGTATACTTTTGAATAGCACACTGCTTTTCACTCTTCTACCAATCAAGCTGTTTCTGAGGGGAGAAGAAACTTATGAGAGTCTTAGAGGCATGATTTGATTACACTGACAATATTATCTGAGCAATGGTTGAGTGCCCAATGCGATGTATTTTGGACCCAATTGATTTGTGTAACCAACACTTGCTCTGTCTCTTCCAGCAGCCTGAATGGCAGGTCTTGGTTTAGCCAGTGATGCTGGGTGCTGGGTAAATTTGCACAGTCCGTGGTTTCTCTCTCTCTGCAGAGAGGAGCAAGGCCAGAGCAAAGGCTGGAATAATTCAATACATTGTGCTAGAAACTCAAAAAAATAATATCACAGAGCTCTGCAATATACCTATTTGATTTGATTTGTAAACCTGATAAAAAAGCAATTGAAGAAAGTTCAGCGGGAAAATATATATGTTCTAAGCAAAACTGTAACCATATTGAATGTGTACAAGGAACCAAGGATGGGAGTAGGGAGGGGTTAGGAAATCACGCACATCCAATCAACTTCCTACCTGCATTAGACAATATTGCACATTCTCCATTTAAAATGGAGAAAGACTGTAAGAAGCTATTTTCCATTAAAGTCATAATAGTATACCAGGGGATAGGAATTAAAGCCCATGTCTCTGGATTTCTCACAATCCCACTTCAAAACGGGGCTGCACACAGTCTCCGAGCTTCCTGCCCTTTTCATTTTAGCTCTATAGGCAAACAAATAAGTTAATCACAAGCTTTGGATATAGTTAATACCTCATTTCCAGTTCTGCAGGGCCAATTCTGTACCTGGGTAAGGCAGACTTAAGAAATACATCACATTTCCCCCGTCTCAAATAAATTCAATGCTCAGCTCAAATGATGGCATTCCTCAGAAAGAAGGATGAGAGGCACAAGACGGACTCACTCTAGATTCCTTTTCTCTTTTCATCCTTTGGAAATGTAGGGAGAACATGAAAGGCATCAAGGGTTCCACATCACTAAAGGACATGGATGTCAAGGTGACTGCATTAATCTTCCCTGGCTGCTGAAACAAAATGCCACCAATGGGGCACAATATCTACTTATGTCTCATTGTCTGAGAAGCTGAACCTGTAAAACCCAGGCTCATGGGTTGAGACCTTCTTGCTATGTCCTCACAGGTCAAAGGGAGAATAGCTTTATTCCCCCTCTTTTGGTAGAAAAACATTAATTCCCTCATGGGGACCTCACCTTCACAACCTCATTTCACCAAATCACCTCTCCAACATCCAGTCTCCAAACACCATCACATCAGGAATACAGTCTTCAGTGTAAGGATTGAGGGAAGGCACAATAACATAGGTTAGGAGAACTCACAAACACCTTGGGATAAGAAAGCATGTTTATCTTATAGAGAGACAAGGGTATCCTAACGTAATTAATCATTCAAGATGCATCTATTGAGAACATGGAACAGCTGAGGCATCACGGCTTACCAGAAGCCATGAGTGACCAGACTATCGAGAAAGTGATTTTACTCTCACTCTGTGAGTTCTGAAGCTTAGGCCTTTCATGCCATACATACACAAAATGTTAAAATGCTAGTGCTAACAGCTATACTAGATGATTTCATGCTTATTAAGTTCTGGCTATTGACTGCTGGCATCAATAGGACAGAGCCTGGTACTGTGTTGCTATTCAATACCCTCCATGTCAGCATCAGCCACTCCCACATCTAACTGAAGAAATGTCATTCTATGCAGAATCTTGCTTGGAATCCTAAAGACAAGCCTTTGGGTTCTCCAGATCAGCCAGCACCAGCTGAAAGAGCCAGTGGATTCTTCCTGGCCTGCACACCTGCCCTCCTCAGTAGTGACTCTTGCTCCTGTCTCCGCTCACTGTCCAAATAGCCTGATTGTCTTTAATCTTCCCGGAAGATTTTTTAAAAATCCAAGCTACATCAAACCTCTATTTAAAAAGAAAAAAAAATGTTTTTTTACTGAATTCTCAATTGCACCTAGCTCAAAGATTTCCCCCAATGTATTATGCAACATTTAAATGAACCAAATGTTAATTCTATACATTATGGTAATTTTCTAGGACTGAGAAAACTGCCAAAAGCACAATTCAGTTATAGAACCTGGAGATGAGTTTAAAAATGGAGCTGATCTCAGTGAAGATCCAGGGTTTTCCTGACTAATTGCCTCTCATTCTTTATAAGTGATTCAGTCTGAGAAGCACGTGTACCAAGAGCTTTGTTCTAAAACTGAGTTTTTCCCCAATATACACCATAGCATGCTGTTACTCTCTCTGTGAACTATGATAGGTTTATTCACATAAATAAGGCAAGAATCCTGCCATGTAAAGTACACCGTTTCTACAAAGTGACATGATTTGACTTGCTTTCAAGCTGCTAATCTCATTTCTCATTGGGTTTATTTCCTCTACACTCTGGTGTGGAGGAAAACAGTGCACCGTATGCTGGCAGACAGGAGTGCTAGGAAACTGACTTGGGACAGAGACATGTTTGTACCTCCTTTCTGTGTGCTCTTCAGCCTCGAGGTAACTAGTTTTGCTTTGTGGGACATTCTGTAACTGATCCATATTGATGCAGTCTCGGTAAAACTTAGACAAATGAACTGTGACTCAGTCTGTTTTCCAATAAAACTTTATAAAAGCAGACAGTGTGGGCTAGATTTGTCCTGGAGGTCATTGCTCTTTATGTTCCGGGTACTGCACATGTTTACCATTTAAAAAGCACCTGTTGTTTTTATTAGAAATGTTTGCTATTGTTAGATGTGAGGGTGAAAATATATACTCTGAGTCCTTCGGAAATTTCTGGTTTTATTACATGGAAAGATAATAAGCCGTGTAACTAAGGAAATGAATGCACAATGACTGAAGGACTTTGGATTGACAATTCAGCCAGAAGAGATAATGAAAGAATCTTAGGGAAAGTCTCATTTATTTAGATGCTCAGTCATCATGTGTGCACTGAAGCCCAGACAAACCTTTGGTGCTATAAAGGACTATGTCCTGTCATGCACGGTGGCATGTACCCATAATCCAAGCATTTGGGATGCTGACACATTGATGTGAATTCAGAGGCCAGCAGAGCCTATATAATAAGTTCCAGGCCAATACTGGGCTATAATGAAAGGCCCTGTCAAAAACACAAAAACAAAGGTGTTGGTGAGATGCCTGGGGTGGAGTTAAGAGAACATTTTGCTTTTACAAAGGATCTGAACTCAGATCCTAACATCCACGTTATGTGACTCACAATCACCTGTAAGCCCATCTCTAGGGGGATCTGATGCCTCTGGCATCTGATGACACCTGCATACACATGCACAGATGCAGATAATTAAGAATAATTAAAAATAAATAAAAGAAGAAGAACAGGAGGAAAAGGAAGAAGAGGAGAAGCAGAGAGGATGAGGAAGAGGAAAAGAAAGAGAAGGAACAGTAGAAAGATGAGAAAGAGAAACATCTACTACTCTACTTCCATTAGCTGTTTGCACCATTCATGTCTTCAGTGACAAGAGAGGAAATGGTAAGATCTGAGCAGGAAGCATGGGTCTGTGTCATTGTAGATAAGCCGCTTACCTTCTCTGATTCTATAGACCTTTGTTTCCAGTGAAAAGGCTTGAGAAATGACAATACCAGCCCTCTTGACATCAAAGAGAAATTAGTGAAATTTTGCCTTAGGAAGCACTTTGGCAAATTTAAGGTGTTCCTGCATCTATAGCCAATGATTTTTATTTTACTGAGGTCTCTGATCATATAGGAGGCCAACAACATGGCAGTATGTCCAGCATCTATTAGGTTTTTTGTGTAGCATGCTTGAATTCAGGCCTACTTCATGTCCTCAAGCCCATTCCTCACTGTGTTACTGTGTCATGTTTGGACAGAATTCATCCCCCACCTGATAAATCAGGCACTGGAGTCTTTGGCTCTGCTACATGTCAAGGCTCATAGACTCAAGGACGAAGGTCAGTTAGATGTCAGGAAACCCTTGGTAAGTCATCTATCATCACCTGAAGCATGGCATAGACTTTGTGGTCTAGATAGTGAACAGGTTTTCCCATAGCTGCCAACTCGTGAAGGGATTGATCTGGGTTGCATCAATTTGTTTATGGGTGTAGTTTGCCCAACACCTGTGTCACCCAGAGAAGTTGGCTGAAAAGGCAGACTCCTGGACTCTATCCTTGAACTATACATTCATAATACATGGGTCCAAGAGGAATACTTCCAAATAATGTTCTTAGGGATGGGGTGTGAATCAGTTGGTAGAGTACTCATCTAGATGCACAAAGACATGGGTTCCATCTCCTGCATGACATAATCCTGATGTGATTATATATACCTATCAACCCTGCAATGGGGAGGTGGAGACAGGCAGATCAAAAGTCCAAGGTCATGTTTAGCTAGATAGCAAGTTCAAAGCCAGCCTGGGCTACATGAGGCCCTGCATCAAAACAAACAAACAAACAAAAATAAATAAATAAAAATAAAACAAAAACATAAATAAATAAACAAATAAATAAATAAAACAAAGACAATGATGAAATCCTTCTGAATAGGGTTGCATCTACAATGAAATCCTGCTGAGTGAGGTTGCATCTACATTTCAAAGACCTATTCTGTATACCCTAGGCCAGTAGTAACAAGATATTTATTTGTCTGGACTTGCAAACATTGTGATGAGGCCCTCTGATCCAAGCTACTTGCCTAAGGACCTATAACTGCCCCTCCCACCTTGTATTGGCTACTTTTTTCATCTCTGTGGCCAAAAGGATAACAAGAAGAAATTTCAAGATGAAAGCATTTTTTTGGCTCACAGTTTGAGCACATGATGGTAGGGAGGCTACTGAGACAGAAAGCACCATTGTGGCAAGAAGATGGGTACCTTCACCTCCACTCATTTCATCAAGATAGGCTACAGAGGGAGGGTTGGAAGTAAGAGCAGGTTATCGACTGTATGAACTTCTTCGATGCCACCTACTTCCTCCAGCAATGCCCCAAAGGTTCTACAATCTCACAAAACTATACCACCAGATGGGACCCAGTGCACAAGCACGTGAGCCCATGTGGCAAGTTTCAGCTCCCTGTCATAACACCTTTCTATGCCTTACATAGCCCAGTTGTAGTTGACTGTTTGTGAATTTACTCATTCAAAGATTATTTGTGTGTGTGTGTGTGTGTGTGTGTGTGTTATGTGTATAGGGGCCAAAAGTCAACATCAAGAGTACACCTATGGTTTGAGACAGGGTCCCTCACTGAATCTGAAGCTCAGCAATTTGGCCCACAAGCCCTAAGGGTTCTCCTGTCTCTGTCTCCTCAGATCTGGGACTATCGCTATGTGCCACCATATCTGCCTTCTTATGTGGGGTCTAAGGATCTGAGCTCATATCTTCATGTTTATATGGCAAGCACTTTCTTATTTAACCACCACTATAGCCCTATTCAAAGAATACTTATTGATCACCTTCCATGTGATATGGGCAGGTATTACATGCTGGCTAGGGATATCTGTTTTTAACTACACTCCACATCTACCTTCAAAAGCAAAACTGATATGGAAGACAGATTCTAAGCCTTAGAATAGATCTCCTGGGTCTTATGTTGTTCTTGAATCTCTAGACCTCCCTAGGCATGAAGGGCAAACTTTTTTCCCCAAAGTAAAATTTCTCTCCAGAAAAGCACTTCTATTTTGAAGGTGACAGGGTAGCAGCTGGAGGCAGGAGATATTTCAAATGGCTTCTCTGATTGAAATTGTGTACACCTTCCTTACAGACCTTGGGTTGTCCCAGTTTGTATGAGGACATGATTGGAGAGAGATGTAGATGTGTGGATCACAATGCAGTTGCAAAGCTGAACTCCTTGGCAGACAGAATACCCTGATGGGGGATTTGCTATTCTCTCTGATAATTCAATGTTTCCACCTTTATACTGAATTTTAGGCTAAAAGCAGACTTTCCCACTTAGCCTCATCCCTCAGCTTTTCCTGACATTTTATCTTTGCCTAAACTGCTCACAAAAGGCCTCTGAACTGATCTCCTAGAGTGGCTACTTGGAAATAGGATTACTTTCTTATTAAGTAGGCAGCAGCCACTCCCCATTGAATGATAAAATAAAATATAAAATGGGATAATTTTATTCATATTTGAAAATGAGAGAGAGGGAAAAATCCTTTTAAGAAGAGTAACAGTGAAATGCATTTAACATAACAGCCTGGAACATGAACCTGGAATGGGGAGCCCATCCATACTATGCCATGTTTATCATATATGTATTTCCATGCCCTTCTCAGTATCCACTTAAGACACAATGAGATTGGCTCTGCCATTTGCCTATGAACCAGAGTCCTCAGAGTACTGAGAGCTGCGAAGTCCAGAGCCCTGGTCTTTTTCCATGTTGAGTTGGCTTGGTCTAGGGCCTATGATGAAATGCTAGTGTGTGTCTGTGAGCTCCTGTGGACTACTAAAGCCTGATCATCAGGGACTGTTGGAATTGGCTGTGGAGATAGCCTTTAATAAAAGGTAATGTATATATCTACAGGTTGTGAAGGGTTGGGGAGATGGATCAGTTGATATAGTACTTGCCATGCAAGCATGATGATCTATGATTGGATCACTAAAATCCACATAAAAGTTGGGTCCCAGCATGAGTTATAATCCTAGCTCTGGGAAGGCAGAGCCAGAAAGATCTCTGGAGCTCCCTGGACAGAGGGTCTAGTAGAGCAGATGAGTTTTAGATTCAGTCAAAGACCTTATGTCAAAAAGTAAGGCAGAAAGCAATTGAGGAAGACACTAAAAGATGACTTCTGGTCTCCATGTGCGTCACTTGCATACATGTACATATACATCCACATCTATACATGGATACATCTACACAAACATGGACAAACATCAAGCACAGACTCAGACAGGCACATAACACACAAAGGTCCTGGATAGTCAAAACTCACCACATTCCAATTCTTATATTAGATTTCAGTAGTTAGTAACTGAAGACTCCCAGCCTGGACCACCAGGCCCAACTTACAATATCCTTTGCATTCTGTATGTATAGTACACCTTCCATACAGTGACTTCAGCTATTTAAGAAGTTTAAGCAGGAAGATATCAAGTTTAAGACCACCTTGGAATATGAAAGGAATTCAAAGGCAGCTGAGCAACTAAGACCCTGTCTTAAAATATAATGTTCAGGTCTGACAAAGTGGCTCAGCAGGTAAAGGCTATTGCTTTACAGGCCTGGTGAGCTGAGTTTCATCCTCAGACTCCACGTGATAACTCTGTGTGCACTGGAAGGAGGGGACCACTGCACACCTCTAACTCTGTGTGCACAGGGAGGAGGGGACCACTGCACACTGCTAACTCTGTGTTCACTGGGAGGAGGGGACCACTGCACACCGCTAACTCTGTGTGCACTAGGAAGAGAGGACCACTGCATATCATTCCTAACTCTGTGTGAACCAGGAGGAGGGGACCACCGCACACCACTCCAAACTCAGTGTGTGCTGACGAGATGTGCTACCTTCACAGGGGACCATGATATCTCTGTGAAATGGTGCTAAAGTTGTATCCATTTCACAGGTGAAGAAACAAGCTTGGAAGGAGCTCACATGGCTAGGAAGAAGGAGAGTAGGTTGTACAGTTGAGGGTGTGCACTTGCAAGCTATTTATGTCTGCCTAATACTAGGCTTCTAGTGACATCTGCTTATCTCTACCTCCCCAGCACTGGAATTACAAAGCACACCAATATGGCCATGCTTTTTGGGCAGGTCCTGGGGATCAAGCTCAAACCTTCACGCTTATGTAGCAAACATCTCAGCACCTGAGCCATCCCCCAAGTCTCAGAACACTGTGTCTTCACATACCACTGCCCAGTTTTCTCTGAACACTGATGTTGCTTAACACCAACACTTATCAAAACAAAGACCTTGAATTTGCTCTATTTCCATTAACCAATCTCTGTGTTTTAGTCACATTTCCTCAGCTTCTACTGCACTAGTGTCTTTTTTTTCTATCCCAGAATCCAACCTATGATCTCAGGTGGCAGTTTCAGGATTTTAGTTTTTACTCTGATGGAAATGAGAGTCCCTAGAAGGCTTTTTAGCAAAGGAAGAAGATAAAATGGCTTATGTCTTAGCAAGATGTCTGAGTGTTTTCTTTCTGTACTTGAATTTTCATTGTGAACAAAAGCCTAGGAAGATTACGGGAACTGTAATTGAGAAGATTCCCACACACCCTCCTCCCATTACCCACAAGAACAGAAAATGCCTTTTATCAGAATTACACCAAGAGAAATGGTCGAAAACAATTATCAGGCATTTTGCAAACACTTGAGACTATGGAACCACTAAATAACTAACAGTACTTTGTTTCCTTAGTGTTCAACTTGACTTTTATTACCAAGATGCTAATTGTCCCAACACCTTGAATTTATGTGACTCCTTCCTCCTAATATCCCACTACTTTCAACTTTTATTTTCCTAATTTTTTGAACTAATAACCTCACCTCATTTGAACATAGAGATAATATGGCAAAAATTACATGTTTTCTGTCAAGCATTTGGCTTTGGACAAGAAGGGGAAACAAAATTAGATTGCTCAACACACCACACACGCACGCGCATGCACACACACACACACACACACACACACACACACACATACGACATATATATATATATATATATATATATATATATATATAGAGAGAGAGAGAGAGAGAGAGAGAGAGATCATTTCTTCTATGGACTGATTAAGTTATATAGATTGGGGTGCCTGGTTGAGCAGTGAGGAGAGGACAAAGGTTCTAGATCATTTATAGAGACCT
The DNA here is from genome assembly GCF_007827085.1 of Peromyscus californicus insignis. NCBI lineage: Eukaryota > Metazoa > Chordata > Mammalia > Rodentia > Cricetidae > Peromyscus > Peromyscus californicus. The sequence goes on along the minus strand of NW_026294551.1, from coordinate 98,776,584 downwards.
TCTATGCCTGGAAGGTAGCTGTTGACCCTAACTGTTCATATGATGAGCATGAATTTGTGTGAGTTTCTTTGGCTTCTCTCTGACTCTTCTTGGTTCTACCCTAGAAACATCCTAGTAAAGTAAGACAGTCTGCTAATTAGCCCCTCAGCCCACTAAAACTGTAACTCTAAGACAATAAAATCTTCTGCTAAGTTTTTGTCCTTCTTTTTTAGGAAATGGTTTCTCTATGCTGCCCACACTGGCTCAAGTGACCTTGTTAGGCTTCAGAATAGCTGGAACTACAGAGGAGCATCATGGTTCCAGTTCTCTTTTCTCCTTTAGCACTTGAACAGATCTGAGCTCTCAGAGAACACCTCGCACCTAGCCTAGACCCAGCTGAGGCTGGACATCATGGTCTACTTGAAGTCTTGTCTGTTCTTGACACAGAAACCAGACCTCTTGGCTCACAGTCTTTTCAAGACTGGGCTAGGATTGTCTTTACAAGTCAGTCAACTCCATTTTGCTGAAGAATGACCTGGAAGCTGGGGGTGATCATGTAGCTCTAGCCTGGTGCTATGAGGCAGCATTTTCTGCAATGAGCTGGACCTTCCAAGAACCTCAATAATTGGAGTTGTTCACCTGAGCCACAAACCCTGCACATGGACCTACCTCATCTTGTGGAGTACCCAATGCGACTGAGACGGGCCTCTGCCTTATAGGCCTAAAAATGTTGTCTGTGTAGTGCATCTAGTTGCTGCTGGAAGATTTCATATATTCTTGAAAATGGAATATTCTGGAAAATTAAAAGAATAAAGAAAGTAGGAAGGGAGAAGAGTGGAGGGAGGGAGGAAGAGATGAAGGAAGGAAGGGAGGCAGAAGAGGGGAGGAGAAGGGGGAGGAGACACAGAAGATGAGAGAAAGCAAAGAAGGGGAAAGGGGAGAAAGGGAAGGGGAGTAGAGGAGAATAAAGAAGGAAGGGGTAAGAAAGGGAAAGGGAGGGAGAAGGGAAGGAGAGAAGAGGGGAAGTTGGAAGGGAAGCATACTGCCTGTTCCTTCAGGAATCTTATTTGTTTGGCGAGAGAATAGATCAGAGAAGGTTTGAGTGTGACAAATAGGTAATGCCCCTACAAAGCAGGCCTTGGAAATGCTTAAGATATAACCCACACAAGGTCATGAACTATGGATTTTGTCTCTGCTTCTGCAGCTCAAATTAAGAGTCCAGTTGGGGCTTGGCTCAGATTTTACCATAAAATGCATCATTGTCAATGAACCCTGACCTGCTGATGGCTGGGGCCATCAGTCCTCACAACTACCCCAGGAGCCTCAACTCTGCAGCTTCAGGGACAGTCTGGGCTCAAGGGAACACTTTCGGGAAGCAGAAGAAAAGGAGATCATCTCTAGTCTTGACCTTCTGATTCTAAAGTCCTCTCCCCTGTGGGAATGCCAAGGATCCTAAGGTTATGTAAGAGGCTGTGGGTACAGCCAAGGCCCTCACAGACAGAAAAGCATTTCTGGGAAGAGGTAAAATTCCACTATGGAAGAGAGAGCAATACAGCCTCCAAACAGAGGAAATAGTCTGGGAACAGATAGAAAGATTTGGGTATAGAAGCAGAATAGGTATTCAGTTGCAGGCGTGTGGATAACTCTCTCAGGATTTGTTGCATAGATGATGAACAATGACTGTTCACTGATGTCATGACAAAGTGGATCACTACAAAACCTTGCCTGACCAACTAGCTAGAAATATGTTGGCAGTGAAAACAGGTCTCAGGGGCTAGAGAGATGGCTCAGGCAATAAACCGCTTGCTATGTAAACATTGGGACCTGACTTCCACCCCCAGAACCCACATTTGAAAAACCTGAATATGGCGGCATAAATGTGTAATGCCAGTGCTGGAGCAGAGAGTGGGATCCCTGAGGCTCATTTGATGAGCCAATCTAGACTACCTAGTGAGCTTCAAGCCAATGAGAGACTCTGTTTCAAAAAACAAGGTGGCTGGCACCCAAGAAATAATACAGGTACACAGGCATCTGTATATATACTCCTGCACACAAATGTGAAAGTGCAGATGTGAGCACGCACGCGCGCGCGCACACACACACACACACACACACACACACACACACACACACATCTCTATAGTGTCTTTACTTCAATTACTTCACCATGACTTCCTTTAGCTTACCAATGGGATGTCAATGAACACCGTCTTGGAAACGTGCTTAGCAGGCTCTCGTCACTGATGTCATAACAACTTAGCAGGCTCTTGTCACTGATGTCATAACTTAGCAGGCTCTTGTGAGCTAGTTCGATAGTTTACAGCATTTGGCTCCACACTCAGTCATAGCACTCTAGTATAGAATCCCTTTTAGTTCCTTTTAGCATTTCTCATATCCTCAAATAGCCCCAACAGTTGATAGGGACTCTCTCCTTTTAAGGACTGAAGCAAGTTTGGAGCCCACTGGATCTCTCTACCTCTGTGTCCTCAACACCTTGTGGCAGGTCCCACCAACTGCTTCACACATGATGCATGTTTCTGTCTCAGCCTTGTCCTGTGGCTTGATCTCCGTGCACTGTGCTGAAGACACTGTTTCGTCTCCCTTATTTCTCCTCTTGGTACATGTGATTTGAATAAAAATGACCCCCCTTTAGCCATTAGGAAGTAGCAATATTAGGAGGTGCAGCCTTGTTGGAGGAAGTGTGTCACTGGGAATGGGCTTTGAGGTCTCAGATGCTCAAACCAGGTCCAGTGTCTCACTCTCTCTTCCTGCTGCCTGTGGGTCCAGATGTAGACCTCTCAGCTATCTCAGCAGCACCATGTCTGCCTGCATGCCACCATGTTTCCTGCCATGACAATAACGGACTAAACCTCTGACCTGTAAGTCAGCTCCGATTAAATGTTTTCCTTTATAAGGGTTGCCATGATCATGGTGTCTCTTCACAGCAACAGAAACCCTAACTAACACAGTGCATATAATCATTCAACATCTGAGAAGCCTGTTTCTGATTTATTGAAGATTTGTGTGAGTGTATGCTTGTGTGTTTATGTGTACAGGAGCACGTGTTAATGTGCATGCTGAGGCTGAAGGTGTCTTCCCCAGTCAGTCTCTACTTCATTTTTTGAGACAAGGTGTCTTACTAAACCTGACTCGATTGATTTGTTTGGATTGCCTGGCCAGTGAGCCCCAAGGGCTCATATTATCTCTGCCCCTCCCTGCCGGCCCTAGGATTACAGGGATAACCAACTTTTGAAGCAGATACTTAGGTTCCAAACTCAGGTCCTCATGCTTTCTCAGCACTTTACTGCCCAAGTCTTCTTTCCAGCACCCAATGTCCACCTTTTAAAGTTATATAAGACAGCAGTGCAAACCCGGGTCTTGTGGCTCCATCATGAATAAGAATGGAAATCCTGTTAGCTTGTTAGAGCTAGGGTGAGTCAGACAGTCGCTGGATTTAATGAGAACGTTAAAATTCTGAGCAATGTCTGAAAACTACATTCTAGAAATTTCTAAGCCTTTTGACTTCTATTAGGTCAGATTTTGAAATTAGAATCCTTCTTGAGCACTGTTTGTTAACATGAAAATCATCACTTAATTAGGACTAATCTAAGAGGCTCTGTAGAGTGATAATTTAATAATTCGGCCGTTTTATTTGTACAGTGCCTCCAGGCTCCTCGTTAAAAATGAACGAGACCTCAAAAGGGACAACATGGCTGTGTTGCCACACACGTGTGCAGCACTTTCAGATCATAAAGTCCGCCCTCCGGGCCTTGTAAGAGCCATCTCTCTATCCTGGAAGAAGGCATTTGTATTGAAACCCGAGCACATTTCGACATGGGAATCCATGAAACCACCACCCTCCCCTGGCAGGCCAGGGGATGAGGTCCTCAGCATACCAGAGAAAGCTCTAGGGAAAGGCATGCTTACCACTCAGGAACTCTGACGTAACTTCCAATTGATTGCACTTTGTGTCAAATCTTGGCAAGCTAGCCCCCGCCTTGCAAGTTGAAATACATCTTAGCCTGTTCAGTCTCTGAAGTGCTCCTCTGCCTTCCCAGTAGTTCCCAGTTAGGGGTTGTTTCCATGACAGGTGTCTGTTTTCTTACCTGTGCACCTGTGTGTTCCTGCAACCATATGAGTGTGGAAATCAGAGGAAGGCCGAGAGCGCTGGCCTTTACCTGCCATCCTGCACGGGTTCTGGGGTGTGGGCAGGCAGACCTGAGAACTTCTGGAGATGCTCCTGTCTCCGCCTTCCATCTCACATGACAGATGCATGCTACCATGCGGGTCGGGGATCTGAACCCAGGTCCTCACACTTACACAGCAAGTGTTTTATCTACTGAGCTGTCTCCTTAGCACCAACGAGTACCACACCCCTCAAGTATGGCTAGAGTGTCCTCATCTCCTGGTTCCAAATCCTTGCATCTTTGCTTCCTTTTTTCTGGAGTCCCATTTTTCCCATGGCTTTCCAAACTTGCTCTTGCTTTTATTTAAGTCCTTGGCAAACAGTCATCTTGCCAAAGTCCCCATGTCCTCTCTGAATGACACACAGCACCCCTCTTGTCTACCTCTCTCCTACCACCAGACAGACTAACAGTTGGCAATAACATTTTGACCCCTTAGCATACAAGTTCTGTGACAGTGAATCATACCTTGGCTTGTTCTTTATCCTTCCAGAATGCTGGGAGGTGGGCTCCTAAGAGTGAATGCCAATTCCTAATTCATTCATAAAGTGGGTTCCTGATTAATAGGTGGCACCGAAATGTCACTGTGCCTAAAATTCCACCCCTGCTCATTTCTGTAGCCTCGCTGATGTCAAGACAGAAATACACATGAGAGTATCCCAGGTGGAAGAAACTGGTTTCTGACAGCATTATCTTGGCTGAAGGAGCAGAGGGATGAAAAGGAACTAGCTGAGAGGACAATTCTGAGGCCACTGTCTGTACTCCCACAGCATTCTGCTCACCTGAAACTGCTAATGGCCTGAGATGAGACCTTCAGGGGGATTCAGGACGCAGTATTTATGTCTACATGATCAATGCCCAGTGCACAGTTTAGTTTTGTATGTGTGTGGCAGATTGTATGTACGGCAGTGTGTGAGAGAGAAAGGGTGTAGGCAGAGGTCAACTTCAGGTGCCATTCCTCAGGAAATAGCTGCCTGCCTGCCCTCCCTCCCTCCCTCCCTCCCTCCCTCCCTCCCTTCCTTCCTTCCTTCCTTCCTTTCTTTTTCTTTTTTCTTTTTTCTTGAGAAAAGGTCTCTCAGTGCCCTGACACATGCCAAATAGGCTAGGCTGGCTGACTTCAGTCCCCACAGATCCTCCTGTACCTTCATCCCCAGCCCTGGGATTACTATCCTGTACAACCATACTTAACTTTTTTCTTAATAGGGGCTCTAGGGTTCGAACCTGGGTTCTTCATACTTGCCCAGCAAGTCCTTTACTGAGCTGTCACCCAGCAAATTGGTGCCAAATTTAAATGTTAAAAGAGCCAATAGCTAAAAGATCTGTGTGAAGACCCTTGGGTCTGATTAGAATATACCCAGAGTGAAGAGAATAACGTGTACATGATGCCCACTTAATTTCTGTTTCTGTGTTGCAGAGCTTTTTTTAAAAGCAAACACAAGCAGCCCTGGTGAGAGGTGTGGGCAAATGGAATGATGCTTTGCTGAAGTCTTTCCATGGTGCCAGGGGTTTGTTTCATCACCAGAGAAACTGAGCCGAATGGGTACACACCTGCTATGTCATCCATTCTCTTTGTCCCCTAGACGGAAATATTACTGTGCGCTAAGATCCATACAACCATTAATCATAGCTACAGGTTTTAACTTCAAACCAGTTCATCCAAGAACAAACACAAAGAACTGCACCACCTGAATAAGGGGGCGGGGGGAGGGAGGCAGTCAGGCTCCCAAGACACAAAGTAACTCAGAAACTGAGTTTCTAAACACACTTGCTGTCTCCTGCTACAGTGCCTTGTTGTCTCCTTCAATTCCAGTGTTGCCAACTCTAAGGCAGGTTCACTTGGAGTTCTTAAATGAAAAAGAATATTTGCTTTTTTTTTTTTTACTTCAGTGAATTATGCTCTTAAGTACCCCTAGCTCACAAAAGGGCTGAAAATAGAACCTCCAATCATGCTCTTTTCCTACTCTTTTCCTCCCTTATTTATTTATTCCCTTCTTTCTTTTTCTCATTTTCCTCATTATCATTTGCTCACCCTCCTCCTCCTCCTCTTCTTCTTTTTCTTCCTCCTAATCATCCCTGCCTCTTTCTCTTCCTCCTCATTTTTGGCATTTAATGAAAGGCAAGGTGCCCACTTAATAAATTGCATTTGCAGAGACTACACTGCCAAGAGACACAATTATGCACTTGTTGAGTTAGTGGGCACTTCTCAGCAGACTTTGTAAGCCATCACACTTCGTTGTGAAAGGTCCCAATGCATCATTATGATCTAGCAGGTAGCCTGCTGCATTTTACGGCACTGCACACTACATTAACCTTTGGTTCTCCTGATATTTATGACCTTATTAGAAAGTATTTATCAAGCTGAAAGCCAATATGGAGCCCATGTTTTAGGTAGGGCTGTTTAGAGGCCATTATCACTTCTTTCTTTGGGCATTTTAAATCTCCCTGAGATAATGCCTGGTTGGGATGTGAGAGGAGAGTCCAGGCATTCCATGAGGGTTGGTGGGAGTTTACTTTTTTCCAGAGGGTGATATTTAATGTTTATATGGCTATCAAAAATTTTTATTTGCATTTTTACTCTCCAACTCATTGGTTCTACTTCTGGGAATTTTCCTGCAGAAACAGTCATGAAAGTATGCAGAGATTCCAGCAGAGGGGATTCATCATCATAAGTCTGCTAAGGTGAGAAATGAGAAGCAACTTAAGTACCCAACTACAAGGGATTTGGTAACTAGAGTATCTCCCATTAATGCACAATGAAACACAAAACAGGCAGGAGAGGGTGAAGGAGGGAGGGATTGAGGTGGAGATGTAATGACTTTGAAGGGGAGCTGGGAAGATGACCCTGTTATAGAGTATTATTGCAAGGTGTGTTACTTTTGTTTCTGTTGCATTTGTTTAACTCTGTGAAGCTGTTTTACTGTGCCAGTGTAAAACACCTGATGGTCTAATAAAGAGCTGAATGGGCCAATAGTGAGACCGGAGAAAGGGTAGGCAGGGCTGGCAGGGAGGATAAATAGAAGAAAAGAGATGGAGGAAAAGACACAGTAGCCAGAGAAGGAGGAGGACTCCAGGGACCAGCCACCCAGCTACACAGCAATCCACGGAGTAAGAGTAAGATTTACAGAAGTAAGAGAATGGAAAAGCCCAGAGGCAAAAGGGAGACAGGATAATTTAGGTTAAGGAAAGCTGGCTAGAAACTAAGCCAAGCTAAGGCTGGGTGTTCATAAGTAAGAATGAGCCTCCATGTGTGATTTATTTAGGAGCTGGGTGGAGGGTCCCCAAAAGAGCCAAAATACAAGCAACAACATGAGAGTGAAGTGTTAGCATGACTATAAGAATCTGAGTTAAAATTCCAAGAACCCACCAAAGGAAACAAGCACAGAGGCCTGGGCCTGTGACCTCTGCACTGGGAGGTGGAGACAGGAGGGCCCCAGGGGCTCATTAGCCAGCCACCCTAGCCTAGCCTATTGGTAAGCTCCAGGTTCAACAAGGGACTTTATCTCAAAAGGTGAAGACAAGCGGGATCAAGGAAACAGCCATGTGCTCACCTTTGCACAGGCATGCACCTGCGCATACACATTTACATATACACCACACACACATACAGTCACCAACAAAATTATTTTGAAGGGCATTATTATTGCTATTCTTTGTGTGAGATATGTCTTTTACCCTAGCTGGCCCCAAACTCCCTATGTAACCGAGGATGACCTTGAACTCCTTCCTGATTCTTCTGCCTCCACTATCCAAGTTCTCTGATTACAGGTGTAGATACCACTGTGTCTAATTTATACAGTACCGGAGACTGAACCCAGGCTTTCAGGCATGCTGGGCAGGCACTCTGCTAATTAAGCTATATCCTCAGCTCCATATACAGTGGTTTTTTTTTAATTTTTTTTTTGTTTTGTTTTGTTTTGTTTTTGTTTTTGTTTTGGTTGGTTTTGGTTTTTTGAGACAGAGTTTCTCTCTGTAGCCCTGGCTATCCTGGAACTCACTCTGTAGACCAGACTGACCTAGAACTCAGAGATGCACCTGCCTCTGCCTCCTGAGTGCTGGAATTAAAAGCATGTGCCACCACCAACGCACTCCATATACGTTTTTAATTAAAAAAGGAATCACATGTGTGACAGTTGTGTAGCTTGGTCTGTTTGTGGGGCCCTTAGCTGTGAGATCAGGATCTGTCCCTGGCACTTGATCTGACTTTTAGGAACCTATTCCCCATGCTGGGATGCCTTGCCCAGCCTTGATACAGAGAGAGAGGAGCTTGCTCTTGTCTCAACTTGATGTGCCATGCTTTGTTGATGAGCATGGGAGGTCTGCCCCTTTCTGAATGGAGAAGGATGAGGAGTGGAATATGAGGGCAGAGAGGAGGTGGAGGAGGGAGGGAACACTGCAATCAGGATGTAAAATAAATGAAAAGTTTTAATTAAATATATGAAAAAGAAAAATAAAACAACTATTAAAAAAGAATTTCAAAATAGTACATCAAGAAACATTTTGAATTCTTCTTTATCTTTAAATTTGTGTAAAGTATTGCAGACTCTAAGGATTAAGCACCCCAGCCAATGAGGTGATTCAATGACTATGGTTGTCATTATTTCCTACCTGGGGCTTTGACTGCTTACCCAGGATTTGTACCTTTCCTCTACTGAGTATTAGTTACTTACGTCATTTAAACAGTTCTGTGGGACTGACTGTCTCTTGATCCACAGAGTTTGTTACAGAACCAGTAAGCGATTTTCTTACGTTTTAAAACTGAGTTGAAGGGTCACAGATTCAGGTGAGGATTGCTTCGGTTTTTATAACACCTTGTAATGATTCAAACCTAACTTGCATCTGATTTCTCACAAGGGTCTCCAGGCAGTCCAGCCAGGTTGCAGTCCCACCTGGTATGCCAGGCTGTGCTCCCAGTGGTTCCTTCCTCAGATATACAGAGCCTGGGACTCCAAGCACACAGGTGATGTGCTAATGATCACACAGGGTCAAAACAGCTGAGCTATGATCAGCATTCAGCTCCTGAGCCTACATTTTTTTCTCGTAGTTGTTTATATTTTTTGCAAAGAACAGCCAACATGGACAAGGTGGGAACAGGTCTTTGGAGACACCATGGAGGTCAATTCTTCACTCAGGGCAATTGGCATTACTCTAAATTCACTGAGTTGGAGGCTGGCATTAGCAGTGACTGAGCCAGGACTCAAGAGAGCAGACAGTTGTAGAACCCTGGGCCCCTGAACCAGAATAACCCTGTCTGAGGCCTATTAACATGGCTTGCAGCTTGCAGAGGCTGCAGGGAGCAGAGGGGGGCTGCTGCTGGAGTTTTGATGTCTCCCAGAATTATCGACTAATGTGAGTCTGTTGGACAGGGAGAGATCAAAGCTTTCTGAAGAGAGCAAAGGCGGAGGCCTGGCCTCAAGCAGGGGGCTGCAAATGATACCCCCTCCCTAGTCTTCGCTGCCAGGGTCCTGCCTCTCACTGGTGGGCTTCCTGTCTCATAGGACAACTGCTGTTTCTGGAAAGGGAGGGTGGAGCTCTCACCTGTCAATCTCCATGGAAGCATCCTTGAACTATGTTCTCTTAGTCTACAGAAATATTCAAGTTCACCTTGGCTTTCAGTAGGCCCCTACCAACCATGCTTGGAATGGTAATTATAACAGCTTTTGTTTTGTATGTCTGCTTTTGGCTGAACATTGTTTGATACATTTTTAATATCTTATACTGTTTGATCCTTAACATAGCTCCTTCCTTTCTTGCCCTCCTCTCTCATTCTTTCTTAGCTTCCTTCCTTCCTCCCTTCCTCCCTCCCTCCCTCCCTCCCTCCCTCCCTTTCTTCCTTCCTTCCTTCTTTCCCCCTCCCCTCCCTTCCTTCCTTCCATTTATCTCAACATATTTTTACTGAACTTGAGCAAAGTGTCAGGCATGCAATGACCATGAACAAGATACAATATGGTTTCTGACACCCTCTGATGGCTGGCGGGCAGGAATGAGTAACCAAACTAATAAACAGCATTATTGTGAGTTGCAGCAGGAGCAAGAAAAAAAAAACAAATACAAGAAACAAATAACTCTGATGTTATTGGTTTTGTACAGTGACCATAACAATTATAACAAACTTAATATCTAAAATAGTAGAAAAATCAGGTGGGTATGGTGGACCACAACTAGAATCTCAGTAGTTGATAGGCTACCAGCTTGGGATGCATAATAAGACCCTATCTCAAAAATCAAAGAAAAATCAAATCAAAACAAGACAGCAAATACCAAAAATGTATATTTACAGAGTTCCAGGGCAGAAAGTTCAAAGTACGGTGTTGGCTGAACCATGCTCCCTTCCAAGACTCTCAAAGAGGGTCTTTTTGGAACCATTCCTAGATTCCAGTAGCTCTCAGCAATTGCTTGCTTGTAGGTGTATCATTCTAGTCCTCACTTTTATGGTCCCCTGTCTTTCTGGCCCATGTGTCTTTATATAAAACTTTTATAAAGACATCATTCATAGAATTTAGGACTCATGTCTACAGCTATTCCACCTTGAATGTACTTCATTTCATCTGATCTAGGAAGTTAAGGGGGGTTGGTCCTATTTAGTACATGGATGGGAGAAATTCTGATGTGCTCTATCTAATCTAGTATAAATCATTTAATTCAATTATATATTTCAGTGGCTCTATATTTCAGTAAAGTCTCATTCTGAGACTGAAAGTCACGTGAATTTTCAAGACACTAGACAACCCAGGGTGTCGCTGACAAATCCAGTGGCAGTGCAACCATGTACTCAGGCACAGGTCAGTCTGATTCCAACATTCACTTCCCGAGTTGTATCTTCCAGAAGCAGTCACAGGACAGGAGGGAGAGAAACTGCAGCTCAAAACTCCGTGGTAGGAAGAAGCTTAATGGCTTCTCAGTTTCCTGAAACTGCTCCAGAGAATACCAGGAGCTCCTCAGACTTTGTAAAATCACCAAAAAGACAAACCGAAATGAAAGGACTGTAGTCTCTTAGAAACTAGCCAGCAAACAGCAGATCTTAAATGAATGACTGTTTTCAATAAATCTTCTAGCAAAGACTCTTGGTGTTTAGGTGCAAAAACTGTTTGAAATATTGTTTGGGGACTGGCAGGATGTCTCAGTACATCAGAGAACTTTCTCGAAAGCATGAGGACCCATGTTCAAATCTCCAGCACTCACATAAAAAAGCCAAGCATGTAAGGTATCAAGATGATTCAGGGAGTACACGCACTTGCTGCCTGATGGCACAAGTTTGGTGACCTCAGTTGGATCCCTAAATTCCACACAAGCATGGAAGGAGGGAACCAACTATACAAAGTTGTCCTGTGACCGCCACACATACACTATAGTGTGTATGCACATCACAGAAAGAGAGAGAGAGAGAGAGAGAGAGAGAGAGAGAGAGAGAGAGAGAGAGAGAGAGAGAGAGGGAGGGAGGGAGGGAGGGAGGGAGGGAGAGGGAGAGGGAGAGGGAGAGGGAGAGGAAGGAAGGAAAGAAGGAAAGAAAGAAAGAAAAGGAAGGAAGGAAGGAAGAGAAACCATCATACTGTTGCTACAGGCACATACAACTGTCAACCCTCAGGGATACGGATACCATCATCTCATCTAGAAATGGGAGGTTTTATATGGGTTCCCCATGTCAAGTGAAGCAAAGGAATGATTGGCATCTAACTGTCCCTGGGCCATGAGAGCTGTTGGCAGCCATCATTGCTGTTCTCAGACCCATTATGTCTTACATCAGGTTTGGATACCTTCCTGAGTTACACAACCTTTATTCTAAGGGAACACTGAACATTGTCCCTCAATCCCTTGTGTGAACTTCTGTCAGATTGGTGTTGCAAGCTTATAGCAGCAAGTTGGCAAAACTAAATTCCAACCAGACATATAGGTGCACATCTATAATTTTAGCTCATGGGAAACAGAAGCAGAAGAATTTCCAGTTCAAGGGCAGGCCCGGCTACATGGTAAGACTGTCTCAAACAAACTCCCTAAACAAGCAAGCAAGCAAAGAAAGAAACCTAGATTCCCCCCAGCCATACCCTGAGGTCCTAACTCTGGGTCAGGGGGCCTATATTTCAACAGTAACTCCAGTTGACTTCGAGTCATCTCTGGATGCAGAACAGGAGGAGAGGTTGTCCTATGCTCTGCCCATGTTTGCCTGACTCCAAAGCAGAGCTATTCACTTATGTGATCTTATACATCCTAGAACATCCACTGAGGCTCAACCCACAGTAGAGGGCCACCAGTCTCAATACCACCAGCTTAGGGGGTGAGGTCCTAGAATTTCTGCTAATTACATTCTGTTTTAAGGAAAACAAAAATCACAACAGTCAAGTTCTATCCTTTCATCTTTGTCCCTTTCTCTCTAGTCCCTTCCATTTACCTCTCTTTCCATGCCCTTCCTTTCTCCTGCCATGTCTTCTTTCTGTCTGCCCCTCCTTCATTTCTTCCTTTTCTTTCATTTTTTATCCATTCTAACTTCTTTAATCTTGTCCTTCTATCCCCCTTATTCTATTATTTCCTTGACTGCAGCTGTCTGTGTAGGTAGCTGGAATCTGTCCTGTAATCCAGGCAATCAGAACAGAACATCTTCTGGGTGGGAAGGTCCGTATAAAGTTACATGTCTGGCTTGAGCCTCCAGGCCCAAGTTGCAGGGTCTAAAGCCATCTCCGTCACATCCTTGTACCTGAGCATGATTCAAACTGAACTTGTTGTGTTAATGAGAGTATTGGTTTTCTTTGTGGTCACTGTCCTCTGTGAATATGGGGAGGAAGGTCACAGAGTGAGTTTGGAATTTTCAAGTTTCTCTCCCTTGTCATATTTAGTATCATAGGATGTATACCTGTCATTCCTGAGAGAGGAGTGGTGCTCTGGAAAGCTCACAGGCATCCAGAGAAAGTTGTTCATACATACATATATATTATATCTTTGGGGAAGACTTTCAGGTGGCTGTCACAGCAAGCTCTACCAAGTTCAAGACTATCTCCCAGTTTCCATGTACAGGCAGTAGCCCTGCATTTTGGACCTTGGCTCAATAGGAAACTGGGCTTCTTTTGCCTTAAGATGTCTTTGCAGACACTTATACTATAGATGGCCTGGAAGAGTCCCTAAGCACCCACATCACTCATATTATTCTGTCTCATCTTCGTGACCACCAACACAATCATTTGCCAGGTGAAGGGATAGAGACATGGAGTAAGTGCCAAGCCCTCAGGATATGTGGTTAGTGAGAACACCCGCTGCTTAGACTACAGCAAACCAAATGCTGAGGGCCCAAACCTTTTGTGCATTCCTCGACAGTCATCTCAAATCTCAGTGTCAAGATCAATGAACAGAAAGTTCACAAACTATGCACACAATAATATCTGGAGCATTACTGGTAGAATAAGTAGGATTTCCATAGCAAATTCACATGCTTTTCCTGTATCCTGAATGTTAATGAACATCTAACTGCAAAGAAAAAATAAATAAAATACCACACCCATAAAAATGGCACTATCATTCCCATCGGATACAGACTGATGTGGTAACAGAAAACAGGAGCCTCAGCCTGGCATCATGATCTTTCTGGAATAAAAGTTGCATGTATAAAAACATGCTGTACCTGGGTCTAGGACACTCACTTGACCTTGCAGCCAACAAAGGGTGAATGCTCCCTTTTACAGCTGCCAGAGATGAAATCTTCTTAATGAGGGAGAGCATCTCCTGCTATTTGTCTGAACAACTTATATTTGAACCTGAGTGGGAGCTCTTTGTACTTATCCTCAGATATGTTTCTTGGATAATGAGAGTGAATTATCTTCTGTTCAGGGTTTACGTAGCAGCTCAGGGCAGAAAGGGGCTTCTGTGAACTGCACAAGCTTGGGATTTCTGCATAGGACATCTTGTGAAATACCATGAGTCTGGGAAAGGGAGGGTGATGTTGTATTTCTTCTCACCTTCTAAGAAAAGCCGGCCTGCAATTAGAATCAACCAGAGCCATCCCAAGGAAGGCCCTTGGGAACCATCCAAAAGCTGTTTGCTAGGAGGTTTAGACACAGACGGAATGAATGAAGCCTGGTTGCATGAAAAACAGTTTGGGGCCAGTTATAAGACTTCTCTCGGTCTCAAGCTTTTTAAGCACCCAAAGGAACTCTTTCTAGGATCCTACCATGGATGCTGGGATGACTGAAGAAGATACTTCTATAAAGTGTATCCTGCCATCTGATTGCTGACTTACCATATTGCTCTTTTTGGGAGCTGGCACAAATACTGATGGTATACCCTGGATGTGCTCAAGAATGTTAGAAGCAAATATTCATCTATCATTCATCTATCAATAAATCCACCCAACCATTGTTTCTGTTAAAAAACAACAGCCATAGTCAGTGCAGAGAGAATGATCTGTGCTTATTGCTGTGCTCTATACATCTGATAATAGGCTGCCTCTGCAGGCATTTGTTTGGGTTGGCATCATAGTTACCTTTTGAGACAAGCATTTTTATAATTCTAATTGTAAAGTTGATAATAAGTAATAGAACAGTTGTGTCATTTGCCAAATCTTGAGCAGGTCCTATATGAAGGAGTGGGGAGAAAGCCTGTACTCTGTCATATTAGTCCCAGCATTCACAGAGTACCATATTGCACAGTCTTAAACCACAACTAATAATACAACTAGGAATTTCTGGGGAGGGTGACAGTGATCTAGAGGGACAACAATGTCACTAGGGGTAACAGATGTATCCAGTGTATGATAAGAAGGGAAGAGTTAAGCTTGTAAAATTTATCTAAGCAAGAGACAGAGATTAGAAGAACCCCACCCCTGATGAGACATTTTCCTCTCTGAGTTTGACAAGAGTATTCTGTCGTATTATAGCCACTGGATTGAGCAAGAGTAGCCCAGGACCACGGCCCAGGCACAAACTGAATAATCTACAGGTCTCACTTCCCCACCTTGAGACCCTCCTGACGGTTCAGCCATGTTCCTGTGCACACACTGTGATGATATCCCTGTGGGAACTTTGATTAACAAGAGACCTCTGTGCTGAGAGGAAGCCTGAGCTATTCCAGTGGTGGCTCTGTGTAGAAAAGGTGATTGCCAGGGAATAGACTTTGGAAAGAAACCTGAAATGGACTACAAACTTCAGACACTAGCAGTGAGTCTACCCAGTCAATCTACTTGGCTGAGCCTCACCCAAATCCCCACGCACAGGATTGTAAGCAAATAAGATGGCTTGTGTTGCACAGGGAGGATAGTCTGTCAGGAAGCAAGCACTATGAATTTAACTGTGATGTCATGGTGTTTAGTTGTTTCAGCCTGTCTCAAATGTAGACATTGTCTCTGAACTCCGGCTAGTTTCTGCCTGTTGTGGAATCTCCAGTGTTTGCTGTATTGTTGTCACTTATCAAAGAGTTGCAGATGAGCACTCATTAACTAATGAGAAGGGGTTGAAGAGCACTAGCAGTGACACTCGACAGGGTAGCTGGAATAGTGAGCGCAGAGGCAGGTTTAGTAATGGCGACACAACAGTAGTCCTGCTTCAGTGGGAGCCAATGGAGAACGCTTAGCATGGCTGCAAGGTAGAAGGCTTTAAACAGTTCATCTGGATGGAGTGAAGAGCAGCTAGGAGGAAAGCATGCAATGAAGCTACAGGCAGGTCACACTCCCCTTCACAGATGCTCACTCACAGATCCTCTGGCATGCAGTTGTTCTGCTGGCTCGGCTGTGGATCTCACATGTAACTCTCCTCATACTAACCCCCCCCCCCCCTTAGCCTTAAGGTCTAACCCTGAGCAGATGGCTCACTGGATCTCTCTATTGATTTCTCACTCTTCCCGGGTAGGGACAATATCTGATTCATCTGTTTCCCAGCAAGATCCTGGCACACAGTAGGTGTTGGTAAATGTTTTCTGAACAAAATAGAGGTGGGACCAATGCCCAAAAGGCAGATTCTTTCATTTCCATTGTTTAAAAATACCACGGATTTCCTTTTATGCATCATGTACTGCACAAATTAATTTATCCAGAACTGTTTCCCCATCCACAGCTTCCAAAGGTTTTAGCCCACATTCCAACAGCAACAAAAGGTCTGCTCTGGGGCCTAGCTAGTATCTATTTCCCATGTGAATGCCCAACACCACTTGTGAGTAAGCCCAAGGAAAGGAGCTGAGAGAAATCATGGCAGAAGCTGCTTCCCTTGGCAAGATCAGGGTACTTTCTAGGTACACCTGTATTAGATTCCATGTGGCTGAGACAAACAAAATGAAATTAATTTAAGGAAGACCAGGTATACTCTTGCTCATAGTTGAGAGCACAGTCCATCGTGGTGGAGAAGTCATAGTGGCCAGAGGTGGTGTCTGGTCACATTTCCTCTCGAGTCAGGAACAGATGGAGATGTTTCCAAATAGTAGTCTTCGCTCTCTCTGCTTTATCAAGTTCAGGATCCCAGCTAAGGGATTGGTGTCACCCACTTTTATGTTGGGTCTTCCTATCTCAATTAACCCAATCAAGACAATCCCTCACTGGCATATCCAGATGCTAACCCAATCTAGATATTATCTTAAAGGCATTCCCCAAGGTTTGTTTCATAGGTGACAAACAATTTTCAACCTGTGGATCATGTCCGCTTTGGGGGATCACCTATCAGATATCCTGCCTATCAAATATTTACATTACTATTTGTAACAGTAGCAAAATTACAGGTATGAAGTAGAAATGAAATAATTTTATGGTTGGGGTTCTCCACAACATGAGGAACAGTATTAAGGGTTGCTGCATTAGGAAGGTGGAAACCACCATCTAGAGCCTGTCAAGTGGATAACTGTTATTAACTGTCACAGCAGCTCCTTTAATCTTCTCATCTCAACTTAACAGCTTTATTCCTGCAGAAAACAGTGGGAGAAGCACTGAATTTTAGTTAGCAGTGCAATTGTGTGGCCAGACACCACCAAGGCAGAGTCATGAGTGATGTGGCCTTGAGGATGTCACCAACCCTCAGTTTCTTCAGTTATAAAGGGAGCCAGGCCACATGTATGTCCAAGGGCCACTCTAAGGACTGATCAGAAAGCTCTACACTAACTGAGCTCAGTTAGGAAAGGTCTCATGCCTGCAAGCCACTTCTTATAAAGAGTGTAGGCAGACTCTACAACCAGCTGATGGTCCCTGCAAACTCTTCCCCAGTCCACATGGGATCATGGTTGCCAATGCTTGCCTGGATCCTTTCAGGAGGAATTATTAATTGTTGTTTCTGCCATGACCCATTGCCATCATTGCTATGATCCAAAGTGTGTCTCCCCTTCCAGTTAGACCATTCCAAAAGTGACAGTGAAATATGGTGTTCTCTCACTCAAAGTCCTCCAGTGACCTCTCATTTGTGCTAATGACAGAAGATACCCCAATACGGTCAACAGAGTCCTGTGTGTTTCCTACTTGCCTATTTATATTCACTGCAGAACCTCCATCTCTGGGCCTTAGGTTCTCACACTAATGTTATTTCATTTGAACTAGGCCACAGTCCTTTCTTCCTTGATACAACGATGACTATTAACAGGCCATTCTCCAGCAAACAGAACCAGTAAATCCCTGCCTGTCCACACTGCCAAGTCCTCTAGTGTAAATACTCTCCACAGCAACATCCAGCTCCATTAGGAAGAAGTTGTACACAGGTAACAATTGCAGGTTAGTCAAAGCAGCGTCTAGCTCACTGCAAAATCTTGGTCCTACTTCTTCTGATCCTTCTACCTAGAATATTATTCTCTTCCCCCTTTTCCAGGTTAATGCTTGCTTGTTCTGATTTTAGACACTTCCTCAAGGAAGTTTTCTGATGGTCTACCCTGATTTACCTACCCCCTTGGTACCTGTTTTCATACCAACTTATACTTTTATTTCAAGTCCTTTTCTGAAACTTAATGATGTGAACCATATTTTTGTGTTCCTTTCTGTTTTAAGCCATTGATGAGCTTCTTGAAGGAAAGCATATGCCTGCATCATTCACCCCTGCACCACCATGACCTCTGTGCCTTCTAAAGCAAAGGAACTCAAAAAAGGTGAATCTATGAATGATGCATATCCACCTTGATTCAGGCATGATTCCTGACATTAAGAATAACAAAAGATGCATGAGGTGCAGTGGTGACCTGAAGGACCTTGTGACTCTTGTAGCTTTACAGCAAAAATAATGTTGTGTATGACTGTAAAACTCTAAGATGTGCATTTAGTAGATTGATCTGTGCTTGACATCTAGGAGGAGTACAATAACTATTTTTGGATGTCAAGCAAAGAGATATGTTTTCAAGGCATGTACAGTGTAAGAAAAGAGAATCGGCCCTGGTCCTGAGATGGTATCTGGAAAATGTTCAGAGAGAACAATGATTTGATAGAATCTCCAGCACAGGCAATTACGAATACTTCAGAATTGGATTCCAGCATGAGCGGGCTCCCTTCTCTCTCTAGCTTCCTTCCTGAGTCCATCTAACCCAGTTCGTTTTACAACTATGCTGAGTAGCAGCAGTCGTCTGTATTACTGAGCAGCAACACACAGTGAGATGTCTGGGAACTTGGTAGGCCAACATCCCCACCGTGAATAAAAATGATGTGGGCCAATTGCTCACATCTGTGGAAACCTAAGTGACTGTGAAGGCAGACTCCAGTCTCCCAGCTACAGAAAGACCTGTAAGTCCAGCAACCCTAAGCTGGCCCCAAGAAATGATGGGAAATTCAATTTCAAAAGGGCTGTTTGCAAAGTAATCCAATACATACAGTGTGTGCATTATTATTGTATTATATTGAGTAATATCACATTTAAGCAGATTTCATAGCATCATAGCCATGCACAAGGGAATATAAAAGCAGTTCATAAAGAGAGGAGCACATTTCCCTTCAGTGTTCGTTATGCTCCCATTATCCTCTGAATAATAATCAGAGGTCCACTTAGTCTGACTTGGAAAGGAACAGATCTGTAATTACCTCAAGTCTACAGTGTCCTTCCAAGGGCTCAGCCCCAGTATCGGGACAATGAATCCACAGAGAGACTGCAGCTATCAACATCGAGGTTGAAGAAGGAATATAACAGCAATTCCAACAACACCCCCTCCATCTCCCATTATGTTGAGTGTCCAGGGTGTACATACACTAGAATGAAGGGTTATATGAAACTGGATCCTGTTACCAATGATTCCCTTCTACCATGGTTAACACCAAGAAAAGGAATCATGTGATCCCTCTGGTTCCTGCCACCAACTTTGGTTCTATCTCTGCTGAAATTCCTGAGGGAAATTGTAAAGTAATATGCTGAAGATCTGTTGTGAGAAATAGAAAAAACTTTAAGGACTTGATCCAAAATGACTTTGCATGGATCTACCCATGTCTTGTGAGATTTCTCCTGGGAACAAATACTTAGAAAAAACATCCTAGGGTTACCTTACTACCACTATGCATGCCTCTCTAGAAAAGGGGCATCAGCTACCCATTTTACCAAAAAAATTGCTTCTATTTTCTATACCTTTGTTTGTCAGGGCTGCCATGGTGTTTTAGAAAAAGTGATGTCAGGCTAGGGGTATTAGTGCACACCATTAATCCCAGCACTCAAGACAGAGAAGCAGATCTCTGTGAGTTCAGGGCCAGCCTGGTCTACACAGGGAAACACTGTAAAAAAAATAATTTAAAAAGAAAAAAGTAAGGAAAGAAGAGAAAGAATGATAATTTCACCATTATCCATATGGCAGTGGGCATGGGAACATGAGATCCATATTTCTCATCTTGCAGTGAAGCAAGTTACAGGAGTTTAAGGAAAATCTTTGACTCTCTTCCTTTAGCTATAAAAGTGAGGCTAAAACTGCCCACAATAGGTTTAGAATTAGTGGGATTGGATCACACACACATTGCATACCACCCATGTCTGGCACTTACCCTATTAAAAACAGTCATTAAACCTGGTCATGATGGTGATGGCTGTTATCCCTGCATAAGGATAGCTGTGGCAGGACAGTCATGGGACCTAGGCCAGTCTAGGCTAAATAGTAAGACACTATCTCCAAAAAGAAAGATAACAACAATAACAATAACTATTTCAATACTCATTCTGTGACTACACCTGCCTGAATTAAAATCTGCATCAGTAGTGACATAGATTTCTATTTCAAAGAAGGAAAGTCAGGTCATTATCTCTTTTTTTAATCTCATTCTCTATATATTTTATATATTTATCTGTATAAATAACTATATATAGACTATGTAAATATAGATGATATAGCTATATGTGTAGGTTGATGGGTAGGTGAATAAGTGAGTGAGTGGAATTTGAATATATTATTAAAAATATAATCCAGCAAATTCATAAGTATAGAGAATGTACCAGCAAATGCCTATGAGGGCCAGTTCTTGCCACTGGCACACAGACCTGGGACACACCACCCCAACCCCAGAACTGCATATATATTGTTAGATTTTTTTCATCTTTTAATCAGAACTACCTCAGTCTATAAAAGCTCTCATTTTAAAATATAGCCAACACATTTCATTTATGAATCCAACAAAACATGCCTGAAGTTTGAAGAAAGCCAGCCAATTAACAGTACATAGACATTTGCCAAGATCAGGGATTGGCAACTCTTCTCTCTGCAGGTTAGACAGTCAGTGTTGTTCCTCTGTGCGACACTTCACTGTCACACTCACCTAGTTCTGAGACTATGATGCAAAATTGGCCAACAGCAACTTACGAACCAATTGCTACAGTGTGTGCCAATGAGACTTTATCTTTGGAAACATGTGGTAGCCTAGAGTTGCATCAGCAGTCATAGTTAGCCAACTCCTGGCCTAGATTCTTAATGCTGAAACTAAAAGCTTGGAAAAGCCTTGTGAGAAGGGACTAAAGGAAGGGTCTGTGATGAATCTGGGTCCTTCCCTGTTGGACCTAGCAGGGAAGAAGTCTGTGACAGTTTTCCTCAGATTGAAACATTCTCTCTTGGAGGAGATGGAGAGGTCCACTGAACACATTAAGCTCACAAGATTCTAAAAGGCTCTTCCCTGAAGTTACATAAGCAGCAATGTTGCTGAGGGAGAGGAGACTCTTAGGTGGAACTGCCTGCAATCTGAACAAGGGACTCCAGGAATACAACCTTTATAAGCTATCACTTATGTTAGAATAGCATTTCCCTTTATCTGTCACTTTCCCATGTATCTGGGGTGAATAGAAACTGTGTCCGCAGGAAAACTCATTAAGCAAGAACCTTAAGTTCCAGCAAGTGCTGCCAAATTCCTTTCCTCAGCTTCCATCAGGTCCCCTCTAGTCTCTTCCACTAAGAGCTTAATCACTCTAGCTACTTGGACCTTCAATAACTTTATCCATGTTTTATGAGAATCTTCCAAGTTCAATTATTGTAGCTCCAGGAAAAATCATCCTAGGTCCCTTCAAACAGAAAAAATCCTTAATTCCAAATGCCATACCCTATTTCCTGCTTGTCTCTAAACTTCTATCTCCTGGAGGTGGGGTTGCTATGAGATATTCTCACATGCATGTCCTGTTTTCTGCTCTTACTTTTCTTGTGTAGCCCCTGTATTAAAGCCTCTGAGAGACAGTGCCTGGAACCCTAGACAATTCCGCTAATAATTGCTAGCCTCACTCCTCCTACGTGCAAGCCAATTAGAGAAAAAAAAAAGTACCAAGTCCACCTCCTGTCATTAGAGTAGCACTTCCACCTGGCTCTCCATCGTTCAAAACAAAAGGGAGCTAATTTCTCTCCATACAAAGGGCTAGAGAACAATCTATTTAGATTACAGGGCTACAATGTGATACAAAGATGCAGAAGTCAAATACAATTTAGGTTATAATTAGTGATTTCGTTGTAAAAAGATTATCTGGGAAATCTAAGTCAGTTGGCTTGGCAAGTGTATGGAGGCCATGTCTACTCTCTGGGACCAGTGGACAACTACCAGGGGAGGGAAGGCTAGTGCTGGGGAAATGAAGACACAGAAAGAAAGACAGAGAGAGAGAGAGAAAGAAAGAAAGAGAGAGAGAGACAGACAGACACAGAGAGAGAGAGACAGAGACAGAGACAGAGACACAGACAGAGACAGACACAGAGACAAACACACAGAAAGAGAATGCATGCTCACATACTCGCTTGTTGGATGTGGAAGCTATATAAACTTATTCAGAGTTAAACCTAAAGTCATAGAGACAAAGATTATTAAGATATCTGTCCGCAGTGATAATATGATTGAACTAGAAAGTAATGTCAATAGGTGATTTCCAGTTTGTTCTGGAATCCACCAGGGCTGAGTCTGCATTTACTTAACACTTGGATCTCAGTTTCCCCATCTGCAATTTTAGCATCCTTATACTAATCCCTTGCCAGGTTGTGTGAATGAAATGGCTCATGGAAGACTTGCCTGAGGAGTGAGGAAGAGTGGCATCTCTGATTACCAATGGAATCTCAGCTTTGCGACATTGAGCATCTCCTTCTCTGGGCTCTGGGCTCCTTGCTAGGTAAGGAAGGGCGAACAACAGTATTTGACTACTCTGGATCCTTTGGGGATTCAAGCAGATGATGCATAGGCTTGAAGCTCTGCTACCCTTGCCTCTAGCCTGAATGTGCTAAATGCTGACTATCACTCTCCTTTATTGCCAATAACAAGGGTTGCTTCATCTTGTTCCCTTTTTGTTCAGCCCAAGAAATTTATATTTATTTTTCTCCATCTCAAGATGGACATTTTATTTCCCCTTTAAAAGTCCAGAACTATTAATTTTCTTTAAATTTGAATTTTATACTGTGCAATGTCACAGCTCTTTCTTAGGGAAAAATTCCCTTTTTACTCTCCAAACAAGACTTTCTTACTCAACCCTTCAGTTTCTACTGGTCCTGGTGACCTGGTTTGTTTGAGCTACACAGCTGGAAAACCTAGGTTTTTTTTTCCTTTTTAAATGTAGCTTTCTTCTCAAGGGCACTGAAACTGCATTAAAGCCAGGTCCTCAATGATGGAACACTCTGATGTCAGAAGGATAGCTCATTCCCTAGCTAGGAATGGCATTCTTTTTAGAGCCCTGAAGACAGTGGCTCTGTGAGGCTTTGGGACCTCCAAGATGCCCGGTCCAATTGTCATATGAGGTCTCTTTTCTCTCTTGTGATGGGTGGAGTTCAGTGTTGTGCCCCTACAAGTCTTTTGCAATGACAGACATAATTCTACATGAAAAGTTACAATTTGAGAATTTAGTAGTTAGCAGCCACCACATGCCTCACAGATATAAAGGTCAAAAGGTAGGCCCTATTAGAGTGTTCTGACTCTGGAATGACCATGGGTGTCAAGAAGGTGCAACTCTACATAGCTAAGAAACCAAACAGCACATGATAGAGAAAGGGAGGCTCAAACTATTGTGTAACTACTGTTAGAAATGGTGCCATTGGACTTTGTTCATGCCAGTGTATTAGGTCACTTTAGGAACGTACATCCCCAATCTACTGTGGAGTCCAGGAATCAGAAAGAAAAGCGAAGGATGGCCAGAGCCGAGAAGACTGTACAGAGAGGTAGGTATGGTGTAGGAACAGTATTTTTAGGCTATTTCTCTTCTAGTTTCTGCTTTGGTATTTGCTTTGTGATTCAGGCAGATAACGTTCCCCCTCTGGACTTTCAAGACAGAACAGGTAGTTCAGACAGCTACTTAAGGTCCTGCCATCCCATGAGGTTTTACAGTCAGGTTAAAATATCTAAGTACCTGGTTTAGAAATATGGAGTCTGGTGAAAGTTCCTAATTTCATGTCTTTTGTTAAAAGGCAGCACTACATGGTTAAATTAGGAGTCCCAATTCATTAGCAACTAAGTCAAAGCAGGTAACAAAACTTTATAAAACCAGAATACCCAAGGGAATCCAATTCCTGCTTACTCTTGAGAATAACTCAAAAGATACAGCAACAGACCGTCAATTCAAAATGACAGCTAACGATGCAAAATGGCCACAAACTATCCAAAATGAATGTTAAGGAAAAATGGAGTCTACAATCCAAATGGCAGTCTATAATCTAAAATGCATGTGACTGGTTGATCAGCAGCTTGTCTGTTTCTCTTAAGTATAAACATAGGCCCTATCAAAGGGTTGCAAAGCATCAGGCCTGACATTTAACAATTCCAATATCAATGGGAAATCATTCAGTTACAACTATTTGTTGTAAATTTGTCTCCCTCATCAAGCTGTCTCTTTCAAGCATGTGCATTACATGCCTAGGCCTGAAAGCAGATGAATTTTTACTATAGTTTATATGATCATTTTCAAATCTGTGCAGTGAGAAGATTAGTCTAGGTGAACTCCTTGGTTCCATCCAGTTCTAGCATGTCAGAAATCTGGATGAACTATTCCTGTGCCTCTGTCCTCAGAGAACAGTCAGTTTCCTTCTATTGCCTTCCATAGAAAAAGAACACAAATTTTATAAAAACTCACTATGAACCTAAAGAATATGTAACCACAAATTAAGGACATGAACTGATAGTTGGCTATTGATCTCAAATAGGACCTGCAAAATAGTATGACGTCTGCTTCTACATTTTCTCAGATGCAAACAAGAGCAACAGAACTGTTCATTGTGCCTATGGATTTAGTAACAGCGTGGATGACTTTCAGACATTAGAATCAGTACTTGGTACGTAGGCAGCTTACTTCATCTTCTCATTATCCAGTCACTATCACAATATCCTCAAATTCCACCATGTTCATACACTCCCAAAGATTAACCTCTGTATCAAAGATAGGCCCTGAGAGGGAAAACTTGATTGAAATAGGCACAGGCATGGAAAAGCACAGAGCATCAAATGCAAAGATAGATGAAGCTTCTAATGGGTACCACACTTGCAATGGAAACATGAACAAAGGCTCCCTAGTGGAAACATTCAGAATGTACCAGAGCTTTCCTCATTTAACAAAACAAGTTGTCCTTGGGTATTGTGAACAGACTATCAGGCATCCATTTTTCTAATAAATCTTCCATCACCCAGTTCTTGGTCTAGACTCAGGTCATCGAACACTTTGTACCAATCTATTGTACTCAGACATGATATTTGAAGCATATATATCTATGAACCATTAAAAATCAAATTGAATTTTAAAATCAGTTGGGGAATGTGAGATTTACTTAAACTTAACAGAAAGCACTTTTTAGGACTCCTATGATACATTTTCCTGGATTTTAAATCTTCATCTGTCTCTTCTCCTCCTCACCTAGGCCCTGAACTCTATAGTCCAGGAAGCCCATCAATGTATGATCGATCCTCTTACTTTAGTCTCATGAGTAGTGGGGTCACAGGCCCATGGTAAAAGTTCAGACTCCTGACAAAATATCTTCAGTATGAATAATTCCAAGACAAGAGCTACCCTGACTTGAGTGCCTGGTGGGTTTATCCTTCTGCCAAGCTCTTCACCGATAGCTCAGAAATTCAAAGTTGTTTATGTATCCTGTGTGAAGAAGAAACAAAGGGCCCCAGAGGCTAGATGGCATGCTTTTGGCTCCACTTGGGGTTAGAAGTAGAATGACAGCTATAGGCTCTTTTCTTTTTTCACTTTCAGTGTATGACTTTGTACACAAGTAAGCAAGGAATTGTGGGTGAACATGTGCCACAGCACATATGCAGAGAGCTCAGAGGACAGCTGAGGTGTCTGACTTTGCCATCTACCTCTTTTCAGACTGGTCTCCTTTTACTTGTTCTCAACTGGCTGTAAGGCTGCTAGCTGGTCCTTGAGTTCTGGGAATTCTCTTGTCTTCTCCTCCTCCTCCTCTTGCTGAGAGAGCACTGATATATGGAAATACATGCTACCTCTCCCCCACTTTTTATAGGTACTGGGATTTTAATTCAGGTCTTCATGTTTGCCAGGTAAGGTGTCTAGCTACTGAACCATCTTCTCAATTCTGAGAACTACAGGTTCTTTACCTAGACTCTAGGGTGCTTATCCTGATCACAGCCTAAGGAATTATCCAGGCCATTTTTCCTAATCTGCCATAAGCATTTTCTAACATGTCAACATTCAGAATGAAGCCTTAGAATTTCAAAACATGCTCACTCCCCCCCTCTGTCTCTCTGTCTCTCTGTCTCTGTCTCTGTCTCTGTCTCTGTCTCTCTCTCTCTCTCTCTCTCACACACACACACACACACACACACACACACACACACACACACACACACACACACACAGAGGTCTTTTATTCTCAGAGCTACTCTCCGTCTCTCAGACATTCTCTCTTAGGCTCCATGATGCTTCTTGGCTCCCAAACACGAGGCACTCATTATCCAAATGAGACTTTTGAACAGTGAAAGGGTCTTGAGTCTTGCTCCTACTTATCGGAGGGCTGTAATTTATTCTGAAAGCCATGGGCCGTGCATTCTAAAGCATCCACAGGATGCCCAAGCTCGTGGGAAACAAGAGGCTGTACCTGTAGCCTTATGAAAGTGGATCTGGTATTGACAAGACAGTTCAGTAACAGGGTCATGGAAAAAGACAATTTTGAAGCCACCAAAACATATTATCAGAGTTTGCTTAAGGCACAGGTCTCAGGCAAGTGTGCACTCTAAGAGTGCAATCTCAGATCTGCTGGGGCCCTCCCTGGGTGACATGAGTAATTCTCACACAGAGGATTCCTGTCCACAACTGCCATCTATTCAGAAGAGTGCACCATGCAAGTTCCAGCATGTCTGGAGAAATCTCTGGAACCTCCAGTCTCCACCACTTCTGGTCTTGTATCTGGCATGCCTAGGATTGAGCACCCACTCCTAGCTTTTAGCCACAAGGATCTTGTGCAAGGCACTTGCCTTGGATGGTGTACCTTGATCATGGGATGGTGACATTTCATCCAGTTCGGGTGGGCAATCATGAAGATGAGTTGAGGTTGTTCACAAACACTGCAATGAACACACTCTGACACTGAGCAAAAGAACTATTTCTGAGGCTATAATTCTCTGCTTCTCAATGTGATGCATCTATCTTATTTTTAGAAACATTATTTCTCAATGATTTTGCCAAACTTGCAGTGTAATTCATGAGGCTGAAATCTCCCCCAAAGGACAAAACTGTGTGGTGTTCTGCAAATCATCAGCTGATGGTCTTTAGAGAGAAAGAAGAGGAGGACCTTGGGGGAAGGGGGCAGTGGGAATCACAAGATTATGAAGGACCATCTATCAACTGGTCTGAGGCCCTATGACTGGTGGAATAGAGGGACAGAAATTGGCAAACAGAGAGGCCAGGATCTTGGGTGATGTGCCTTTGGAAATTAGAGTGCAAGGACACTGGCATCAGGCTTGGTGACAATTCTATCTGTTGCCCTAGCCTCAAGCACTAAACTATTAAGGGGATAAATGGAGAGTGGACAGGGATCTGTAATTGACAGCAGAAGACCTGAGTGTGGAGCTCAGCCATACCACTTCTCAACTCTTGAAATCCTTTGCCTCTTTGCCCCTTTACATCCCCAATGCAAAATGAGGGGTACTGATATCACTGAAAAGATCTAAATCAGGTGTGGTGGTGTATGCCTGCATTTTTAACACTTGGGAAGCTGATGACTTTGAGAATAACCTGAGCTACATAGTGAATTCAAGGATAGCATAATCTCTATAGTAAAATGCCGTTTCTAGCAAAACAAAACAAAATCCCTATAACAGAAGTCTATGGGAAAAACAAAATGGTGCAAGTATAGGAAGAGTTCCAGAAGCTTAACATGATCTGTGAGTCAGTGTATACCCTAGTTACTCTTCTCTGCAACCCCAAACAATTCTTAACGTACCTTTTTTTTCTTTCTGAAAGGAAGAGATGGGCACACCCAAACACATACAATCAAGACAGCTATGGATTGAGAGTTGGCTGCTGTACTGTGATGAGAAAGCAACTTCTTAAGGTTCAAATTCATACATGATTTCTGCTAGTGAAATGATCAATGTGTACATAAACCATGTACTCTTCAAAGATATACTAAGAGATAATAATAGATAATAAGATATAGATCATGATATTTATACTTCAGTCTTCCCTGTAGCCTGATTGAGAAAGACGACAAGACCAGATCAATCAAAGAAATCGTCTACATTTCCCCGACAAGGATATCTTTGTCTATAAGAACTTTCACAGAAGCAAGAATAATGACCTGGATTCCAAATTGTGGTACAGACCTTCCCAATACAGTGGTGCTGATGTGGGTGTTCAGTGGGTCTCCACTCTATTGCTTTGAGAATTTGAGCAGGTGAGAGGTTAGAGGATATACAGACTGGATTTGTAACAGACCATAGGGATAGAGCTGCAATGCTGAGATTGGGGCTTGGGTTTGCTTCCACATTAAACACTTCTGGAAGGTGAAAGAGATTTTGGTAGCACCTGTTTCTGGCAGCAGTCCCTATAAATTAGGGGAGCAGGTGTGACAGACTTAGTTTTTTTTTTTTCTGTACATCTTAAAGTAATGGGCTTTATACACATTATACACACGTGGTTGTCTGTCTGTGCATACATGCAAGCACTTCTATTAATACACTTGTGAAGACCAGAGGTTGACATCTAGTGTCTTCCTCAGTTACTTCCTACATTACTTACTGAGACAGGGATGCTCACTGAGACTGTGAATCTGTGTTAGGTAGACTGACAAGTGGGGATAGCTAGGATCCTCTGTCCCTCCCTTCCCCCAGTGCCAAGGTTACACACTTACTGTACCACTCCTGGCTTTTATAAGGGTGCAGGGATCTGAACTTAGGCTCTTATGCTTATAAAGAAAGTACTTTGTCCACTTAGCCATCTCTCTAGCACTAGATGGTTTGATCCTTAATAATAGTTTTAAATTAAAATGTAAAGCTAATGTACAGTCGTGGGTTTCGCTGTGGCACTTCCATATGTATGTGCCATTATGCTTTGTTCTAATATGTCCTCCTCTGTCACTGCCCTCCTCCACGTCTCCTTCCCTGCCTTTTCCGGTCCCCTTCCTTCTACAAACATCTCCCACTTTCTGCTTCTATGTCAAATGTATTCCATTATTTTCTCCCTTAAGATTTTTCTTCCCTTCCTATCGTTCCCCTCCTCACTTTATGAACATACACATATACATATCCACTTTATGAACATGCACATATACATATCCACTTTATGAACATGCACATATACATATCCACTTTATGAACATGCACATATACATATCCACTTTATGAACATGCACATATACATATCCACTTTATGAACATGCACATATACATATCCACTTTATGAACATGCACATATACATATCCACTTTATGAACATACACATATACATATCCACTTTATGAACATGCTCATATACATATCCACTTTATGAACATGCACATATACATATCCACTTTATGAACATGCACATATACATATCCACTTTATGAACATGCACATATACATATCCACTTTATGAACATGCACATATACATATCCACTTTATGAACATGAACATATACATATCCACTTTATGAACATACACATATACATATCCACTTTATGAACATGCTCATATACATATCCACTTTATGAACATGCACATATACATATCCACTTTATGAACATGCACATATACATATCCACTTTATGAACATGCACATATACATATCCACTTTATGAACATACACATATACATATCCACTTTATGAACATGCACATATACATATCCACAATTTCAAATCTAGGTGCTGAACTTGAGGGAAAACATGGTTATTATTTTTCTGAGTTTGGCTTACTGTTCTTACTGGCGATTTCTTATCCCACCTATTTCCAAGAAGGAGGAGGGAGCCCTTATTCACTGTTGGTGGAACTGTAATCTTGGGAAGCCTCTACAGACTCAGTATAATGTTTTCTCAAAACAACTAAAGCTAGAAACACACCACTCTGGGGCATACACCTAAAGGGCTCTGTCATCACGGTACACAGAGATGTGAACATCCATGTTTGTTTCTTCATCGGTCACAAAAGCTGGGAAGTAGAACCATCCTAGATGTCCATCAACAGATGAATGGAAAAAAGAAATGTGGTACATAGATGATGGGAATTTTCTTCAGCAATAAAGAAAAAAAATGTAATCAATGTTTGACTTTTTAAACCATAAGTTTTAATTGCTTGAACAATAAATAGCTGATGAACAAAATAATATATTTCTTAACAGGATTTTGTTTTTGTTTATATATGCCATCCCTAGATCTAGAGTCATTGAACAATAGGTCTGGAGTAAAGCTTCATCACCTCATCTCTGATGTTATTAATATGATCTGAGGGCATCACTAATACTGCCACTAGAAACCAGAGGCCACCTAGATGGTTCCTCTCCCTGTCAGCAAGTGTGGGCTTGAAACTCAGCTTAGGGACCCATGTTCTTTATCCCATCAGAGTTCAGAGGGAGTGGGAAAGTGTAGGAGACTCAGGCAGACTGCAGAACAAGTGTTAAAAATAGAAATCAAGTTGCTATTGGAGATACATGGAGAATTCTCCACTCACAAATCTCTAATTATAATATGTCAAGAGTAAAATACCTCATGAGAAACAGTATCCGGGAGAAGACAGCAATGGCTCTGTCAGTACTGTGATCTGGGATATGTTTGGAAGCCTACACAAAATAGAAACTCAGCAGAAAAGCGTCCTGCAGGGAATTGTCTCAGGCCCTGGGGACCAACAGAGCCAACCCACTAATGCCTTTCTGTCCGTGACTTACTTAGCTCTGGTTGGGAGCTCAAGGTTGCACACTGTCTCCCTTTCTAGATCCTGCAATTCGTGTTAAGTGATGTGCATATATTAGATGTTCTTGGAGGCCACCATATGGATGGAGGTTTTCTTTTACCCCAAATCACTTGGTTTCTCCAATAAAGCATGGCCCCCACAATGTCCTTAAAAATGACATTAAACACCGTCGAGATATATATGTCAAAGAATGGTTATTCAAAGAGTAACACTCCTATGAAGAATAGCCTAGCTATTCTCCCAACATTAGCCTTTTCTTTTTTTCCCCCTCTGGTTCATGCTAAGCACATGCTCTAGAGCTGAGCTATAGGCTCTGCTCAACAGCACCTTTTTTGTTAATATGAGACTGTGTATGCCACACTGAGAGTACCATCCTTTTGACCCACTTTGAAGTTGAATTCCTTCCACATAAAATGCAGAACTTGAGAGGAAGAGAAAACAACTCCATCAAGATGTAGGGAGATAGAGACAATTTGAAATAAACTTGTCATAGACAAGTTCAAATTAGAACAAAAATGATTCAAAAGGGAATGAAGGCAGAGAGAAGGATTGGCAGGAAAGAGCATGTGAGCATAAGCCTAGGGACCTGAGCTCTGCTCCCAGCTTGCATGTACAAAAGCCAGGTGTGACCACAGTGTGCCTCTAACACCGGTGTGGTGGGGTTAGAGAAAAGAACACTGCTGGCACTTGGTGGCCTGCCAACCTAGCTGAGAAAACAGTGAGCTCCGGGTTCAGTGATAGATCCTGCATCAGGAAACTAGGGTAGAGAGCAATACAGGACATTCAAGGTCCTCTTTTGGCCTCTGCATAGACATATACCCAGACACAAAATGTGTCTTCCTTTTTGGCCAGAGAGGAAGGAATCTGCATATAATTGTAGCAGAAAAGATGGCATCCTTCTATCATTTCCTCTCCCATAGTGTGCATCATTTAAATGTGACCAGAGAAGACAAAGTGATGGCCAGTCCCAGCCCATAAGCATTTTCCCTAAACTCAGAAATTTCCTGCCACCAAATATTCTAGGAATTTTCAGAGCATATTCTTGGCATGTTTTTCCAAATTCTGAATTATCTTGCCCATTTCCAAGTACCACCCCTTACTCCTAGTTGTTAGAGTGAGAAAATGAAGGTCATACTGAGTCTACCAGGCTGGGCTGACTCCCCAGGGCAGACCTTGTCTTGGAGGAGGTGGGAATGGGAGGTGAATTGGGGGGGTGGGGGTGGGCTGGGGAGTGGGAGGA
The DNA here is from genome assembly GCF_007827085.1 of Peromyscus californicus insignis. Classification (NCBI taxonomy): domain Eukaryota; kingdom Metazoa; phylum Chordata; class Mammalia; order Rodentia; family Cricetidae; genus Peromyscus; species Peromyscus californicus. The sequence continues at coordinate 98,744,504 of NW_026294551.1, read as the reverse complement.
GGGAGGACGGGGGAATCTGTGGCTGATATGTGAAATTAAGTTAATTATAAAATTAAAAATATTTTAAAAAAGAAAGAAAATGAATGTCTTAAGAAAGTGCTTGTGCCGGGCGGTGGTGGCGCACGCCTTTAATCCCAGCACTCGGGAGGCAGAGCCAGGCGGATCTCTGTGAGTTCGAGGCCAGCCTGGTCTCCAAAGCGAGTTCCAGGAAAGGCGCAAAGCTACACAGAGAAACCCTGTCTCGAAAAACCAAAAAAAAAAAAAAAAAAAAAAAGAAAGTGCTTGTCTCCGTTTCTGCTTTGGAACCAAGGTTTCTCTACACACTAAAACATTTATTTTTGCTTCTCTTCCGTTTTGAAATTGATATGCTTACCTGTGTTCACATTAGTTTTATTTTCTGAGTCAACATGGAGAACCATCTGTGCACAAATCAATGGAGAAAAAAACTGTGCTATGTCCATGCAATGACATAATATTCAGCAATACAAAGAAGTGAGCTACTTATGTGTGCAACAGCATGGAAGAAACGAAAGGTAGGTATGATGACTAACAGAAAACCAGGGCACAGAATGTTGGCTGCATTGATATGTGCACTGGAAGCAAAGGATGTAGAAGAAGGACGAGGTCAGTTAGATGCCTAGAAATGAGGCAAAGAATGAGAATGAGAGGGTAACAAAGTGTAGGAAAACTTAGAGGCGATGTACATTTTCATGACTTTCAATATTGGTAAAAGTTCTATGTATGCCTTCTTTGGTACAGATGGATCAAGTACACACTTTCCAGATGTGTGTATATTGTGTGCACATTATGTATCTATAAAGTTGCAAAAGCACTAATTTCCTCTTTCCTGTTATCTCTCTCTCTCTAATCTGAATACAGCCCCATTTCTTTTCTTTCTCTTTCATGCATGCTGTTGCCTCTCCCCACCCCCACCACCCCGACAATGTATCTTCTCTATGTCCTATGTCTTATCTTCTCTGTGTCCCTTAGAGATACCTTTTCCTTGGTTTAAATTGGTGAACCTAAATCAGTCAGCTTATGAACTGTTTGGGTAATTTCTTTCACCTCGATTGCTATCTTTCTTCTTTTCTTATCATTCCCATTGCTTAATATGTGCAATGCCTCCTTCCCTGGTGCCTACCATTCAGCCCTTGATTTCTGACCTTGCCAGTCTCTGCACCCTTCTATCCAGTTTTGACTCATGGCCTTACTGCATTGTCCCTTCACCATGCTATTCTATCCTATACTTGACTTTTGACCCTCCTAGTATCTCTTTTCACCACTGAATTAAAAAACAAACAAACAGCAGCAACAACAACAAAACCCTCCATGCTTCAAGGCCTTCACTGCCAAGTCCACAATGTACTGAGTTCAAGCCCTGGGTTCCCATGGCCCCACACTCTCCTGGTTCAACTTGTAACCTGATATCCAATTTCTGTCATTCAGTGGTTCCTCTTATTCTAAACCTCACCATCTTAGAGTTAGCTTAATAATTATTGTCTAACTTAGAATTTTGTAAGTTCTAAAACCACATACCCAGGCCTTACTATCCCTGATGGTCACAAAACGTCAACATACGACGAACAAGCAACCGCTTTTATTCTCCTTTTACCTGTTTCCCGTTGCTCGGCATCGCTATTTTCAGTACACCAACACTATTGCAGGTGCAATAGCTCAGTCCTCTGCATTGCTGAGCAGTAGTCTACTAGACTGACACACTATGAGTTGTTTATCTGCGAGCAAGTATTTGTGTTTTCCATGTTGCATCATTAGCTACTGCCTCTTGGTCAACATTACCACCTCATAACCTGGCTAAGCAAGAAAACCAATCTAATGAACACATAAATCCCCAAGGCAAGCCAGCCAAATACCAGGAGATGATAGCAACAAAGTTCCCAATACTGAAAAGGAACAAGGACCCCAAAGGGCCTTAGCAGATGAATATATCACTAACATGTGTCCTGTGCACACAACAGAATACCAATGTCAGTGAGCCATGGCAGCATTAAGCCAGTGAAAGAAGTGAGGCACCAAAGGCCTTGTAGTATAGGACTCTGTGACACAGGCCCTGTAGAGGCAAATCCATACAGGTTAGAAAGCAGATGGAGGCTGCCAGCCTGCTAGGGGAACAGGGCAATGGCAGAGGGTTGGGGTGTGGTATGCAGATGGGAGTGGAGAAGTGGGCATGGAGCATGGGGGTGGGGGATGGGGGTTGGGAGATGGGTGTGGAATTGGCTTCTGAGGAGATGAAAATGAGAACCAGATGGTGGGAATGGCTGCAGTCCCTGGGAATGTACTAATGCTTCCAAATTCGGTATACTGGACATTAATTATGAGTGATAGGCACATTTCATAGAAACAACAAAAAGGATAGAAGCAATAGAAAGTTTCAGAGTATATGCGACTTTTAGTTTCTTCAAAAGCTGGCCCTGAAATACATACAGAGCTAAGTAGCAACATTACCCAGTGATTTCCCATACTTGACAAAATGTGTCATGTGCCCAACACATGTATGTACGGTGTCAGAATTCTGGGTCTCCAAGGCCTTGAGGGTAGAAGAAGAGGCAGCACTGCCTTCCATCTGTCAAGTGCTGCATGCTAGACCTTATGTGTGTCCATGTCTCTAAGGAATTTTGCAGAGGAAGTTTTCCACAGCATGTCCTACACAGGCTTATGGATTCTTAATTATTATATATGGTTCACAGATGAGCACCATCTAATTTCAATGTAATTATTGGTGTCCACAGTCATGTTTGATTACTGTCCCACTATACTGGTTTTCACATAGGATGGTGATGAAAATGTGTCTGTGTTTTCTGACTGTTGTTTAATTCTAACCCATCAATTTCATCTTTCTGTTTACAATCTTAAGGTCTAGCAGGTCTCCTGCCCACCTCATATTCTCTCACATCTATCCCTTTCTTATGTAGCAGCAACAAATTCCCACAAACTACAGCTAGACAGTGGAGCTTAGCTAGAGTGTACCAAGCCTGGGTTCCACTCTTAGCACTGAGGAAACTGGCCATCGTAGTAGACCCTTGTAACCCCAGCACTTTGGAGGGACAGGAACAGGGGTCAGAAGGACAGGCTCATTTTCACCTATGCAGGAAACTGCAGGCCAGTCTGGATTACTTGCCATGATCCAATGAACAAACAACACATCACAAACTAAGGACACATAGATATAATACAGACGAGCACTGGTGGAATTATTAAGGCCACTCCATGCAGTTAAAAGGGAGGTTTATTTTGTGGGGTAACTTACAAGTGAAGGGATAGGTAACAGGGTCTGGGAAAGGTGTGGCGCTGTCCGGCGGAGCCACATGGCAACTTATAGATTAATAGAAATGTGTTAATTTAAGATGTAAGAACTAGATAACAAGAAGCTTGCTGTGGCCATACAGTTTGTAAACAATATAAGTCTCTGTGTGTTTACTTGGTTGGGTCTAAGCGGCTGCAGGACTGGCGGGTGAGAGAGATTTGTCCTTACCCTGGGCCAGGCAGGACTGGAGAAAATTCTAGCTATAGACGAGTCTCAGATGCACTCATCCAAGAATAAAGATGGCTGGCCTGCAAACGGGCCCAAGCTTTGTTTTAGGGTTGATAAAAATGTTCTAAAATCAAATTTTGGCAATGGTTACACAGCTATGTAAATGTTCTTAAAATCGGCAAACTGTACACTTAAAATGAATAAATTTGTTGTATCTAAGTTATGTGTCCAGGTTGTGTTTTTTGTTGTTGCTGTTGTTGTTGTTGTTGTAGCTTGTTTTGTAGTGCTGGAGACTAAACCTAAGAACTTGGGCACATTAAGCAAGTGCTCTATCTCTGAGTTGCATCCCCAGACCCCCACATTTCCATGAAATGGTTTAAATGTATGAATTCTACTGGGATAGCATTGTAGAGAACTCATCACTTTAGAGACAGGAAAATAGATGCCTGTGTCTGTTTACAAATAAATACAGCAAATGGAAACATGTTCTAACTAATAGGGAAGGATGCCTAGTCACTAAGGAAATCTCTGGGAAGCTGGTAGTATAAGGAGAGATTTAGAGCTGCTTTGCTTGACAAAATCCCCAGCATACAGTGTACATGGTCCACTACCAGCTCAGAGAGCACCCTCCAGGTCCAGCTGCAGCATCCACTTACTGTGGCGGTGCCGGAGACGGTCTGCGCACTTGTATCAGCGCTCTGCTCGGAGTGCGTCTGTGTAGGAGGATACAGGTTTAATGTGTGGTCGGGGACGGTGGTCTGGCCGGTATACTCTGGTGCAGGATGGGGATGAGGGGCCGTGTATTCTGCAGGGATGCCATTTTGAGGTGGAGCGAACTGGGCTGAGGCATAAGGCTGAGCCATTGTGTCAGGGGCAGCTGCTGCTTCCTGATTACCCTGAAAGAGGGGGGAAAAGGAGAAGGGAAGAGAACATCATTAGTGCTCTGTCAACACAACTGCTTTCCAGAGTCCAGGGACTCAAGTCCCAGCACACTTCATAAGGTTCAGCTGAAGACTTCCAACCCAAGAGTGACCATCCCAACCAACCCTCAGGAGACACTACCAGCAAATGACAGTCATCATTAATCTCCATCTACAAACAGAAAAATCAAGGCACACAATGATGCAGTCACTTTCCCCAAAGACATCCAGTCCAACTTGCTGAGACTGTATGATCTGCCCACCACTGGCTGAGACTATAGGGTCTGTCCAGGACTGGCAGATCCTCTTTGTTTCATCTCAGTTTTGGAAGAAGTTAACATCATGTTGTCTATGGTAACAGTGGAGTCCCAATTTGGTACACAGCCAAGAACAATCAAACTGCTTGAGTGTGTGCTTGAGAGAATCATTTGAACTCAATTCAACTATTAGGTGCTTTGGAAGGGTCCTGGTAAAGATCTTGTTTTGTGTGTGTGTGTGTGTGTGTGTGTGTGTGTGTGTGTGTGTGTGTGTGTGTTATTGTTGTTGTTGTTGTGTGCATATCTGTGATAAAAGCAGCCAATAGAAATTTAGGCCTTAATTTAGAGACTCCCCTGTGATATTCCTACTTTCCCCCTTTTAGATACCGGGTTTAATTCTGAGCCTCACTAATCAATGCCCTTCCCATCCTGTCTTTTTTTAAAAAAATATATAAGTACAGGGCATTATATAACAATTCACCCTTCAGTTATAGCCTAAACATGCAGTATGATAATTACAGTCAAGTCAAAAGAATTAAAAAAAAAACCTGAATTCAAATGTTTCCATTTCTGGAAACATCTCCCTGCCTCCATCTCCACCCCCATAACTCCAACATCCTTCACACACTCTGCATACACATATGCAGAATGCATAAGAAGCAGGAGTCCAGAGCTCTAAAACTTCCATGGTTTCAAGAGATACAGTTGTACAGTCAAAAAGAAAGAAAGCAGGGGATAGAGGGAAAGAGGGAAGGAAGGAGGTAGAGGGGGGAGAAGAAAGAAGGGAGGAAGGTACTAAGGAAGGTAGGCAATTAAGCTCAGCAAATAGTGGCCTCTCTCATTTTCTGTGGACAGTTACATGTGACTTTAGTCCTCCTGCAAGGATTCCAGAACACAAACATCAATATGTGCCATCAACAAGAGACCTCAGTCTCTGCTACAGTAACTTGAGCGAGACGCAAACACAGAACCCATGTCCATGTTAGAGCAGACCCTTGACTGTATGATGTTGAAGATGGCACTTGCGAGAGAATGAAGCTTAGTGTAAGTTTAAATTCTTTTACAAGGAATGCATTCCCACTGGCCTTTTCTTCCTCTGTAATAGTTTCAACATCTGTTTCACTAGGAGTAAAAAGGGGCATACTTCTTTCTGTTCTGATCATTTTCTTCTTACAGTGGGTGCAGCAATAGTCCCTGGCTGAAGTTGGGTGGCTACATAAGAGCATCAAACCCCAGAAGAGGACATTGGCTGTCACTGATACTCCCACTCTACACATAATTCTGCAAAGATATGCCCCACCTTCATTCTGTCAGACATCTACCCTCAGCTCATGCTGTGTAGAAGTAGCTATACTCTGTTCCTGGTAGTCTCTGAGCTACCACCAGGGTCAGCCACATGACATCAGCTGCAAATCTCAGTGTAGTCTCATGACCATCTATTTAGCTAACTCTACAGCTTTCTTCCTAGTCATACCAATGAGTTCTTGTCAGCCTAGGATATTGCTATAGTGTTTGGGCAGCTTTCTTTCCACTGTGATATAGTAGTAGAAATAATGGAAAACAGTAGAAATAGTGTAAGCCTGGGGCTGCCAAGGAGTACCACTTGAAAGGGAAGTGCCTGCAGGTGAGGTTACTCAAAGCAAAATGGTGTCAGGGACCTGGGGGAGACAGAGGAAGCCTGAGAGCCTTAGGAACATCATGTCCAGACGGAGTACTGTGAGTACTGCACAGGTAGTCAGGAACAGCAGTGTGTGAGTTACAAAAGGGAATATATATTCTTTTTCCAATAGCTTTACTAAGCTACCATTAACATAAAAATGTATGCATTTAAGAGGCACAACTTGATGCTTTTATACATATAGGCAATGAAAAGGTCCCTGTGCTCCAGATAATCAGCTTCCCCAATGCCTCTGTGCAGTTAACATTTGCTCACATGCCTGTGGGCTTATGTGTTTTTGAGAAGATTTTACTTTAGGTACATCTTTCTAGGACTACACATGACTTTTTAAAAACATCATCTCCATTCTGCATTTTACTTCCCCAGAGCAGCTTCACTGTGCATAACTCAAACTTTTAAAATCTATGTCCCCTTTCCTTTCTTTTCCCTCTTTATTTTGTAATAGTGATGAAACCCAGGGCCCCATGCATGCTAGCCAAATGCTCTAGCACTGAGTTGAACCCCCCACTCTCTTTTTACTTTTCATTTTTGCAACAGGGTTTCATTTCACAAAGTCATCCAGGTAGGCCTTGAACTTGCCATTCTCCTATCTCAGTCTTTTGAGTAGCTGGAGTTATAGACATGAGCTATTAGGCTCAGCGACTGTACCTTCTTTAAGGTGGGTTTCTGCCCCTTAAGATCCAAAGGGCCTAACGTGTGTGTGTGTGCGCGCACATGCCTGTCTGTCTGTCTGTCTGTCCTGTGCTGTTTCACTATGGAACTTAAGTACTTTTCCTTTCTTGGAAGAACCATAGAATCTATCCTACAGAGGCTGCATTGGTAAACAACTGATAGAGCAACCCTGTACCACTGCTTATTTTTTGTTAATAAAGTTTGATTGGGACATAATCCAATAAGTGGGTTCATTTGTTTGACAAATTGCCTACAACTGCTTTTGTACAACAAGCACAGAGTTGGTTTGTTGTGACAGAGACCATATGACCCTCAAAGTCTAAACTATTTACTGTCTAGATCTGTGCAGGAAAATCTTCCCAGTGGCTGCTGCAGAATAGCATTAGATATGGGAAACCCTGCTAAGAAATCACTACTATACGTAGAGTTTGGGCAGGCTATGAAGGTAACAGCCACATAGGAGGAGAAGAAAGGGGACATATCTGTCTAGGGAAAGGAGGGGCATACTTGTCTGTTCCTCCACATTGGCAGTGGTGATGATGGCACAAGAATAAGTTAGAATCTCTCTTCTGCAGCTTTCTTCCCTTCACTAGATTTGTGATTATAAATTAGATGGACACACACACACACACACACACACACACACACACACACACACACACACACACACTATACAGACCATCCATTTTACTCATTGGTGCTCAGAGGGCAAGCTGAGCAACATCATCCTTCACTTCCAGCTTGGTACTTTATGTCAACAGTTCTTAAACTGTATGGATACTCTAAGGAGATTCAAGGCAAAGAAAGGAAACGTTTTTGGCTATCACAGCTCAGGAAGACTGTGCTCTTAGCATTAAGTTCTCGGACACCAGTGATATTGCCAAATCCCAGTAGTGCACAAACTCTCGAAGGACTGCCTATGGGTCCCAAAGGCTAATAATGCTGATGTCTAGAATTCTTGCTTTGCATGTACTAGACCCGTAGTCTACTTAACTTAGTAGTCAGAAATGGTTCATCTAGAACTGAGAAAAAAATCCTTTCAAGATCCAGGGCCCAGACCATTCATGGGAAAGCAAGGAGCTGAACTAAGACCCATCTTCTGCTTTCATTTTGTGAGAGAGTCTTCTGCTGTAGAGGTCAGCTCAGTTTGCAAAATGACCAACCCCCACCCCGCGTAACAGATATCATAGTACTCAAACCTATTTCACCTCCTCCTGTGGGGAGGTCAGGTGCTGAGGTATAGAATGCAGTATACCTGTGATTCTGTTTGCCAGATGCAGAAGGTGACCCTCAATACCTGGCAGCAGAGCGGTACGGGAAACCTCTGTGCCAATTCAAGTTTGAGGCCTATCTCCAGAGTACTCTGAGCCTGTCATAGGAAAGGCAAGACCAGCTAAGAGTGTCACTGGAGCCAGGGCAGCAGAACCTCTCAAGATCTGTGCCACTCTGGCAACAAAGGTGTCAAGCTCTGAGGACCAAGACCGTGAAAACCAATTGGACAACAGATAGTGTTCAGGTGTCCTGGGGTTCGGTATTGCATCTTGTACCTGGAGGTCTCAAACAGATGTTGGCAAGACCCCCTACAGTTACCTATTAATGCCGACAGCTGCTCCAGAGAGACCCTAATTAATATTCCCAACATTTGCACTTTAGGCTAATTACAGCTAATATTTAATTAAGATCATCGTACTTCCTATGGAAGTATTTTTCACCTTCAAATGACTTGAGAGCTGTCTTTGTTCCCTCCCTAGTGATGCTCCTGGGTTCTCAGCTGAGGTTGAGACACATTTTCTTAGAAAATTACATGAATAGTAAGGGTACCCTTTCTACTTCAGGTCAGAGCAAATTCCAGGTTTGTGACCAGATCCAGGCAGAAGGCTAAAGCCACTTTCCTGTGTGTGGTGGTGACAGGGAAAATATTGAGAGTGATCTGGTTGGACATCCATTTGCAGACGCTGCCTCTTCTATAGCAGTACCAAGCCTCCACTTTTCCCTAAATAAATGGAAGAGTCAGAGAGCTCTGGATATTTGCAGAGTCAGGGTATTTGTGGGTGTCCCTCCTTGATGGGGAGGTGACTCTACTTTGCAAGTATCCCCCACATCACCAACCAAGCACTCCAAGAGCTTGTGCAAACTTCACATCCAATTTCCTCTGCCAAGACATTCTTAGGTTGCTGCTAAATATAAGGAAAGGGGGAGGGTGGGTGGGAAGAGGTCAGGATCTCTCATGTTTTAAAACCCACGATGCTGCCGAGGAGAGCTGTGTGGAAGTGTGGAATAAGTAAGGCATCGGAGGGTAAACGTCAAAGAAATTTCCCTATCCTCATAGATCAAACTTCTCCATCAATCGGATCGAGTCAAAACCTGCTCAACGACATGGAGTCCAATGTTACCTAGGATGCTCCACAGGGTTTCTTACACTTGTTTACCAAGAGCAAAGGGATTATTAAGATGCAAACAAATCTTATTCCTTAAAGGAAAAAAAAAACAATCCCCAAAAGTCATTTCAATTTAAGCATTTTACTGAAGCATGAAATAGACATTTAAGACATGCTATTTTAAGGCAGACACTGTAATCTATTTAGCCTCATGTATGCACACATTCACAGAGCCACGCCTCAGATGCACAGAGTACCTTCACAGGCACCAGAAACAACCAATGCTGTCTGTGAGGTGGACACAGGAGATGGAGTCCTGTTCTTGTTGTCCTTTCCGGCACTCCACCCAGCCCCAGATATCCTCCTTCAGCTGTGCAGCACTCTGAGTGGTCTGGTAGAACTCTTCTTAGAGAAATGCAGGAACCAACAGTGGCAACCAGGCTGACTTTGCAAAACACGCTGGCTTGAAAACTAATGCAGATCACATTTTAACCAAGAAACAGTCCTAGTCCTTCTGTGGCATGAGAAGGAAAAGTATCTGATTGCATAGATGCTAAGGCAGACTGGAAAATATCCAAATGTTTTCCCGCAGGTAGGTGTGTGTGTGTGTGTGTGTGTGTGTGTGTGTGTGTGTGTGTGTGTGTGTGTGTGTGTGCGTGTGTTACATACTTGTGTGCGCATTTATGTGTTTTCTTCAGCTTTTGCAGTCAAACTCCCTTCTTGAAGTACATTTGTCCCTGATTTCTTGCCCTAAGCCCCTCTCCTGGACTACCCCAGCTCGTAGAATGAAGAAGTGCACAGGAATTGTCAAGAACTAATAAGCCTGCTGATTACACATGTCCACATGGCCAAGGAAAGCATCTGCTCTTCCCAAGACTCTCCCGACAAGACAAGCACACACCGAGGTATGCTTTCTGGAGGAGCCTGCCTATCCCCAGTGGCTGCTTGCAGCCTTCAGTCTTGCTGACAGTTTGTTTTACTTGAGTTCAGCAACCTGGTCTGCTCTGATCCACTTCTTTGGCAGGAAATTGCACGTATTCAGAGAAAGCCTCTTGTGCTGAGCCGAAACGGGCTAAAACACATCATGCCCCAGGGGCAATAAAACAAAGAGGAAAAATGCAAAATGACACCATTAACCTGCTGGTCCTAGGACAAGCATAGATCCATGCAAAGAGCACCTGCTACCCCACCCTCTCATATATATTCAACACACACACACACACACACACACACACACACACACACACACACACACACACATACACATTCCATGATACTCCTGTCCTTTCACGAGGCATAATGCAAGATGAAAATTGTCTTCCAGAAATACCAGACTTAACACTAAAAAACACAAGGCTTCTGCTCCATTCAAATTACAGTTTCAAGTGAAAATTCAAAATACCTGCTGCACCATGCTGCATGCTCTCTCCTCCATAAACTTAGCAGCTGTTCTAATCCCACACCACGGAGCATCTGCCTAAAGCAAGCCTCGATGAGGAGCAAGGGTGTACAGGCTGGGCACTGTGAGAATGATCAGGGTGTTGACGGAGGGGGAGCTGAGGCTGCCTGGCTGACCTCCCCCTCAACATCTGACTGCATCCAAAACCAGCCCCAGATGGGACTCTTCTGCAAGGGAGGCCTGGCCCATCAATCACAGCTCGCTCCTCCTCTGGCTGCTGCTCTGGGTTTCAGAGTGCACCACTGAGCAGATGATTATGTAGTGGAAGGGAAAAACACACACACAGGCACGCTTGCACACACACACACACACACACACACACACACACACACACACACACACACACACACTGAGCTCCACTACACTAATAGCTATTTTAAAAACATTAGAAATGCTATTCTATGCATAGCCTGGAGCCGGAATTTTTCATTACTAAACTAAATATATGATATGCAAAGTTATAAAATCCACTGGGGAGCTCGCTACTATCTTGTTTCATTTTCTGAGAAAGGAAAGAGGAATGTTTGGGGCTACTGGGAGGGTGATAGAAGGAGGATGAAGGAGGCTCAACGAGATCCAGAGATAGGCACAGGTAAATTAAAAAATACTGTAATTACCATAATGGGGCTGGGGAGATGGCAAGGCCAGTAAAGCATGTACCTTGCAAACATGAGGACCGAGTTCATTTCCCTGGAACTCATGTTAAAAATAAATAAATAAAACACCCAGCACGGTAGAGTGTGCTTGTAATCTCAGTGCTGTGGAGGCAGGGGCAGGTAGACACCTGGATTTCTGGGTTTCATGTCTAGCTAGTTTAGGCTTTATGGCCTAAACTTCCAGGCCAGTGAGAGACCTGACTCAATAAATAAAGTGAAGAGCACCTGAGGAATGACATTTAAAGTTGTCTTTTGGTGTACACCATGGGAGCAAAAACACAAACATGCCCAAGTTCTCTTCCTCATCATGTTCCTCTACACACACTAGCATATGTGTGTGCATGCTACACACTAGCATTCACATGCCCCTTTGCAAACACATGCACACAACAAATAGCAAAAGAACATGTGAAATATTTATAATAAAGCTGTGTGGTTAATTGTAAATTAATCATACGATGAGGTCACCAGTGGTTACTGGGAAGCCTCTTGGCAGGCTGGTTGTGCACCGTTAGGCAAGCTGCTGCCACAAAATGCTACCTCTGGCTTCTGTGAAATGGGAACAACAGAGTGAGCTCAAGGTATTATCGTGAAGATTGAAATATTTTAAACATTAAAAGCCAAATGGAAATCAAGGGAAGAGGCACCCAGGATAAGGCTCGTGAAATATGAATATACATGAAATTATCAGATGTTTTGCTCATGTGCAGTGAAATGGCCTGAATTGCAACACTGTCCCTGTCCCTGTCCCCATACAACTTGGATGAGAACTCAGTGTGTTGACATGCTGCCAGTGAAGGAACCCACAGGACCCCAAATCCCAGTGATCATGAGTGCAATGAGAACGATCATATATGCAATGAAGGAACAGCACAGGGCTCTTGCTGCTGCCTTTGCTTTTTCTGTCTCTTTCTGTCTCATTGTCTGATCTTCTCTTCCAATGAGTAAAAATGAACGTCATATAAAACATTCCTTCCTGCAGCCCCAAAGCCAGCTTCAGTCCCCAAACCAGCCCCTTTGCTTAAAGCTGCAGATATTTGGTTCTTCCTTCCTTATTAAAACCGGAACAATCAGAGAGAAACATCAAGACAAAGTCAGTTATAGTTGGCCATGTCTTTGCTGCTCATCAAAGGAGTGGTTTCAAGGAAGGTGCATGGGACAGTCGTGGATAGCTGCTTATCACTGACACACTAGCTCTGAAAAGAGCTCCTGCTTGAATGGAGGGAGTGGATAGGGATTCTGAGGTGATTGCACTTGTAATTCAATTATATGAGGGAGGAGGTGAGGGCCAAGGAAGCCTGGAAGATTTCAACCACACCCTGGGTCTAACCCCCAGTACACCAGGCAGTCATGGCTAAAACCAGCAGAACTCAGGATCCTTAAAAGGATGCACTGACTGCTCTCTTTGAACTGCTTCCTCTCGAGAACCCAAGTCTGTCCTTGCCAGACTCTGGCTCAGCATATGGGGACAGTGACTCCTGTCAAGAGCCAAGTGTTCCTTGTCCTTACTGATAATTACAAAGCCAAACTTCTGTCCTTCAACCTGGGAAAGTAGTAGGGAGTCCAAGGTTTACAAACTCCCTGGGAATGATGATTAGAATTTTCAAACAAACAAACAAACAAACAAAAACTATAACTATTAAACAAAATAACCAAATAAGGTAGCAATCAACAAACTATTGGGCACTATCCTGGGATCATCAGGAACTAGAGGAGTCTTTCTAAATCATCAAATCACAAATGTCTGCAACAAAGCTGCTACCTCAGAATCGCAGAGGGTGGGATCTATGCTAAGCATCGTCATGGGTCTGCCTAAACATGCTGGTCCATTGTACTAAGAAAACATAGATTGCATCTTTTAAATTGTAGGTGTGATACCTTGTATTCTAAAACCTATGAATGGGGGCATCATACCACCAGTTGTGTGTCCATACATACATAAGACGTAGACATCAGAGGTCTACTTCAGGGGTATCTTCCTGTTTTGTTCCCCACCTTAGCTTTTGAGATAGGGCCTCCCATTGATCCTACAGCTCTTTGTTTTGGCTGCATTAGCGTGCCAGTAAGCCCCTGGGATATGATCATCTCTGTCCCCCATTGATGGGGCTATTGGCATATGATACACACCTGGCTTTTATGTGGATGCTAGAGATCTGAACTCCAATCCTCAGGCATCTATGACACTTTACCTATAGAGCCATATCCCTAGCTCACTTGCACCCCCACCCCAATTTTTTTTGTAAGCATTAACTACACCATACAGTATCTTAAATACTGATGACAGAAGATTCAATAAAACATTGCCTACATTAACTCATGGAATATGAATTCAACATGTCCATTTGGTGATCCTCATTGCTTAGGGGCATGCAAGTGTTCATGCTCAGAAAACTAGGAAGCAAAGCCTGACAGACTCACATATGCTTCATTTTTAAATAGTTAGAAAAAATCCAAGGCTAACCTCCACTTGGCCAACCACAGAATTTAGTGCCCTAACTCTTCCAACTTACGGAAAAACACCTCTTAAACTGAGAGCTGGGACACTGCCCTTAGGTCAAGAGTTCATAGCAAACCAGCAGCAAAGACAACAATAATCCATACCATAGGTTCCAGGAAAGTAATTTGTTTCATCTCACTTCCCCAGTCTCTACATGGGAGCTCGAGAGGACAGAAGCCATCTCGCCACGGCTGAAAAACACCAGCCCCAGAAACACAAACCGCCTGAGTGGGCGGCAGGCTTGCAAAGATGAGGTGTCATGTTTGCCAAATGTTCCAGCCCGATTTTTCCATTTGGAGTTACAGAAGGCGATGTAGAGGTTGTTTTTCTCCACTTTTTAAAAGTTAGCAATCATCAAATATTTATGGCACTCTGTTCAAGTCAGGAACCTAGAGAAGGTTGTTTTGGAGGTGATATTTCCAAAGGGGAAAGTGTGCATTTCTTAAAAGATTAGCAGTGTCACAAAGAAGTGAAACTCCAGCCATGAGCATTAAGCACTTAGGAGGGTGGGCTCCTTATCCTGCTCACCACTTTTTCAGGGTACAGGCGACACAGCCTTTGCCTATAGAAATCTTATTTAGCCAGGTGAGCTGGCAGTCCTGCAATCTTGGTTACTAAGAAGGCTAAGGCAGGAGATAGCAAGCTCATTGCCAGCCTGGCCTACATAGAAAGACCTTGTCTCAACATAAAATGTAGAGTGACCCCTAAGCTTATAGCTCAGTTAAAAAGTGCTTGCCTAGCATGTGCAAGGCCTTAGTCTCAATCAAACTCTTAAGTTCCCTGAGTTTAGGAATCTCCTCTATGCTTTCGTACCTGTTGCTTGAAACTTCTTAGGATGTGACAAGCACACATACATGCATGAACAGACACACAGAGACACACTCAAAATGTTTACTGGATTGAGAGATGAGTCATGCTTCTGTCTTTATATGCACAGAGACATTATATATCACAGTACCTAGAACCTGGTCAGCACGAAGCACTGATGAATAATGGTCCACACTGGAATCATCCTATATAGTATTATGGGATATCTTTTCCCAAAGACAGAGAGGGTACACTGGATCTGTCTATATTCCACAAGCTACCTGTATGAACTACTACCTTTCATGAACACAGACGACAGGCAGAAGCTGCACTTCTTGAATACTGCCCTACGCACTACCTGACTTCATTTGCACAGGAGCTCTGTGAGTGAACAGTCTTGGCACACCTCTTCTCAGACAAAGAAGTTAAGGCTAACACTATAAAGTGATATAACCAGACTTTGTCCACACATCACTCTCTATCATCCACAGTTGACCTCTGTGTGTTCAGATTAGGGATGACGTGTACAAGGATATTTTTGGAACTATTCAACCAAAAGTATTTTTAAAACCTGGAAAATATCTCTAACCTCCAAGGCAAAGTTGGAGGTTACCAAAAAGTCATAGAATTTTAGTCCTACCATCCCAAACTCCAGAATTCAAGGTAGTTAATAAGGTTACTGACGATGGTGATGCTGCTCCTAAAAGCATTAGTAATGATATAATTAGGAGGGTTTTCTCACTGTATATATATATGCCTGCCATTGTTATAAATGATCTAAAAATGTCACTCTTTTGGTACAGCCCACAGTTCCATGGTATGAGCACAAATGTTACCTTCAATTTATAGATGAGGGACTTTGAGATACCACACAAGTTCTCAAGAGATCACTACACAGGTGTGAGATAAAATTTTATCCAATATAATTCTGATTTCAGAGCCTAACCTTATAACAATTATTATTTTTAATGTTTTATTTTCAAATTAGAATAGAGACACAGAAATTTCTAAAACAATACTGGGGAAGGTCATTCTTATAAACTCTCACTCACTGTTCTCTGGGGAACTTCTTGTCCCTTTAACACACCATCTGACCCAGGAAATGGAGTTGACACGATCATTCTTTTACACTGTTGTGGTTGTCATGATAGTTATGTCAGAGGAAGTTCAACTGCTCTGGCTATTCTGCCATCAACCCCATCACGTCATCACCATCCATCGCTGAGTAACAGGTAGAACAACCCACCACCATCATGGATACAGTCATGTGGACGCAAAGGCAGATGAACACATAGGAAGTAGAATTTTGCAAATAAACATTAGAGACAATGTTTTCATAAGGGAAGGGACAGATAATTTGTATTGTAAGTGTCTATTCATTTATCATTAGTGTCCAGGTATGTGAATGTGTGGGAGCACATGTTCCATGGTGTGCATATGGTGGTCAGAAGACAACATTATGTAGTTCATTCTCTCCTCCTCCCTTTATATGGTTCCCATGGAAGAAATTCTGGTCATCAGGCTTTTTAGCAAGTGCCTTTACCTGCTAAGTCACCTTGTTGGCCCTGATAAATGTACTTTAAATAATAACTCAGTAAGAATTCTTCTGTCCTGGATATGAAGGACATGGCAGTTCTACAGAGTTGTTGCAATCTGCCTCTTTTCACTGCCCAACCTCTGCCACCACCACCACTTCTCCCACCACCACACAGCAGTGTCAGCTCCATGCTCAAGATGACTTGAAATGACCTCTGCCATTGCTAAGCCTGCTATAGTGAATTCTTTCTCCTTCAGTAGCTTGTTTATAGCTACCCTGAAGATATGATTTGGGGACAGTAACAGTGTCACCTACACCTTCATAGTGAACAAGACTTTGCGGATGTGACATATAGTTTTTTACCAAGAAAGAAGGACAGCATTTGGGCAAACCATGTAGCCTGTAGGAAGCAAATCTCCTCTGTGGGTACTAATGACTATAAATGCCACCAAGAAATCATCAAGTTTCTGTCTCCAGATTGGGACAGTTGTGACCCTCAGTCACACTGCTGAAAAGAGAACCATACATTATCCACATTGGGTTGCTGTAATGGATAATGGGCTGTTTCATCAAAGGAGAAAATAGACATTCTAAATACAATGAAATGCATGGGTCCTTTCAGATGCATTTCTTCATGCTATACACTCTAAATTTTTATAACCACCAAGAAAGTATATTTCACATAGCCATGAATCAACATATCTTCATCTCCAAGCCCCTCTCAAAGTTGGATATATAAATACAGCCATGTAGTTTTGATGAAGCATGACCTAGCTGAGACTCAACAAACACCTGATAATGGTTAATCTCAATCATCAATCTGTTGGGATCTAGAATCCCCATGGAAAAAAATTTCTGCACATGTCTGTGAAGGACTGTCTAGATTTGGTTAACTGAAATGGATAGTCCCAGTTTAAATGTAGGTGACACAATTCCATGGGTTCAAGCCCTAGATCAAATAAAAAGCAGAGAGTGAGCTGAGCACCAGCATTCATCTCCTCTAGTTCCTGACTGCAGATGCCATGTGACCAGATGCCTCACATTCCTGCATCTATAACTTCCACACCAAGATGGACCACAACCTTAAGCTGTGAGTCAAACTGAATTCTTTCTCTTTAAGTTACTGTTCCATGTGCTCTGTCACAACAATAGAAAGGGTGATTAAGGCAACCTCCACCCCCATACCATCTATAAGTATATAAAAGTAAAATTTGTTTTTATTTTAAATAACTCAATTTTGTCTCATGGATATTAAAGGGCTCTCAAAAAAAAAACCTATATACTCCTTAAGGGCAGGAGTTTGTCATAGGAATCTTTTATATTTCCCTCTTGTTCGCCTGCCGTTTGTAATCAAGGTGTTTGACATGATAAATATCAATTGGCTGGTATTCACTTCACTTGTAGAAAAGTGTCTAATCTGCTGATGGCAACAGGCAAAGATGATAAAGTATGACCTTGTCTCTCACTGTGCATTGCATAAGTTTTAGCCTCTAATAGTTTGCAGCTAGGGAAAAAAAGGCTGTCATAAAATGAATTATTGCCAGACATAGAAGAAATGAAACCAGGAGAGACGGCCAGGAAGTGAGGGTTCTGACCTAGTCAAGAAGCCAGCGGAATCCACACAACCCTTTTCATAAGCTCAGTACTCCACATCTTCCAAGGTAGCTAGGGGCAACATTGAACTAGACAGCCGTGGCCCAGATACCTCCAAGATCCTGGCAGGCCAGAGCCCAGAGACAGACTTGGAATTTTCTGTCGCATGGCATACATATCTTGAGAGGAGGAAGGAAAAGAGCTGAAATGGTCAAGAACGTCCTTGAAAAGAGCTGATGGCTAAGCCTGGAGTTGAAGAGTGAGCAAGAAATAGCACGAAGGATGAAATAGCTTGACAAAACAGTAAGTGGAAGGTAGATGAGATGTTAAAGCGGGGTAATGTAGCTCCCATATGGAGTGCCAGAACGAATAGAAGGGAAGTAAAAGACGATATTGAGACCACCCTCCAACATATAGGACTGCCAGCAGACTACTGTAGAGGGAGGGCTTGAAAGGCAGAAGCCCGAGTCTATCTCACAGAGCACTCTAGGCACAGGAGTGCCAGCATGGCCTTCACTGGAGGGTTGATCCCACATGTTGGTCACAATGCAGAGGAAATGCAGCAATGACACTTCCCAGGGCAAAGTCAGCCACAGTAATGAGAAAGGAAAGAGCAGGAGATCTGATCACAAAGCCACCTTCCTGATGTTGCATTCTCATACAAAGCAACTCAAATGCTTGGTACTGGAATAAAAAGCAAACAATCCTTCAGTTTAAATATGCAGGATGGGGGTTATTTATTTCTCCACTGGTACCCTCATAACATCTCAGCCAAGGGGGGGATGGAAGGTCCTGGGAGTGATTCCACATGATCTTCTTGCCTAAGTATCACATGCAATATTGAAAACTTGGAGGTGGGTAGTAGGCATCTGTCATGCCCATTTAAGAGAAGCAGCCAAGAACAGCTCATTCACTAAAGTCTCAGGGGCCAGGCAGTTTATACATGGTGTTGGAACTTCAAGGTAAACTCTAGGTATATTCTGACTATGTCCAAGGCTCCCTAAGTTTCCTATCTACATCACCTGACAAGTTCAGCAATTGCAATAGGTTTGTGTGCTTGATGAATTTCTGGATCCCATTCATTCTGGTAAATTTCATATGGGGAGTAGGAGAGTAAGAAAGCTGAACATGGACATTATGACAAGCTGACAACTGAAGCACAAAGTGCTAGGCATCCACTTATCGGAACTGAAAGGGACTAAAACCTCATGGACTTTCCATATTCAATACAATACAACTGAGCATCTGCATGCCAGTAACTAAAGCCCCCACGATTTTTCTTTTCTTCTTTTTTTTCCAGTAGTACTTGTGAACCCAGGCGCTTGCACAAGCATTCCACTACTCAGCTACAGCCTTAGTCCAGTTCACTACTTTTGAAATGTGCTCAGAGGGACTGAGAGAAGGAGCTCCATCTTCCTAAGTCCTGTAACTAATTCTGCCCCCACTTCCAGTAAGTCTGTAAACCCCCCATCCAAGCCAATGTACCATGTGAGATTGGAAGTATGTTGATGATTCATTCAGGGTTGAGCAGGGCACCAGTGCTATTCTTCTACAGCTGAGGGTGCGTGGTCTTTTGAGGACACCTGCCTGTTGGAACACTGAGCTGGGTGGGCGGCAGAATCTGAGAAGCACAGGGATCCGCTGACTTAAGGGAGAAAAGGTTTTGCACAAAATCAATGCAAAGCCAAAGGAAACAAGGCATTTCTACAAATTTAGAAAAAGGCTTTGTTTTGGTAGAAAAAGATGGCATCAGCCCAGAAGTGAGCAGTTTTGTTCGGATGTTAACAGATCAAGAGTCTAGGTAAATCATTATGTACAACCTACGGTGACATCCTAGTTAGTGGATCTAAGGATTCTGAGACCTCAGCGCCTAAGAACACAGAGGTCAGTGGAAATTTAATTCAATCCCAAACATCAGAGAACAACAGTAACATTTGCAGACCTCTTAGTGCAGAGCATGTGTGCACGGAGCATTCTGACTGTGGGCAGCGTTGCTTCTCTGCACTGGATGGTTTGTCTCATTCGATTTCCAATATGTCTATCTTCAGGATGGATGGGATAACCCTGGGACCTCTCTGTGTAGCTGAGATGTTCTCTTTATATTCAATTATTCTATGTTCACCCACTTGACTTAAATTCATCAAACTTTCCATTATAGGTTGAACTGTGTTACACTCCAAGTTACACATTGATGTTGGAGCCAGTACAGCTGTAGTAGTGGTTAGGCCAGGATCACCCAAGACTAAGGAGCACATGTGTCTCCAGTCTAACACAACTGCATCTCTGTGTGTGCATGCATGTATGTGTGTGTGTGTGTGTGTGTGTGTGTGTGTGAACACATGTATACCGGTGCATGTAGTGGCCAGAGTGACACTTTGGATGTCTTCCTTCCTTTCTTCTCCATATTTGTTTTTTTCTTAGACAGTTTCTCACTGAAACAGAAGTTCACAAATTGGCTAGACTGGCTGGCCAGAAAGCACCAGGGATCCTCCTACCTCTACCTCCCTCATCCTGGGATTGTAGATGCATGTCACTGTGTTCAGTTTCTTATGTGGTTCCTGGAGATGAATGCATGTTCTCATAGCAACTAAAGTAGCCCCATGCAACTGTATCATATGCAAGGGGGGGAATTTGGACATATGGGCACACCTAAGGAAAAAGATGCATGAAGATAAGGCAGATGTAGGGGTAATGTTTATACAAGCTGAACCATGCCTGTAAACCACGGAAGCTGCAAGAGAGGCACCAGAGAGATTCTCCCTCATAGTTCTCAAGGAAACAGCCTGGCCAACATCTTGTTTTCTGACTTCTGGCTTGAAACATATGGGACCAATAGATCTTTGTTGTTGAAATCAAACACTTTGTGACTCTTTGTTGTAGCAGACTTAAGACACTATCATACCTACAATGTGCTACCCTCTGGACAAAGTGTTGAATGAAATCATTCCTTACCTCATGAAGCTTAAGGTTTCATAATAGAAACAAAGCAACCATGTAACTCAGTTGAGGAAGCTGCCAGACTCTTGGTTCCACTTCAGAGAAGCAAATTGAGGCATAGGGCAGTTTCAACATGACCTCATTTGCTCTCTGGAGAATGGATGCTGTTCTGCAAGCTGGAGAGTTTCAGATTGTGAGGACTGTTCAAGTGTGCAACTCTGCACTAATGGAGCAGTAACTAACTACGCAGAGGTATCTGATGACTCCAATGGAGCTGGTCTGAAATGCGGTGCGTTCTGTATGTCAACAGCATACAGAGTGAAGTTACTGTGCAATCAATGATGATAATGTAAGCCAGTTCTAATGTTTTTATCTTGATCACATGTTGCAGTGACAACAGATTACATACATGAGGCAAAATAAAATATTCTTGGTTACATATGAAGCTATATTGGATTGAGTAAAACACTTAAATGAAATGTAGTTATTTCTGGTTTACTTGGCTTAATGTGGTTACTAGAATATAATCTTCAAACCTACATTGTGGCTCAAGCCATATTTTACCTTCCTCCTCTCCTCCCATCCTTAGCCCATTTCTATCTTCCATTCTTTCCTTAGTGTTGGGGCTTTTCCTGCAGTGTTTATCACTGAGCTACACCTCCAACACCTCCATTTGACTTTGTTGATGGGCAATGTCAGATATTTCCACTGGTTTAGATGCCATAAGTTGTCTCTGGACTCATCATTGGCAAGCCCATTATCAGAGTTGAGATCAAACTCAGACCATTCAAATGTGAAGGCCCAGCTCCATGAGCATCTTCATAAATGCTTTCGGGAGATGCATCCAGTGAAACTGGATTTCCATCCTAGCCCACCTCTGTTATCCTAAGAATCCTCTGTTTTTCCTGACAGTCTCTGCAGAGCTGAGATATCAACCCCTAGACAGCTTTCTTAGAAGTCTGCTGCATTCATAATGCAACTTTTCCTTTACTAGATCTGACAAAGCTCCCAAGCCTCTGAGAATCTGCCTAAAGTAGATTGGGACAAAAGTGGTGAAAGGCTTTTAACAGCTCATTGTAACTCTGTGAGAAATAAACTGACTAATATTTATACTGGACATCTTTCTGAAAAGGTGAAACATACTCTGAACAAATACATAGCAGAGTTCAGACATTCCCTGTGTATGAGGTCAGAGAAGAGCCCTTGAACACATTCCAAGTATGCAGGCTGCTTCAGACATCAGCAGACACATGGAGTTATATCTTACTTCATCTAAGCCATATAGATATAAGTTAGCATGTCATGAATTCATGCATCTGCCCATCCATTACTTCATTCATCAACCCATCCATCCATCCACCCATCCACTCCTTCATCAATCCATTCTTCTATCCATTCACTCATTCATTCAATCATTAAATACGTATTTCTCAATAAAGAAATATTAATAATTATGCCTTTATTTGTGGTGGTGATGCCATTACACAACAATATGCATTCAGGAATGAGAAAAATGTCCTCTAAATTGATATTAAAATCTGAATGTGAAAGATTACTGCTCAAAGTTTCCCAGAGTTTACAAGCACAAACTATTGTAGCAGCAGAAAGAAAGGCACCGAATCTAGGGATAAAAAGTATCAAATGGCTCATGAAGGCTCTGTTGAGATGAATCTTGAGAAGTATGAATGGGTTGGAAGAAATCCAATGGAGAGGAAAATCAAACATATTGGTACCAGAGCATAAAAGAACACAGGGAATGGGACTTCATGAGCAGTAGATATGTGCATGTGTGTACATGTGTGATGAAAGCTTAGCATGTGCTGATAATGAAAATCAAAATTGATGACAAAAGAGAAACTGGAAAAGTAAGAGTGCACTTAATACTTTCATGGGATGTCTTGGAAGAATGTCGGAGATGGACATCAGATTTGTGTCATTTGGGTGTAAAGCATCAATGGGGTAGATAGGAAGTCTGCAGTCACACAGAGGGCAGCAAAGTTGGCTGTGGCAGTTCAGGTAAGGAAGGACACAGAACAGGCAGAGGCCCAGGGGGTCATCTGGAACCAGTGGGTCAAAGAATGCTATCGTCCTCATCTTCTCTGTGTGTGATGCAGGATACTCTGAGTTTGAAATTATTTCAACAGGATCCTAGGATTTTCTGCTCTAAAGCAAAAAAGAATTTGGAGTAATTCATGAAATAAACTGTTTTGTATTTTGACGTTTTCTTTTTAAAAATACAGAGTCTTGCTGTGTTGCTCAAGGTTCAAGCTAGCCTCCTGTTTTGATCTCTTTAGTATTTGTGATGACAAGTGTCTGTTACCTTGCCCAGTTTATAATCTTTTTTCATGAGATCACCAAAGATGTAGAATTTTTTTTAAAATACAGATTGTTATTAAAAGTTTGACTGTTGAGACTTAAATCTATTCAAGTGTATACTGCCAAGCTAATATAAACCAGCCCTTAAATGCATAGTATAGGCAGGAAATAGAGAAATGGATGTTCTGACGACAGTGGTCATCCTTTACAAAGCCCTGTGTCCCAAAATGACTTTATCTTTTCATCTCACTGAATGCTCTTAGGAACACAGAGGTGGAGATTACCACCCCATTTAAAAGATGAGGAGACTAAGGCTCAGAAGAGAGGGGTGATTCATTCACTGGCATGCCATTAGTACAAACTGGATCTAGAACATGAACCCAGCTAGGCATATTTCCATTATATCTGCTGCTGAAGATTTCTGGGATAGTCATATTGGCCTGCCCTCTGTATGGAGACCCTAACTAATAATCTAAAGACAGGGAATGTAGTCTAGTAGCAGAGCATTAACTTAGCATGTACAATACCGTGGGTTCCATGCCTAGTACCTTATAAAGAGAGTCAAAGCCAATTTACATGAACTATTTTAAAGAGATTCTTCTGATTTTCCAGTAAATTATTCCTTGAAAGGGCAAGGTATAAAAGAAAAGATAATAGAGTTCCTGAAATGAAGTGGGAAGGAAGAATGATATTTCTCCCAAGTTCTAGAATGAAAATTTTCTGAAGAATAGAAACTCTATTGCTTGAATCTGGAATCCCCCTGAGTGAAACACACAATGTAAGTGGTACAACTACCCAATGCTTCAGCTGATCTCACTGGAAATGGGGTTACTAACCGCACATGTTTTGTTGGGTCATTCATAAAACAAATTATGTAATGCTCATGAATTCCTCACCACTGCTTAAAATAAATCAAGCATTTTGTAAATGTGTGTGTCCAGTAATCATGCTGTCCTTCCTGTCATTGTTGCTATTACTTAAATAAGGAAATAACTTGGATGATAGTGTACACTATGCAAAAAAAAATTCCAGAAAAAAAGAATTCATCAAAATTCAGCCAGGGTGGAAAGGAGCAAGATGAGGGAGTAGAGACTAAGTTTGAGTCATCACACCCACGATGTCACACTGGGCTTAGGAAACAAACTACCAGCCTCCAATGGTGAGAAGGGCAGAAATAACCCCGCACTGCACCTATTAGGATGAACCTTGGTTCTCATTCAACTTCAGTTTTTTTTTTCATTTGTTTGTTTTTTGAGGCAGGGTTTCATGGACCTCAGACTACCCTTGAATTCATTATGTAATGAAAGATGGCCTTGGACTGCTGATACTCTCTCCTAAACTCCAAGCACTGGGGAGGTTGGCAGAGGAGGATTCTTAGTGCCTAACTAGCCTATTTGGTAAGCCCCAAGTTCAATTACAGATTCTGTCTCAAAAAATAATGTGGAGACTGATGAAAGCAAAATACCTGACGTCCACCTTTGGCCTTTGCAAGTGTGGAGCTGCTGTTACAGCTGTGTGCCTTTGCACACAGCCTTTTATGTGAGTGATGGAGACCTGAAATCAGGTCTTCACATTTGCATGGCAATCTCTTTACCCAGAGAAGAAGCTACCCAACCCTCTCTACTGTAATTCTGATCATCAGATATCCAAAACCTATTTCAATGGCATGTATTCAAGGTGTCACTGGGAAAGGGGTTTTGTTTCCCTGTAGGCTCTCTGGGCTATTTCCATTTTGTTGCTTGCTAGCCGCCCTCTAAAGCCTTACTTTAGCCTCTTTCTGCAATTTCAAAACAAATCAGCCTATCTCTGCTTTCATTGGTGCTTTGTCTTCCACTCTCAGTCCAGTTGGTACCTCAGCTCCTCTCCGTGAGGACTACCTTGATTATATGAAGCCCAGCCAGATAATGCAAGAAAATCTTTCCATTTTGATATCTGTATCTTAATGACATCCATGAGATCCCTTTTGACATATACAGTAGCACTCACTGATTCTAGTGATGAAGATGCAGCTCTAATGGAGATCATTTCCAAATCCTAACACCATCCTAAGGACGCACAGAGTGTGAAGTATTCTGAGATAATGGAGACACTGCAGATCTGTGATGTCTGATGCAGCCACTATTTGCCATGTGTAACCTCTGGGTGTCTAGAAGATGCATAATATAGCTAAGCAGTGGCATTTTAATTTCATTTACTTTTAATCTATGTAAATAGCTATATGTAGCTAAAATCTGTCCTATCCAACAAGACAGTTCCCTGGTAGATGACAGTCAGCTCCCATCATGTCACCAACAGCATCTATAGTCCCAGGAAATGAGACTAAAGGATGATTATAGAGAAACACCTGATCCCTTGTCACATAGTCATTTAAGTATAATCGCTTTGTTAGGTTGACAAAGGCAGAGAAGTTGACTTGGATACCCTGGGATGTGTTCAGCACCATGGACAGAAACACAAAGCCTTCCGCTTACATGCCTCTTTTCAGTTGTTAATCTGCATTCTGTTGGAACTTTTGCTATATTCGGTCTAGTAGATGAATTTCAACTGAGTTTTATGCCTTCTTAGATCACGTTTGGAATGACAAATTCAGAATACAGTCAAAACCATACAAAGCAGTCAGTTTATTATAGAGCTTTTTTCACCTTTTGACATGGTAAGTTTAATGCTGAGTGTTGAGCTGGATTCATGATATACAAGTGTGGAACACAAGGTCCAGCCGCTGAAAAGTGACAAAGGCTCTTATCCTATAATAACATAGGCCTTCTTAATCAATATTCAGAATGACAAAGAAGAGACACACTGAAGTGGTTGGATAAAAATTAACAAGATGTGGAAATTCAGTGAGAAAAACAAGGAATTGATAAAACTTCAAATTCTCACTAAAATTTTGTAAAGTAAGAAGAAACTATGTTCGATTTGTTATTTTTAAGTTGTTTGGAAACAAATACAGTGCTATAAGGACAGTTAGTGTGTATCATTTGGTGTATATGTATGCATCAGAAGAGAGAAACCTTGGTAGACCATATGTCCCAGCGTTATATTATATATTGAGAATTAAAAGCCAGACACTTGTTAATTTTATGTCAACTTGGCGCACGCTGTAGTCATCAGAGAGGCTGGAGCCTCAAATGAGAAAACCTCCATAAGACTGGGCTATAGGCAAGCCTGTAGGGCATTTTTTTTTCATTAGTGATTGATAGGGGAAGGCCCAGCCCATTGTTGATGGTGCAATCCATGGGCTGGTGGTCCTGGGTTCTATAAGAAAGCAGGCTGAGCAAGCTAGGGGAAGTAAGCCAGTAAGCAGCATCCTTCCATGGCTTCTACATCAGCTCCTGCCTTCAGGTTCCTGCCCTGTTTGAGTTCCTGTCCTGACTTCCTTCAGTGATGAACAGTGCTAGGGAAATGTAAGCCAAATAAACCCTTTTCTTGACAACAGGCTCTATCCATGGTGTTTTATCACAACACTATAAGCCCAAACTAAGACAGATATGTTAATTTAGCACAAAACAATGGGGGAAGGTTAGAGGAGGAGGAGGGAAGCAGCAAAACCCACCATCCATAAAAGCCTGGCCATGACTGCACACTAAATTTAAAAACATTAATTTAATTTCTCAAGGGAATTCTGAAATCAGAGAAGACACATACTTAGTTTGGCTAGCACCATATATGTGTGTGGTCTAGCTCTCTAAGATGCATTTGCTTATGATGGGGGGAAGACCCTTAAGCAGACTGACTCTTAAATAAAAAACGAAGGTGTTTCCATTAGCAAGACAATAAATCAAGATCAAGATCAAGATTACAGATTGTAACAAAACAGAAGTGAAGGTGTGAGGGTCAATTAAATAGACTGGGAGTGCTGGCATGGGTAAGACCTAAGAAAGAAGAGTGGCACATCATTAGACAGTCAAGGGCATCACCAGACAATCTTAGCATAGCTTGATCAGTGGTTCAGGACCTGGCTTTAGAGAAAAGAACTCATGATTTGGATATCATAGCACAATTAGCCTGCTGACATTATTTCAGGGTCTGGCAACTAGGGAGTCAAGTGGCAATGATCTGTTCCTTTGTGCCCACAGAATTACTAGTTGATGGGTCTCTAGAACAATAGCTTTATGAGTCTTCCAAGGATGCAGTGCCATGATCAAGAGACTTTTTTTCCTTTAGTCCACAAGGGAATGAGGCATTGATATGATCTAAGGTTGTGTGGGGTTCTCATGACAGTAAAGACATAACTATTGTCAGAACAAAATGATCTGAGATGAAGAAGGAGCTATTTTTGTAGGACAGTGGAATTAGATATTTACCCACATTCTTCTTTTCTGCACCATGGGAAGTTTGTTTCATAAAAGCCATGAAAAGATGGACTATTTGAGGCAAACTAGCATGTACTAAGTTCCCACCTCCAGTTAGAGTTTGGTGGACGAGGATGGATGGTATTTGCCTACTGCCTTCTCCGAGAAGAGTTTCCTTACCCAAGCCAAGTTAATGGGAGTTGAAAAAGTTATAGTTTAGTGCAGTTTAATTTTTATTCATCTAGGACAGGGAAAGGGAGAACTGCAACTTGCTGTTTCATGTTGGACCCAACCCCGTCAATCAGGAAGGCAGCCTGGTAGGCTCCAGGATGTGAGCCACACCCTCTGAAATGAGCACTGCAGATGATCCCTATGAGGAGGTTCAGATCCCAGATTCTGAAAACATAATCTCATAAGATGGAGCTCAGCAGAGCCCCAAGTCTCCTCACGCCTCCCCGAGTTAGCAGCATCAAGACCAGAAACTACACAGGTATTACAAGTGTCTGAGGGCTTGCTGAGACAAAGTGTCATTCTTTTCTCCATAATGAGAAAAGCATCTGCCTTGAAGAAGGAGGGAAAGTCATATTAGACATTTCTGCCAATTTATTTTGGCTCAGAAGATGGATGGAAGTTCTGCAGTCTCCTGGAATCAAAAGCCAGCCCCTTGGCCACGTGGTAAAAATGTTCACTCAAGGAAAATGGGACACAGAATTAAAGGGAAAGAAGAAAGGGGGAAACTCTGGGAGACACAAACCTGTCTTCTCATCCACTTGAAAGAAACACTGTGGAGAAAGATAGATGTGTGGCATGATCCCTTTAACTACACCGCTGCAATTCTGACCTGGGATGACTAATTTTATCCTGTAAAGTTACTATGCATGCACTGTTGAACACAGAAATAAGGTCTTACCTCAGTGTGTCACATTGTGTATTATGGACAATATGAATGATTCTTTTTTTTAAAGATTGATTTTATTTTTAATATGTGCATGTATATGGGAAGGTATGGACATGTGTGAGTGCAGGTGATTGCAGAGACCAGACAAGATGTCAGGTACCTGTGAGCAGCCTAATATGGGTGCTGGGAACAGAATTCAGGTCTTCTGCAAGAACATAACATACTCTTATATGTGGACCCACCTCACAAGCCCCCATAATTCTAAGCCTCACTTCTTTCATTTTCAAATGGGAGACTGGCAGAGGCTACTACTTTAAATACACAGGATTAAGCATGTTTAACATTAGAAACCAGCACGCACTAGGATATTAATAAATTTCATAATTACTAAATAATTGTGAAAAGGTACCTCAGGCTGTTACTTGAATTCATGTATGCTTAACCAATGGCCTCTTGATCACTAACACAGCACAGAAAATAAAAATAAAAAAACCAATGACACTTGCTAGAGGCTTCCTCACACTGACTCAAATGATAGGCCCATGACACATAGAAGAGCAAATAGTAAGATAAGCAGTATAGTCTATAGTAAGATGGGCAGAGTGGGAAAACTACACACAAAGAAAGACATAGACATGGAAGGATAAAGATAGATTCACGGAGTTGTTTATAAAGAGATGGCTAGACAGATGCTTGTAGACACACAGAGAAATGCAGAGATACATGTAAGGAGTGATAGGTTGGTAGATGAATGGCTATAAATATGAATAGATGAATACAACTATATACAGACACTATGAATTGTTCTCCATCTACCCATAATCCTTTCTATCTATATTTTCTACCTGCCATTTTTCTCTTTCATTTTCTTTCTATCCTCTTCATCCATACATATATCATATATGCATCCCTATACCCCCATCATCAATCTATATATCTACGTATATATGTATATATGTATCAGCTATCTGTGTATCTATATATCAATCAATCATCTATCTATCTATCTATCTATCTATCTATCTATCTATCTATCTATCTATCTATCCATCCATCCATCTGTCCATCTATCTATTGACCCACCCAGCTGGCTTCCAACTAAGGAAGAGAAAGGAAGTGAAGGAAGCAGCAGAAAGAAAGAACACTTATATATCAGTGCCTTTTACCAGCCCCTGAAACTCAATCAAGGCAAGTGCCTGCACTGAGAGCTGGAGCCCCTCCTGCCTGAGGGGACTCATGCATGCTGCCAATGAAGATGTGAGGGGGAGCAGCTCATCAATCACCACCATGCAGGGATACAGGAGCCAGCCAGAAGGATTAGCACTACAACCTGCTCAGATCTCTTGCTTCTAATAGCATCTCTTTAATTAAACATCACCTCCAGTGCTCACTTCTTCAGAGTGCCCTCTCCATTCACAAGGTTGACTTCTTGAAATCTAGGCTCCTGAGTTAATTAGAAAGGGGGCCTTGGAAAAAAAATAAATCCATTTCAAGAGTGGAAATGCCTGAACAGAAACTGTAGGACGTTGCTAATAAAGATTTGCCTTTCCCTGGTATTGACATGGATTGTTAAATGGCTGCCAGAGAGCCAAAGATTTTGTCTACATAGGACTTCTGCAGTAGAGCTATCCTGGTCCTTAGCAAAGAGGCTCCTGGGTTCTCTCTGTGGTTAGTTATGAAGCACCTGGACAAGCTGCACACCATTCATTGCTCAGGATATTCTGTCTGTGCTGAACAGGTTGAAAGCACACATTTGTAGCAAATTGCCCACAGTTTGTTCTGGTTATGGATCTGCACATACGGATAAGTGGTGAAATGGTAGTAGATTCTGTTTGTCTTTGTGCACGGGAATATGGGGAGGAAAGACAGAGATGGTGGGTGAGATACCAAAAGCAATGAAAAAAGTCTTGTTTCAGAGACTACTTCATCCACGAATGTCACTCCAGGCTGAATGCCTTGGGGTGTGCCTCTAACACAGGAGACAGGGAAACGACATATAAACACATTGGTCTAAAATATAGTGACCTATGAATGTGAGAGGGACAAGAGCATGGCAATGGACAGTGACAAAGCCTTGTGAATGAGGAAAAGTGGTCAGGAAGGAGGAAGCTGTATGGACATCATGAAAGAGGTAACTTCAGGTGGAGAAGCACACATCCAAAGCAATGCCTTGAAGAGGACTGTGTGTTTGAAATGCCTATAGAGCAGCAAGGAGACAGAAGAAAGAGAAATGACCACTAGGCTGAAGAGAAGGCCTAGGGTTTAGATGCTGAACACTGACTCTTACATATCTTATCCAATAGTAACTGGGCTATGTAATAGTAGGCAATCCCAATAGTAATATGGCTGATATTTCAGGGTAGACATCAGCCAACAGGGTTATCTTCTGTGAACTGTATGTTGGGTATACCACACCCTCCACCTGTATCTTCTCAGATCCTATTCTTGTGTGGAGATGCTATTATTAAGCCCAAATTATGTAGTATGGTACTCAGAAGAGTGAAGTGCCCAGTCCATAGTGAGGGAGTTAGACCAGTGTAAACATGTATACAAAAGAGAGACATACAGTGATCCACAGACATGCAGGAGCATTGTGGACACTCCACATGCTACCTTAGAAAGGGAATTGGATAATGTCTATATAAAGAGCCAAATGGAGACTGAGGGGATGGCTTTGTGGATAAAGCCTGAGGCTGAGCATCTAGATCCCAAGAACCAACATCAAAACAACCAGGCATGTAGGTAGCCACCAGCAATCCCAGCACCTGGGGGTCAGAGATAGTGTTCCTAGGAAAACTGGGTAGCTAGACTATTCAAATCAGCAGGTTCTAGGTTCAGTGAGGTACCTTGCTTTAAGAAAACAGGAGGACAGCAAATGAAGAAAACAGTCGGCGTTAACCTCTGGCTTCCATTTTGATACATGTATATTTGTACAAATGTGTGACAGCTTGTGTGGCTATGAATACATACATGTATTACATGCATAAAACACACACATACACACATGCACACACACACACACACTCCAGATAGGATACACCTTAGAATTTTAAAAGTGTGCATTTCTGGTGCTGTATCTCTGCTCTGTGGTCGTAATAAGAAAGTATCTGTGAACAATATGTAAATTAATGGATATTGCTGTGTGCCAGTACAACTTTATTTAAAAGAATAGATGTTAGGACAAATTTGTCCCACAGGGTGATACTTAACATTTGGATATCCAGAAGAATGATTATTATTAACAGGTACAAATAAGCAAGGAATTTAACATCCTGATATGATGGAATTAGAGGAAACATTTATATACATGTACACATGCATATTTTTTCAGATAATGCTAAATGGGTGTCATAGAGATTCACATAGGTTCACATAGGATAGTCATTTATGTAAAATGTCTTCATATAATCCTGAGGTGGTAACCCTTATATGGCTTTTGTATGAAGCTCTTGTCTGGGGGTTGAGAGTGCTTACACCCAGGAGAAAGGCCACATCCTCAGTTCATTCACCACCTTATCTGCTACTTTTTGGAACTAATAAAAATCACAAATAGGAGGTTACAGAATCTAGTTGGATTTGAGGGAAATCTACTAAAGTCCTTCAGAAAAAGTTGTTGGGCATCCTACTACTAAAGAAACCTCCTACTAAGCATGTTAATCCATTTGTAATCCTACAGGAAGAAAAAGAAAGCATCAAGCAAAATGCAGACAATGGTACACTATTTTCCAGCAGCATGCATGCAGCAGTTTAGTGTGTGGACAGGCAAAGCAACAGAGAATCACCCATGGAGGCTGACATCCAGCACAACAAGGGGGCAATGATACACAGGTGTGCATCTGTGTATGCAGGTGCATCCATAGATGAAACCTGCCATTGAAGTAGTAAAACAAACTTTCTTGTTTCCCAGTGAGCACTGTAGTCTCTGTTTACCTACCTAAGTGGTCACACCAGGTGGAAACACTTCAAGACACAAGTGCTCTGACTTTACATATACCTCTATTGTTAAAATAATGATAGATTAATAACATCACAGAAATCCAGAGAGTAGTTCTCAATCCTCAATAGTTTTGAGTAAGTTAGGACATATATGCTGGGACAGAGCATTTCTTCACTAGCCTAATGCTGACAGCATCACCATTCACTTGAGTTCAAAGGTGAACATCACAGGGGCCAGAAATTCTCAATGAAGGACAGACACACAAAGGCATTCAGGAGTTATGAAAGGTACATACTGGTGGGAATTCAAAATAATACAGCCTGTAGAGTATGGTGATATCCGCCTGGAACCCCAGAAATCAAGCAGAGGGAGGAGTATGACTACAAGTAAAAGAAGAGTGTGGGCTACGTAGTGAGTTCCAGGCCAGACAAGGCTATGTTAGGAGCCCATCTCAAAATATTACCGCCAATAACAGCAGACACACTCAAAACATAACCATATTTCCACATTTGAAAACAGAACCTTGGAATGTTAAATTTGAGTTAATATACCACACATCAATTCTACTTTAAGTGATTTACTCATGAACAAAAAGCAAAGTGTCCACACAGACTTGCTCAAACCCACAGCATTCACAACATGCACCCCCCCCCCCAACTAAACAGAAATGGCACTAACTTGTGAATACACACACAGACTGAGCTGCACTCCCTTCACAGACATACACAAAGGCATGGATGGACTTGAGAAACAGTGAGCTAAGTGAAAGGTGTCAAAAAGAAAAGCTTCCCAGGAAGATGCCATTGACAAGAAATTCAAAATAGACAGAAGCCAGATCTGTGGTAGTCTGGGGCTTGGGATGGGGATGGAGCAGACTAAATATGAGGATAATCAAACTTCTGAGGATGAAAGCTCTACAGAGATGATTGTAAGAGTGTATACACTTATCTAAATTTAAGGTGCATGCTTAATTGGGTGGATTTTATTATACATAAGCAGTATCTGTCTATCTCTGTCAACTGTCACTTCTGCATCTATCAGTCTATCTACCTACCATCTATCTATCACCTCTGTATCTGTAAATCAGTCTATCTTTCATCTCTATCATCTACTTCTCTGTCTGCCTATCTATTTATCTGCCTATCATCAACCTGCTAAGTATTTTCATCCTCTCTTTATTTACTTTTGACAGTCAGTGCTGGGGATTGAACCCAGGGCTTTGTTCATACTAAGCAACTACTCAACTACTACACTGCATTCTAGCCCCTAATAGTAACATTCTAGCACATAATAATGACTTAATTCCCCAAATTCCCTAACAGTCTCCATTCTAATTCAGTCAAAACAGACTTTCTCAGGATGAAAATCACCTTTATTTTCAGGCCTTGTTCTTTATTATAAACATTCACCTACATGGCCAGAAACCTGTTTTCATGTGCCTTTACACACATTAAAATCTGATTTTTAAAGCAGTGATATTCCCCATCCTGCAAGACAACAACATACTCGAATATCTACTGCATCAACAAGACCATTGCTGTGTAGGTACACAGGTATATGACAACATTGTCAATGTAGGAGGGTCTGGATGTTAATGACACAGAAGCCAGCCTACCATGCACTAAGGGTTTATTAGGTGTAAGACACCATGCTAAGCATTTATCTAATAGACTTTTATTTTCATGAGACACACACTATTGCCCTCCTTTCACAGATGAGAGAAAGGAAGATAATGGAAGATAAATAACTGTCAAGGTTCTCATCTTTAGCAAGGCTGGCCTGAGATACAGCGTGAAATCCGCCAGAGCTCAAAGGCAGTGCTCTGAGTTGGTGGCCTGAGCATTGCCTCATTTTACTGCATCTCTCAGCACTTCTAGCAGGGTCCCCAAATAGTCTGACAAGTCCATTCTGACAGACACCAAAGAGGATAAGTAAATGTGCCTTGCTACTGGAATGACCAGAGCCCTGTCAAGTTGTGAGGATTCAGTTCTGCCAACTCAGGAAAGGTGCTCATAATGGCAGCACCAGCACCTCTTGATACAGAGGTGGCTTCCCTCTCCTCCCACACTGTTCCAGGCTGAGGCCCCAGGTTCATGACCTGAGAAAGCCAACTTACAGTGGTGATCACGTTGTCAGATCTCATGCCCAGGCGAAGGTCTTTTGTCAAACTGCAATCAATCATGGAGATCACTCACCGCAGGCAAACGCTATCCCCTTTTCAAATCTTGTTTGTGCAGCAGCAGCCGAGCCCATCTCCTGCACATGGCGTTTGGATTTTGAGGACAGCACATCCCCAGCTTGTGGGAGGACTCATTTGCATAGAGGTGGGCAGACAGGGGCTCACCAGCACATCTAGGAGCACTAGCAAATACCCAGGGAGGAAAATTCCTTCCTTGCTGTGGGTTCTAACCTCAAGAAGTAGAGCGTCTCCCCTGTTAGCAAGAGCCTAACTGTTACAACTTCTCCCTTTGCTAGGAAAACACATTTGGGGCCAGGTACCATCCTCTCAAACTATCTCTCAAAATGAACTCCAGGCAGCTGAAGGAAATGGTCCAAAATATTAGAAGTTGATTCTTGATTTAAAGACAAACTGGGAAGAAGTATAACAGGGAGTGAAAATGTTCAAGATCATAAGGAACACCTGAAGCCAATAATCATTATTAGCAGAGTGGACTACACAAAGTTTACCTGCTGTAAACCCTACACAGCATACTTGGCATGAACCACAGTGATTGTGATAGGCATCACTTGCTCTCCCACAATGCAATATACCTACCATGGGCCAAGAACTCTTTATATGTCTTAGTTAGGGTTTCTATTGTTGTGATAGAACACAAAATCAACACAAGGAAGAAAGGGTTCATATAAGCTTACAAATCTCAGCTAACAGTCTACCACTGAGGAATGCCAGAGCAGAAACTC
Source organism: Peromyscus californicus insignis (assembly GCF_007827085.1). Lineage (NCBI taxonomy): Eukaryota > Metazoa > Chordata > Mammalia > Rodentia > Cricetidae > Peromyscus > Peromyscus californicus. The sequence goes on along the minus strand of NW_026294551.1, from coordinate 98,709,258 downwards.
AAGCAGAACAGGAACCTAAGCAGGCCAGGAACCTGGAGGCAGTAATTGAAGCAGAGGCCATAGAGAAATGCTGCTTGATGGCTTGCTCCTCATGGTTTGCTTGGCCTGCTTTCTTATATCATCCAGGACTACATACCCAGGGGTAGCACCACCCATAATTGTCTGGGTCCACCCACATCAATCATTATTCAGGATACTACATCACAGATTTTTCCCACAAGCCAATCTGGTGAGAGGATTTTCTCAGTTGAGGGTCCCTCTTCCAAAATGACTCTAACATGAGTTAAGTTGATACAGAACTAGCCAACACAGCAAATACTGCATCATGTACCCCCATCTGTAACATGATGAGTTAGAAGCTTCAAAATACTGTTATTATTACAGACTAGGAAAGCTTTTCATTATTACACCATCACTACTCCTTGCTGAGTGCAGACACTGTGCCCGCTGATTTATAGGCATGAGTTAATAAGGTACTCAAAGCAGGATGGGAAGCTCCAGTGCAGAGAATACCAAGTGACTTTGAAACAGAAGACCTGCTGATGGTGTTCTAAGGGGGACTTACTGCAGGGACCGAACAGCCCCTGGGCACAGAGGGAGTCAGTGAACTTCCCAAACAGCATGGCAACAAAGCAAGAGGAAATTAACACATAGTGGACACTTTCCAATTCACTGAGAGGCAGAAAGTTGCATTAGAAACTCAATTTAATTTTCCACCAAAGAAGAAGAACTGACATCACAAAGTATCTGAATGATTTGTTGGTAGTATTCTAGCTAACACTGGCAGATATACCTTCTGCCCACAGAAATGTCTATGATCATCTATGGGTCTACACACTCACACACTTTACCCACAAAACTGTATGTACTTACCATGAAAATGGGAGATATGCCTTCCCAGTTTAACGTTTTATTCATAGGACTTTTGAGTGTCTACTATGTTTCATTGGTATCATTAAATTTCTAATCCAAATAGCCTTGAAGAGTATGTGACATCCCCGCCATTTTACAATGAGGCAAAACTGAGATTCCCAAGGAAAGAACACACCCAGAAAAACTACAGAACGAGGCAGAGGTAAATTTTTAGGCCAGGATGGCTTCTCTCAAGTGCCAGGGCTCCGGACTCAGGTCACTGTCACTCTGATGCTGTGTATGGCAAGCAACTAATTACCAGCCCTGCAAACTACAGAAACCCAGCCACCCAAATCTTCCTTGCTCCCCCTTTCCCAGGGCCCCCACTTCCCTTAGTGAAGAGCCTCGCTAGAGGACAACTCTTATCGCAGAGGCCATTCTAATTCCCAGTGGCCTTCTGGTTCCTTTATAGGTGCCAAGACCCAGCAGATCATTAATTATGACTTCTCACAAAAAATTTCCCACATCCCTCCCAGGCACGCCTGTGCCCTGGGAAGGAAACAAATTTTGCAGCAGCGTAAAGTGGCCTGTGCTTCCAGGCTCCATGCTCTGCTCTCAGCTTTGGTTCTGCTCATGCAGCACCAATGGCCTTGGGGCAAGGGGGGATGCGCAGCTGAAATGAAGCTATGTTTGAAACAGGGATGGGGGTGGAGACAGGGTTTGCAGCCTGCAAGAACTAAATAGTACAGGAGCCGAGGGGAAATCAAGTATGAGAACTAGTGAGTGTTGGGACAAAGAAGAAATATTCTATCACATTAATTTCCCCTGAACCACACAGCCTTTACCTTTTCATTTCTAGAAAGAAGTGGAATAGAACATTATCCCAGGCTGAGAATATTCTTTGTATTAAACATTAGGTCTCATCATCAGAGCTATCTAATATAGCATCACTAGCTCCAGTTGACAGACATAGAAACAGAGTCTGCTGAAGACACAGAAGGACAAATTCTCTGTCCTGCCTTTCCCAGGTTCAGTCACGAGTCTGCTTTGTGAGATCAGGTGCCTTCTCTTTAGGCTAAGATGAATGTCTCTATCTGGAGCACCAAAGACTAAGACTCAAGAGTTTGCTCACATATTCTTAGACATACAGCCTTAACAAATAGTCAAAGACTTATGATCCTTCACTTTCCCTCAAGAACTTGACAACAGTCAGCATAAAGAGGCCATTCAAGCCAAAGGCAAGTGTGTGTTCATCAGACACTCAGGCATCGCAGAATGGCTCAGGGAACAGGTGGGACAGACTTGCTGGTCTGCATTCTCCTTATGAATCTGATTACCACCTAATACAAAGGAGGGGAAGGAGTTCTCAGATAATGCTAGAAGATTAAGTTGGAAATGCCCATTATGTAGCAAATAATTGACAACTTTTCTACAAATACTGTTTTCACAGTGTACTGTTAAAATCCAGCATGCTGGGCTAGGGCTCAGGGGAAGGCTCTGTCAGTGAACTTCTTCCACACAAGCCTGAGGACACATGCTCAATCCCCAGTGCACATGTACAAAACCAGGTATGGTGGTGTACACTTGTAATCCCTGAGAAGTGCTGGGAATGCAGAGAGAGAGAGAGAGAGAGAGAGAGAGAGAGAGAGAGAGAGAGAGAGAGAGAGAGAGAGAGTAATAGCTTTCTGGCCAGCCAGCTTATAGACTACTGAAGAGTTTGAGGCCAATGAAACACTCTGTCCCCAAAAAGAAAGATGAACAGCTTGAAGAACAGCACCTCTAGCTTTTCTACTCATGCTCACACATCTACACTTAACCTCATAAAATCAGCCCCTCCCCCACACACATGCACATACACAGACCACTGTACAGGGGGAGAACATAAAATTAAAGTCATCATATACCAAAGAACTATGGGCTACCTTTACTCACATGGTCTGGACCTAGTAGAACAAGAAAGACAGCAACTCCCTCTCTCTTCCCCACTGAGGAAAGCAATGCAAAGGCTGTGGCATATTTCTTGCCCCATTGTATCTGCCTGCTCATCCAAGTGGATGAGGCCACCAGAGTCTTTCCCATGGGTGATAACTGTTGAAAGTGTCCTGGTCCATGATGGAACTGATTAGAGGGAGAGCATTACAGAGGCAAATGCCTGGGAATAAACCCACTTTTCCTCCTGGTACTATCTGAGTGGAATGTCACATATTCACTTCTCTTAAAGCTGGGAGTGAGTTCTTCTATTTTTACATGGTTAAATGAACACAGTGTGTATCAACAGCTTCTTTCACATTAGCATATTGTAGGAACAAGGAAATGATGCTATCTTTACTTCTACTAGGTGAATTAACAAGCCAGCCTACTTAGAGACCTGTGTGGGGAAAATAGTTCAATTTGTTTATCCTGGGAATAAGAGACTCTGCAAATCTTATCAAAACCCCCAAGATGTCTTTGGTGTCAGTGGAGATCTGTTTGTTTAGGGTCTAAGACTATATCAGTATAGGAATTATTATAGTCACTTTTTAATTACTCTAGCTAAAGAAATACAAACTAAGATTCAATGCCCCTATGAAGGGGTTATGAGTTCTAAGGTAGTATGTGAAAAATCATCAATAAATAAGGGGGCTGGGGACTTCTTGCACATGCATGAATACCCTAGTTCAAATCCCAAGAACCCATATAAAAAGACAGGTGTGTTCACATGTGTGTATAACCCCAATGCTAGGGCTAGAGCAGGGAGTATGCAGAGATAGGAAGATCACTTAGGCTTGGTAACTGCCTGCCTAGCTCCAGGAGGAGTGAAAGACTGTCTCAAGGATATAGAGAGTGATAGGAAAAAAAACAAAAACAAAAACAAAAGAAACAACCGAAGTCTGCATCCTCTGGCCATCTCCACATGTGTACACTGATGCCTACTGGCATCACCCACATGTGAGTTCATACAACACACACACACACACACACACACACACACACACACACACACACACACGACAGGTAGATAAAGAAATAGAGGCTGAAGTCACCATAATCATTTACAGTTTTGGTCAGTGTATTTGCACAGTAAATCATCTCAAAAGGTTAAGTTGGTATCTACAGCCTAGGGACCCTGAAGCTGGAAGAAACTTTCAGTATCCTGAAAGGTCTCCATCTCCATGCACTACAAGCCCCCACCTCACTAAGAATACTTCTGCACGCTTGCTCGCTCTCTCTTCATTTTGTATACCCTTAAAAATCCCAAACCCAACTTTCCACTGGTTAGGTATTCTCCCCATGAAATACCTGGAGTAAATTCTGTGCCTCTTCTTGCTATTCTCTTTACATATTCAAATTGAGAGACTCTCTGCCCTCTTAGGAGTCTCCATTCCACATAACTACAGTTCTCTGTAAAATATGGAAATCCACAGCATAAAAAAAGGTAGCCACTTTTTCTATACTTCTCACATAAAATCATTTCTAGCAAAGGCCTGTCTTTTATAGACTCATTCTCACAAATTCCTACCATCTAAAAATGTAGGCTTCAACTTCAGCCCTTAATCACTGGGTTACAAGGGCTTATCTACTTGAATTGCATTGATTTGATTTGGAGTTAATTTTCTCCATGGCTTTCAAATGAAGGAGGAGCTCAAATTAGATACTTATAAATCAAAGTCAAAGTCTCAATTATGTGTAGGAGTCCAAAGGTTCAGACAGTGCAGAACAAGCCATAAACAAGAGCACGATGATGCTTACATGTCGCTGTCAGACACCTATGGCAACCCTGAGAAAGCTCTCAGACCTAAGCTCTGCATTTTCCAGCAGTATCCCTCCCCTCTGGGTCCCTGTTTCCCTGACCTCCTTGACAGCTCTATGACTGTGGGGAAGCAGCGAGGAAAAGGCCACATCTGCAGTGGAAGATGCTGCCTCTAATTCCACCTTGAAGTCTGAGGCTGGTCTCCGGGGTCCCAGGAATTAAAACCAGGCAGTGAACTTGACTTGCATGTAGTTACTGCCATCTTAATAAGGTGAGAGCAGCTTGGGGACCCCAGGAACATGCAACCTGGGCCTTGCCATATGGAGCCAGCCTGGAATCTGTCAAGTTCACTTAACACATTTTCTCTTTGGGGAGCCAGCAGGCAATCACTGGGGGTGGGGGAGGGGCAGGAGGGAGCAGCAAGGAAAGTGGGCAGGAAAAGGCTGTTGAAGACACTGAAGCTGATGGCCAGATAAAGCCACATGTACAACACCACCCTTTCATCCTTCACCAGGAAACACTTCTTTTTCTCAGACTACGATTGGAGCTGAGACACTGACAGTGATGTAGGGCTGTTTGGGGACAGGAACTAAATAGTTGGTATGAATATATATATTTCAGGAAGACGTAATAAGCATGTTTCTTATTGTCCATGGATGAATCCCACTTGCAGCAACATCTTATTTCTGCCCTGAACAACCCAAGAAACAAATAGCAATTTGAGCATCTCCAAGCATGTTTTCTGTATATGTGTGTGTGTGCTGTGTGCGTGCGTGCACTTGCACGGTTGATTTTATGATCTTCCTGTGTGATAGGTCTTAAGAACAAAAAAAAGCCCCCAAAAGGCTGAGATCTGGGGAGAGGGTTGAAGCAGGGAATAAAGAAGTCAGCCAATACGGAGGCTGGTACCTCACTGTTCTGACAGCAAGTTGCAGATTCCCTTCCCAGGAAGGGATGCAAAGCATGAGACTCCACACCAGTGCAATTGTGCTGTGATGGATGGAGCGGATGAAGGCATCTCTGCAGAGCTTTGGGGGAAAAGCCAGAATTGAAAATGTAATCTCCATTTCATACTTTTCGCTGATATTCAGCATAAAAGCAATGCTAGCCCATGGCTGGCCAAATTCAATGCAATTTATATGCAGCCTCATACATCTTCCCAGGGATTTTGTGTTGGGGGGTGGTGGATTGGACTCACATCCTCCCTTGCCTCTGCAGTACAGATGTGTTACAGGGGCAGAGCAATGCTTCTGAGGGGTCTTTCTGGTGGAAATGAAGTGAAGGATTTAATTTTGTACAGTTTATAGAATGTGCCCCAAAGGTGGTATCTCTGAGGACAGCTGGGTAGGCTTCTCCCTGGAGCTGAAGAAAACGTCATTTTCAGGACGTCACTCATTCATCCCCTACACCTAAAGAAGAAAGGACAGAACCTGAGTCTGCTCCTTACATCTGCTGAAATATGAAGCCTGCACAAATGATACTGTCTGTAATGGTTAATGATCACTGTCAGCATCACAGAAGCTACAATCACCTGGGAAGTGGGCCTGTGGGCATGCTTGTTGGAGATAATCTTGATTGAGCTAATTGAGGTAGCAAGACTCACCCACTGTGGCCATGCCTTCCCTGGCTAAGATCCTGGACTGTGTGAGTGAAGAAAGGGAGCCGAGTGGCAGCATGCATTCGCCATCCTCTGCTGTTGAGTTCACATGCACTGTGACCAGCTAGCCCCTCACCCCTGCTTTCATGCCTTCTGCCTTCCCTGCCTGCTGCTTTGTCCTCTCACCATGATGGACTAGACCCCTCTAGAACTGCAAGTCAAAATAACCCCTTTCTCCCTTGTATTGTTTTGGTCCAGGTATTTTATCATAATAAAAGCAAAGTAACTAAGATATGACCTAGCAGTAGTGGTATTTGAGTGATAGGAATAACCACCATTTACTAACTCACCTACAAATGTTAAGCTTTTGGAAAGTGTAACACATAACCCATATATGGAGGCAACAGAAGGGTTATGGAGACTTGCTGAGATCACAGGTTGTAACCATGGGGGTGAGGGCTCAACCTCAGATTCTGACTCCAGCACCTCTTCTATGAGTTATGAGGCTACATCTGCCTCTCTAGCATGAAGTTGTCTGCTCATCTCTTGTTTAACACTAATCACTCAATAAAGGAGACCTCATAGATATGTGAATCGTGGTCAATGGGGGCAGACTCTATACATCAAGTCTTGTGGGAGAGACTCTTATGACTTAGAGCAAACCATACTAATTTCATATCAGTGAGTGGATACCTGAGTAGGTCCAATAACTTATCAACAGTCATTCAAGTGCTAAGCAACATTAGCCAGGATTGTGAACTGGGGTTCTACAAACCAGATATTAGCACATCATTATAGCCAAATACTTGTCTATGTTGCATTCTCCCAATGTATGCAACAATAAGCCCAGCACTAAAAACAGACCACAGACCCTTCCCTACTTTTATATTGAGTAATTTGATTCTTGAGTTTCTATTAAGTCACAGAAAATAACCAAAAGAGAGCATAGACATTCCCTTCATCTACCTTCACATGAAACACCACTTCTGGAGCAGAACCAGGTCATGGCAAGGGACCCATCTTTTTCTTAAAGGACTCCCTGACTCACTGAATCATCCCTCCTTGATGCAATATACTCGAACTTGCAGAAAACATTTGAAATATAATCCTGTTATTGTCAAGTCACAAGGGAAGAGTGTGGTTCTTAAATAGCTTAGAACAATACAAATATTTCATAAATACTGTATAATGGTAGAAGAGGAATGGATGGGTAGATTTGGTTAACTAACAATATTAGCAGCAACAGCTGATACATGGGGAATGCAAACTAGTTAGATGTCTCATTACAGATAAGATGGTTGTCATCTTGACAGGATCTAAAATCACATAGGAGATAAGTCCTTGGGCAAGCCATGAGGGTTTAGCAAGACTAAGTTAACTGAGGAGGGAAGACCCCCTCTAAGTATAAGCTGCTCTATCCCACGCACTGTGGTCCCAAATTGAATAAAAAGGAGAAAGGGGGCTGAGCATCATTGTCCATCTCTCTGCTTCCTGACTGAGGATGCAGTGTGACCAGCTGCCTCATGTTCCTGAGGCCATGCCTTCTTTGCTATTAAGGACCATACTCTCAAACTATGAGTCAAATAACCCTTTCCATCCCAAGTTGCTTCTATCAGGTGGTTTTATCACAGCAATAAGACAAGCAGCTAACACATGCCTCACAAGGACCACTTCATGATCTTTATCTCCTACAATTCCCTCAGATGCCATAGGAGCCATTTTATAGAAGGCAAAGGTGAAAACTGGAAAGTCAAGGATTTAAAGCTTAATCTCAATCCACACAAATAATATATGGAACCAATGTGACTCTATACCAGGAGCTTTCTGTTTGTTTATGTTTTGTGTATACCTGGCTGTCCTGATTCTTGCTATGGAACAGCTATCCTTGAATTCACAGAGGTCTACCTGCTTTTGCCTCCCAAGTGCAGTATTAAATGTGTACACTCCCATACCAGCTTCCAATCAGGATCTTCACTAATGGGGTATGCATGAGGTCACTGGAGGATAGTGCCACATCTCATTTCGTTTGCCTAAGGAATGAGTCTTCCAAAGTGTTGGAACACTACATATATTAAGAGACAACCTTCATAGCAGACTTGGAGGACACTTGGAAATCTAAATAGTTAAGAACAGGCCTTTTATTCATTTTGGGGAGAATATAATAGCTGGAGAGATGCAGAGTCTCTTTTTAATGAAAAGATATATTAACAACCAACAACCAGTTACTTGCCAGTTAATAGATAGTTCAGAGGTTACTTGATGAGATTTGGAGCAAGTGTTAGAGTTGGATAGTATTTGGGCACTTGGCACATACCCTCTCACCCTGTCCATAATCACTGCCATGTTATCACTTAAGAATTGCACAGGAAGACAGCAAGTATGAGAGAAGATGCATGTCTCCATGTTCTATTCATGTATGATCTCAGTAATGTTTAAAATATAAAATAAAAAATAAACATTTTCAATGTTAAAATATTTAAAATAATATAAAACTCATAATAGTAAAGAGATCAGGAAAGGGAGGGGGAATACTGAGATACCAGAAGAGACCTGCCCAGGTCTGCACAGTGTATTCATCTCACCTATTAAGCTTAACAAAGCAGAGCTCAGGAAGATATGAGTTTATAGGACTTTTCTCAGCCAAGTGTGAGCTGAGAAACTAAGAGAGTAAGCAGAGCACATCCATTGAGCATTGCTATGACCCATGTTCTTTCTAAACATCTTTAGTTTATATTTGCATCTACCTCCTGAGTAGACAGATTTTCTTCTGCTTAAAAATAAGGAATGTATTAAAACAAGAACTTTCCAAAAATCACTGGCAATGGATAGTATAGACAAATTAATGTGGTATTAACACCAAAGTTACTCTAAATTATCAGAGTACAATTAAGAGACATTCTCCCATCTTGTGGATTCCTATTATCATGTTAAGATTTCATCTGATAAATTCTGTAAAGTGAGTAGTCTTTTCTGTACCTCATATTTATTCTTTAAAAGAATTTATTTTATGATTTTTAACTATGGTATGTGTGTATGTGAGTATGTATGTGCACATGAGTAAAGGTACCTATGAAGGCCAGAAGAGGGTCTCTCATTTTCTGGAGCTGGAGTTCCAGGTGGTTCTGAGCTGCCCTGATGTAGATGCTGGGAACCAAAATCATGTCCTCTGAATGAGTGTTACCCACTGATAACCAATAGACAATCTCTCCAAATACTGTACTGTACTGTTTGTTTGAAAAAGGAAAAGATTTTGCAATTGCCCTGGACTTAAATTGAGTACAAGTTACCACAAAGTAAAATTTCTGTGACCACATGCTTAGGTATTGATGACTCCTAGACAAATGTACAGCAATAATCTCAGTGGCATCTCTAGTGGAAAGCAGCTGCATTCCTGGGAAGAGAAGCCAAAGGAGGAAAATAGCAATAAATCCTATGTGTGCACTGGGTACTGCATAAATGGAATATTCTAAAACAAAGTTCTTTATTTCAAAATAATGTAATGTGTCTTCTGAAAGTTTCATAGCACTGTTTCCAGACTTAGAATGCAGAGATGGTGGAGGAAATTGACTTTCAAATGAGTTACCAAGGAAAGCAGCAAGTGTGAGAATCACCAGACAGTCCTGTTGACCACAGAAAGGCTATATGCCTGCATAACTCCCCCACCCCCGGATTACAGCACAAAGGAAAGTGACTGAAATATTTACATGTTTAGAGCAAATCACAAATGATCCATGTTTGTACTTGTGGATTCCTACATACTCACATCTATACAAATAGCTGTATCTATATTTTTCTATCTGTATTTTTTGAGACATGGTGTCTATCTTCCCTTGAACTCGTGATACCCCTGCCTCTGCTTCCTGAGTGCTGTGATTATACATGTGTACTTTTATGTTGCTTTTAATCTCGTATTTTGAAAAGAATATGCTCATCTGTGGGAGAAAGAGAAGATCTGAGAAATCAGATTAAATGTCCCTTATTTTATTTTACTGCAGGAGGTGTTAGAGGAGAGGCGCCAGGCAATACAGTTGTACTGAACACATGCTCCACTGTTCTCTCTGATTTCTCTACCCTGTCCTCATCTGTGCACCATGAAACACAGCTGCAGAGTCCTTATGGCAGCTTCTCAGCCTGCACTGAGTAGGGCTGACATTTGACCCACGGAAGCAGGAAACGCCATGCAACAAGGGCATAACAAACCAGTGACATTTCTTGCCAGCATTAGTGACAGCCAAGTGGCAGGTCAGACCCTCGAGCTTCCAGACAGTAGAGAATCACACATCCCTCTTAAGGGATGGAGACTGAAGGTCTTAACCTCTCCTGTCTCTCCCTCTTTAAATGGATCCACTGAGGGCAGGAAAACAGACAGCACTTAAAATCAGATTTGAGTTTAACATCTCTGGATTCTCGCCTGTTCTGATCTGCTGTGCACAGCTCATAGGTACAGGTGCCAGCCTCTCCCACTTTCAGAATTGGTTACAAATAGGGACTACCATGACTCATTCCTTGAAATGTCCTTGTAATGTTTAGGGGGGAAATTTGAACTTCATACTCCTGGGATAAAAGGAGGCCCCCTAAATTGTATTATAAGCAATAAGCAAAAGGTGGAAACAACCCAAATGTCCACTGGACAGATTAGCAATAGACAGCATATGATGCACACATACAGTGGTGTACTAGTCAGCCATCAAAAAGGAAGGGATCCCTAACACATTCAACAGTATGAATGAACCCAGAAAGAAATGAATGAAATGCCCTAAAGAAGATGCTCACCACAGTAACAACATCTGGTCCCATGCATATGATGTGCTTATAGTAATCAAATTCACAGAGAAAAGGTAGAATTACAGTTGTCAAGGTGGGGGAGGAGGGCTGAATGAGGAGTAGGCATTTGCAGGTGCAGAATCCAGTTCTGGAAGAAGAAAAGATATCTGGAGAGGAAGACTGCTCAACCACGTGACTATACTTGAAGACCCTGAATGATACACCAACTCCACTGTAAATGGTTTAGTTCTGGTTCATTAGTTGCGACAAATTTGCTATAGTAAATCAAGGTCTTAACAATGAGAAAAAGAATAGTGGGCACAGAAGAAGTCTGCTATATACCTAAAGCCACTCCAGCATTAAGTGTTAACTTAAAAATTCAGTTTCATGGTGGAGACAGGACAGGAGATCTGAAATAGGAGTGGGAGCTACTTAAGTGAATTTCTATCCTGTCTTCCTGTCAGATCAGGGAACTCCATGTACAGAGGTCCAGTGGGGAAACATGCACAACAGTCTCAGAAAACAGTCAGGAGCCTGACTGGCAGCATGGTTCCACAGCTCCACATTCCTAGACAGGTCACTTGCATGGGATCCTACCACAGCCTACTGCAGGAGTCATCTCCCATCCTGAGTATGGCTTGGATGCCACTGGGATCCATTAGTGGAATGCATTTGCTCACAGTGCTTGAAGAGACAAAGAGTGAGGAGCCAGACCATCTCTTAAATGCCTACAGAGGCTGTCTTATCTTTTATAAATTATGTTTTATTCATTTAGTGTATATGTGCACGTGTGCATGTACACACATGTGTAGAGGCTAGAGGCCAACCTGAGAGAGTCAGTTCTCTCTCTCTAATAGCTGTGAGTTCTAGGAGTCAAACCCAGTGGCAAGCACCCTTAGCCATTCTTCACAGCAATGTATCTTTGGGAAACATTAAAACCCTCTGTGTATTCAATGCTGATGGGCATCTTTTACTCACAAACGAGTTCTGTAAGTGATCACAGTGGGACCTGCATGAAACTCTAGGACAAAAATAAAAACAAACAAACAAAAACCCTCACAGTCCAAAAGTGGCATGTGAACCAACATTAATAACTTAATAGAGAAATGGAAGGAAAAAACTCTAATACATTAGTCTCAAGTTGTCATGTTAAAAAAAATAAAACCATTGAGCGACTCAAAAATACGCAGTGTGGTGAGTGCTAGTAGCAGCATGAATTTATCTCCTTAACAGCTTGACACAGTGTCAACAATCTAATCGGGATGCACGCAGGGGACAAGAATTTATTGTTTTAATTATAATCTAAAGCACAGCCTTATTTCTTGATAAGATGCCAGAGTCTACACTCTTTGGGGTTTTGCTAATGGAAAGGTTTGGGCGAGCATGCAGAAGGGAGTCTGCTCATTGTCTTGGTCCCCTTGCGGCTCTTTTGATCCTGTGCACCAAGCAATTTTGCTGTGGAGATTTAATCCTGGGGTTTTCACACACAGCTTGTTACCTTCTTGCTGGCTCAACCAAGTCCTGTGAACCTTGCTTATTTGCAAGCAGCTAAGCTGATTCTGTTCTCAGAAGCCCGGTGGTTAACAAGCCCGAATTAGGTATTTTCCTCCTGCTTTGCTTGCTGGGACTGTATTGGATTCAGCTAAAGATTCTTCCTCTTAGCAAAATAACCTGTTATCTAAAATGTACAAATTATGGACATGGCAACTCCAGTTCAAGGACCAGAGCACCTGGGCTGAATGAGATCAGGCTCATTACACTGTCTGTAGACTGAGCTCTCTGGAAACAAAGGAAGTCCTCTCTAGAGACGGAAGGCAGGCAGGACAGCAATATCCTGCAAAAGGATAAGGCAGAGGCAACACAGACCCTGTAGGTGCAGTGGATAAGACCAGGAGGGTCCTTGCAGCCAGAACTCACTTCCTTTTTCTGCTTCTCCATAGGTACACAATCTCATTTAATCCCCAAGCTATCCAGCAAGGTCTCTCTTATTATCATACTACCTTTTTTTTTGTTTTGCAGCTGAATTATCTTACCCAAGGTCCCACAGCTAGTAAATGATAGAGCTGGGATTCCAACCAGCATTTATTTGATTCCAAAATCTATGTGCTCAACCATTATATTATACTACCTTCTCTAACAGGCAAGGGGTTGAATGTTCTCTCTGGGCATTGGGGGTTTGTCAGCCATTGTGGTTGCTATATCCCACCATTCTCTTTGCCCAAATAGCATGTCTTTAAGAATGCTCTTAAGACACGAGCACATGAAGTCTCTAGAGTCTGGAGTTGACATCAGAGATCAGCACAGCTGTGAGAATGAAGATGCTTGAGGACCCAGTTATTGTCACCTGCTTCCTGCTTTGAGGATGCTTAGCAGATCATGGGGGATCACTAGGACATTCTCCATGTATGATACCTAAGTCAGAATTCTATGTGTGTGTGTTATGTGTGCATGGTTTGTGTGTGTAGGTGTACATGTATGTGTAAGTGAGTGTGCACGCTTGTGTGGAGGACAGCTATTTTTCTTCAGATGTTATTTGCCTTGTTGTTTGTTCCAGGATTTTAAAAGTTTATTGAGAATGCAAGATAGAAGCCCATGATCTTGGATATTTAAAAAAAATGAAAAACAGAAATCTCAGTGTTACTATGGAAATTAGCTTTAGTAACTCTGCCTAAAAGAAACATATAAGAGCTAATCATGCAAAAGTTCAATACTTTCTCCTCTGGGCTCTAGGATTTGCCTTGTTCTTTTGAGACAGCCAAGGATAATAGTCTGGTGAACTTCATGGGTTTGCCTTCCAGTCTCCTCGATGCTGGGATTATCATCCTGATCTTTTTAATGTGAGTTCTGGAGATCCAATACTTCATGCCTGTAAGTGGAGATCTCTCCCAGCCCCTAAGCCAGAAATTTTCTTCCAGCACCCAAGGGTTTGAAGAAGCCTGGCTGTTCTTTTGCTTTTCAAAGGTTATTCTAATGCTTCTGCTAAATGTGTCTATCAATTACCGTTCATTCTCCCATCTGAAATCACTTATGTGCATGGTCACTGCTGCCTACACAGGTTGAAACCACCCAGACACAAGGAACCTGTCTGATATGTTACATTTTGCTTCCTAAGTTCTCAACATCCCTGGAGCAGTGTGACCACTAGGTGAATCTGTGTTGATTATATGAGTCTATTGGGCAACTAAAGAGCCTCAGTTTCTCCAACCCATCTTTAGTGGACGTGATTTGTGGTCATTCTACCATCTTGGCCTCTTCTTGTGTCACATTGCTCACAATCCTCAGGAAGTGTGCTGTCCCCTCAGTAGAGCACCTTCATCCAGACATGTGGACATTTGACTGCATCACTTCAAAAGTCCTCTGTGTAAGCATCAGGTATGGAACCAAGACTCAACTTGCTAAAGATGCATAGCTCTTTAGGATGGAGCTGAGCACCAAAGCACGAATACTTCCCTTACAGCCCAGATTCTATCTTCTTGGAAAGCTAAGTGAAGGTAGCAGAGCCTGAAGAGGGAAAAAAACTTCTTCCACACATCCCCATGATAGATACCCATAAAATGAAAGTTTTACAGCCTGGCTCATGGAGTATGGGGCAAATCCAATAATGAGACATAATTTGAAGTTTTTAGCCTGATACAAAATAAGTGATCGCTTAGTTTAGCCATCATTAAAATGACTACATTGTTTAGCTGAGGTAATTCAAGGGAAGCAGTACATAATCTCACAGGCAAACTGCAGATGGGGTTGTTAGTGCTCTTGTTCCACAGTTCCTATTTATATGGTATGCAAAAGACATGCTAGATTTCTGACAGTGGGGTCCAATTGCTGACCCAGATAGTGCTGACTGTCAAGCCCTATGCTTGGTTCCAGGGCTAGCTACACCTGGGAAGAGCCCCTGTGTAGGCACACTCCAACTCAAGCTGGTGATCAGAAAATAGAGCTGACCCATTTCTCACTTAAAAATGGAGCAATGCAGTTGATGAAAAAAAAAATGTCTGTTCTCAACTGTCTAGGCTGTGTGTGTTGGGGGCAATGCTGCAGGCATACATATGCACATATAAATGGAAGCCAGAGAAAAATCTCTGGTGTTGTTGCTCAGGTGCTGTCCACACTTCTGTTCTCAGATAGAGTCTCTTATGGACCTATGACTCACCATGGAGGCTAGACTAACTGGCCAGAAAGCCCCAAGGATCTACCTCTCTTTGCCTCCCCAGTGCTTCGATTACAAGCATATGCCAACATGCCCAGCTTCTTCCCTCCCTCCTTCCCCCTCCCTTCCTCCTTCTCTCTCTTTCTTTCTTTTTAATGTGGGTTCTGAGTATTGAACTCAGGTCCTCATGCTTGTAAGGCACGGACTTTACTGAATGCTCTGTCATGTCAGCTCTGTCAGAATTCTTTCAAATGACTAGACTGCTTAGGTTCCTGGGAAGCACAAGCAGAAGGATTATAAGTTCAAGACCAGCCTAGGCAAGTCCCTGTCTCAAAAATAAAATAAAACCAACAAAGCCAAAAACTAAAAGTTGCTTAGATAAGCAGCAGGGGTGTTTCTGCTGAGAAGCATAGGCATAAAGACAAGTAACAGTGAGCATTGGAGCAGCTACAACAGTTATCCTAAAACTTCTACATGTATGAGCAGTGCCTGGGTTTACTCTTGCCTATGCCCATCCTTGGTTCTCTGCATTAGTGGTTCTGATCTCTCAGACTGAAGAGGATCCCAAGAACCTTCATTTACCAATTCTCCGCTGACTCACAAGCAGGTGACTCCCCAACAACTGGCTTGAGAACCCGGCGCATAGACTGGCTTTTTCAAAGGGAGCAGAGCACCCCTGCCCCACAGCAGGTCTATGAAACAGTGGAGTATGACCACGCTTGGTGGTGGGGGCATGCTTTCATGAGCTAACTCAGTCTGATAGTGCTTCCCATGAAGGTGGGAACAGAACATATGTTGAAATGGAGAGAAGTCTGCTGAGAAAACAGGGACAGTATTACTATTCACAAGCCTTTTCACAAACACCTGTGGAGCTTACTATGCGTCTGGTGTCATGGAATGCATGACATCCCAACAGAAAACCAGCTATGAAGGGTCCCTGACCCATAGAGCTTAGAATTGCATAGATGATTCTCTACATCAGGCAAAAGCAAGAAAGACTACCAATTTATTGTAAATGTAGTGAGTTGTATCTAAATAATTAGTGTGAGAAAAAAATGTCACTAAAGAACGGGACATGTTCATTGTGAGTTTGAAAGGTTCAGCTAGGACTTCAAACATGCCAGAAAAAAGGCTTCCTAGTTGGAAGAACAATATTTGCAAAGTGTAGAGTAGGAAAAGGCTTGAATTTCTCAAGAAATGGAAAAAGATGGGTATGAGGTGGGCTGTTAGAGCTAATGTTCAAGCCTAAGGCAAACCCCAGGATGGCAGAGAAGATGCAAGGTGTGTATCTGGAGATACACAAGGGAAATAAAATACTGCAGACATGCCATTTAAAAGGAGGAAGAAGAGAAGAGAAGGGAACAGGAAAAAAAGGATAAAGAAGAGCCAGAGGAAGATAAAGAACTAGGAAAATGAAATGACAATAAGGAACACTCATAATCAAGTGGCAATGGCATGGTGATTCTTACACAGAAATCAACTAACGCAATCATGTAAGTGGAGAAAACTCCACCTACGATCCGTTACTTCCCCTAGAATGTGGTGGGCAGCCTCCCTGGCCTTATTTATATGCCGGCTCTGTATATACAGGCTATTACCAACAGGGCCTCCTCAGAATATTCCCCACAGTTCTTTTCTACCCACTGTTCTGGTTTCTCCTTTGGCATGTTAACAGGAAAACCCATAATATTTCTATCCTATTTATCACAGGAGGCTGAAAAATGGAAAGAGGAGGTGGGGAGCCTGGTGCACTTTGGAAACAACACTCAAGGCTGTGGGACACCAAGAGCTCCCCCAAAAAAAAAAAAACCAACATATTTTTGGGTCTCAAAATGTGGCTGAAGCCAACTTCAGAGTCACATTCTAAAACCTCTGATTGCTCAGGCCCCGCCCTAGAGCACCAGAGTAGAAACTGAGAGAACACACCGTAAGTCTGCACTCTGGGAACCGTGTATTTCAGTGTTTCTGTAGAACACTCAAGTTTGAAAATAACTGTTGGGAATCACCCTTAGGGATCTAATTTTTTTTGCCAAGTGAAAAAGGGAACTGAAACAATCTGACTTAGGACAGGTAGCTGAATGGGAGGCTTTGAAGCTTTCCCTGGGGAGCATTTTTTATTCCTTTCTGGACTGTGGTTCCTGGTACAATGGCTGATATCTTAGGATCAGTAGTAATGCCAGCCTAAATGGATACACCAAGAGAGCAAAAGTGACAGCTGAGAAATACAGGAAGAACCTGAAGCCTTAATGATATTTTGAATTTCTAAATTATCTGAGTTAGCCAACCATACAACTCATACCTTGTGAAGTTTTGCTCCTTGAAATATACATGCCCCATTTCTATAAGCTACTTTAGATTCACATTTCAATTATATCATGCCAAAATGATCAAATCAATAAACCATCTAAGTAGGATTTCTGCCTCTTATGAGCTTGGAATAGAGAAATTATTCAGCAGGTTAGGAAATGAGACAATAATTTCAAGCCAACAGTCACATGATCTTGTAATCCCAGTACTGGGGAGGTGGAAGATCCCCGAGGCTCACTGACTGGCCAGTTAGTCCAGCTGACTTTGAAGTTCTAGGTTACGATGAGAGACCTTGTCTCAAACAACAAGGTGGAGATAACCAAAATTGCCTTCTCGTCTACACACACACACACACACACACACACACACACACACACACACACATGCTCGGGGGTCACACACACGGAGATGTTCACATACAAAACCAACAAAAGGCACTACAGTAGTGTTTGTATATTAGAGCCTGAGCGCAGTTAACAGAAGACAGACTGAAATACAACCAAAGTGCTCAAACCGTCTTCCCCATATCATATTGTCTGCTGCCTGTTGCATCTGGGAAAGATACTCTGGTGCTTTTGCCAGATGCAAGCCCTAATCTGGAAAGCCCAAATGGTACAAGTTATAGATCATTTCTACAATTCAAAGAAACAACAGTAGGCTGTTTGAAACTAGAACTTCACCATGGCTACAAAGACCTGATGGAGAGTATAAATAGCAGAGGAGTCAATAAAACAAAGGATGGGGTATTCTGGAAATACACCAGTAATGACCAATGTCTCTTCTGCTAGCAATGATGGAGGAAAGATAATAGTAATATAAAATAGATTGATGAACATGTGGTTGGGTAGATGAATAGAAGGACATATCAACTGATGGATAGATGGATAATTGGATGGTTATGTAGATGGATAGCTAGATAATGGATAGATTAGTAAATAGGTAGATTGATGGAAAGATAGGTATGTGGATGGGTAGATGGAATCCAGAGTATGAGCTTGTCTTTTTTCTCCAAATATGCACTGGGTGGTTTGAGGAATGAATGCATAGGAGTGACCAACATTCTGTAAGCAAAGACACGGGATTCATATCATGACAAGAAGTAGAGTTTGTAGAGCTGGGAACATGAAGTCTTGCTCTAGTTTAGAAGGCTAGTCAGGAATTAGATGGGGATATCTAATCAAGAATGAATGTACATGAGTCTGACGAAAGATGGCAGAGCTGGAAATACAGCTATTGTAAATAACCAATTGTGCAACAGTCCTGTGACAGAAAGAGCGTAATCTGATCTTTTGAATTCTCATTTCAGCTGCTTGTTAGGCTTACAAGAAGGGCCATGAAGATTTGGGATAAGAAGAGATGACCCTGGATAAAATGAGAAGGACACTTGACCATGGGAGGGCAACACAGTCAAAAGCCCCAAACCTGAGCGGTGAAATCCATTTCCTGTGTGAAACATGTACAATTTCTATTTGTGATTGTAAAGAGGTTGAAAAGGAAGAAATGAGGCTCAGAGAGCTCCAGGGGACGTCAAAGCAGGAGAAGACAATCCAGCTCACCATGTAATTACACAGGAATAGAGGGCAGCTGGAGAACATGGGCAGATGAATAGTGTGTGTATGCACAGGTTTTGTCTGTGTGTGCCTACATATATGTATGCTGATGTATGTTTATGTAAGTGTATATGTATCACTGTGTGTGTGGTGTTACTATTCAATGCTAATG